>NC_044558.1:113425971-113739634 GCF_007565055.1 Rhinopithecus roxellana | reverse complement strand
ACAGCTGTTTCTGATGGTTCTTTCTAACACTAATTGTGGAGAAAATGCAATGCCATTGCTACAAAAGCCGTGGCACAATTCAGTCTAACTAAATGGTACTGAGACTCTACCATGTGATGTACTTTATATTCGGTTCTGGGAAATGGATACAGAAGACACCACAGTGTAAACCAGTGAATGGTAATAACCTTGCTGAAGAAGTTGGGGCTATTAGGTTTCCCTGATGCTTGTAACTACTCTACTTTCCTTCTATGGCCACCAAGTTTTTCTGATGGAATGGTTTTTTGTTTGTTTGTTGTTTGTTTTTTGAGGCAGAGTCTCGCTCTGTCGCCCAGGCTGGAGTGCAGTGGTACGATCTCAGCTCATGGCAGCCCCTGCCTCCCGGGTTCAAGCAATTATCCTGCCTCGGCCTCCTGAGTAGCTGGGATTACAGGAATGCGCTGCCACACCCGGCTAATTTTTGTGTTTGCAGAAAAATATACAACCATGCTGGTTGGGTTAATTCATGGTTACAAACCTCAAATGAGCCCTTACTGCTGACTGCCAATAACACCACATGGTACTCCCCCAGTTCATTCCTATTCTCGCAGACTGCTTTTTATACTTCCTTTCCTCTCCTTAAACCTCCATTGCCTCTTCCTCTCTGATGATGACCTTATGTCTTACAAACTGAGAAACTTTTAATAAGAAGATAACTTCTGCAGATTTCTGTCACTACATCTACTCACCTAGTAGCATCAGTACTCACTTCTTCCCTGCTCTTACCATGAATCATCCATACTCCTATCTAAGCCTATCCTTCCACTTGGTAAGTAGATATTGCCTTCTCTTTTCTACTCTAAGACATTGATCTAACGATTCATTCCCCTCTTTTTCTACGTAAGCATTACTCACTCTTACTGAATCATTCCTATCACCATGCAAACATGTATTTATTTAATTATTTAAGGAATTCTCCATTTTGATCTATTCTCACACGAGCTACCACCCCGTGTTTTTTCCCATTGCAATAGTTGTCCTCAAAGTGATTATTTATTATTGTGGTCACCAAATCCTCCCCCAATTCTTTCTTAATCCCATGCAAATCAGGCTTATTCACTCCTTTCAACTGTCATATACACATTATTAAATCCAGTGGCCAATTCCCAGTCCTTATATAACTTGAACCATGAGCAGGATTTGACACATTTAATCACCCCTTCCTTCTTGACATAATTTTCCTATCCAGCTTGCAGGACACATTCTCTTCATTTTTCTTTCTTTTTTTTCTTTAACTTTTATTTTAGGTTCTGGGGTACACGTGCAGGATTGCTATATAGGTAAACTGTGTGTCATGGGGATTTGGTGTACAGACAATTTCATCACCTGGATAATAAGTGTAGTACCTGATAAGTATTTTTTTCTGATCCTCTCCCTCCTACCAGCCTCCACCCTCAATTAGGCCCCAGTATCCGTTGTCCGTTTCTTTGGATTCATGTGCTATCATTTAACTCCCACTTATAAGTAAGAACATATGGCATTTGGATTTTGTTCCTGCATTAGTTTGCTAAGGATGATGGTCTCCAGCTCATCAATGTTCTTGCAAAGGACATGATCTCATTCTTTTTTATGGCTGTGTAGTAATCCATGGCATATATATACCACATTTTCTTTATTTAATCTACCATTGATGGGCATTTAGGTTGATTCCATGTCTTTGCTATTGTGAATAGTGCTCTGATGAACATACACATACGTGTGTCTTTATAGTAGAATGATTTATATTCCTGTGTGTATATACCCAATAATAGGATTGCTGGGTCAAATGGTAATTCTCTTCTAAGTTCTTCAAATAATTGCTACATTGCTTTGCACAGTGGCTGGACCAATTTACATTCCTACCAGCAGTATATAAGTGTTCCCTTTTCTCTGTAACCTCACCAGCATCTGTTATTTTTTGACTTTTTAATAAATAGCCATTCTTATTGTTATGAGGTAGTAACTCATTATGGTTTTGATTTATGTTTCTGTAATGATTAGTGATGTTGAGCATTTTTTCATATGCTTTTGGCCACATTTATGTCTTCTTTTGAAAAGTGTTCATGGTCTTTGCCCACTTTTTAATGAAGTTGTTAGTTTTTTGCTTGTTAAGTCCCTTATAAATTCTGGATATTAGACCTTTGTTGGATACATAGTTTGCAAATATTTTCTCTCAATCTGTAGGTTGTCTGCTTACTCTGTTGGTAGTTTCTTTTGCTGTGCAGAGCTCTTTAGTTTAATTAAATCCTTTTTGTTAACTTTTTTGTTGCAATTGCTTTTGGCATCTTTGTCATGAAATCTTTGCCATGTCCTATGTCCAGAATGGTATTTCCTAGGCTGTCTTCCAGGGTTTTTATAGTTTTAGGTTTTACATTTAAGTCTTTTTAAAATTTTTAAAAAATTTTATTTATTTATTTATTTGTTTATTTATTTACTTATTTTTGAGATGGAGTCTCACTCTGTTGCCAGACTGGAGTGCAATGGTGAGATCTCGGCCCACTACAACCTCTGCCTCCTAGGTTCAAGTGATTCCCCTGCCCCAGCTTCCCAGGTAGCTGAGACTACAGGCGGGGGCGTGCCAGCATGCCTGGCTAATTTTTTTTTTTTTAGTAGAGACGGGGTTTCACTATGTTGACCAGGACGGTCTCAATCTTCTGACCTTGTGATCCGCCCACCTCAACTTCCCAAAGTGCTAGGATTGCAGGCATAAGTCACTGCACTTGGACTACATTGAAGTCTTTAATCCATCTTGAAGTTAATTTTTGTATGTGATATAAGGTAGGGTTTCAGTTTCCATTTTCTATACATGGCAAGCCAGTTATCCCAGCATCATTTATTGAGTGGGGAGTCCTCTCCTTGTTTCTTATTTTTGTCACCTTTGTCAAAGATTAGATGGTTGTAGGCATGAGGCATTATTTCTACACTTTCTATTCTATTCCATTGGTCTATGTGTCTTTTTTTGTGCCATTATCATGCCGTTTTGGTTACCGTAGCCCTGTAGTATAGTTTGAAGTTGGGTAACATGATGCCTCCTTTTTTGTTCTTTTTGCTTTAAGATTGCCTTAGCTCTTTGGGCTCCTTTTGGGTTTCATATTAAGTTTAAAATATATTTTTCTAATTCTGTGAAGAATACCATTGGTAGTTTAATAGAAATAGCATAGAATCTGTGAATTTCTTTGGGCATCATTGCCATTTTAATGCTGTTGATTATTCCTATCCATGAGCATGGAATGTTTTTCCATTTGTTTGCATCATCTCTGCTTTCTTTGGGCAGTGTTTTGTAATTCTCATTGTAGAGATCTTTCACCTCTCTGGTTAGCTGTACCCCTAGGTATATTATTCTTTTTGTGGCAGTTATTAATGGAATTGCATTCCTGATTTGACTCTTGGCTTGGATGTTGTTGGTGTATAGGAATGCTATTGATATTTATATGTTAATTTTGTATCCTAAATTTTTGCTGAAGTTGCTTATCAGATCAAAGAACTTTTGGGCAGAAACTATGAGATTTTCTAGATATAGAATTATGTCATCTGCAAACAGGGATAATTTGACTTCCTCGATTCCTATTTGGATGCCTTTTATTTCTTTCTCTTGCCTGGTTGCTCTGGCCAGGACTTTGAATACTATGTTGAATAGGAGTGGTGAGAGAGTATATACTTGTCTTCTTCCATTTTTTCAAGGTGGAATGCTTCCAGTTTTTGCTTATTCAGTCTGTATAAGCTGTGGGTTTTATATAGATGGCTCTTACTATTTTGAAGTATGTTTATTCAATTCCTAGCATACTGAGGGTTTTTAACATGAAGGGATGTTGAATTTTATTAAAAGCCTTTTCTGCATCTATTGAGATAATCATTTCTCAATACGGTTTTTATTTTTAGTTCTGTTTATGTAATCAGTCACATTTATTGATTTGTGTTTGTTCAACCAACCTCGAATCCCAGGGATATGGCATACTTCATCATGATGGATCAGCTTTTTGATGTGCTGCTGAATTTGATTTGCTAGTATTTTGTTGAGGATTTTGGCAACTGTGTTCATTGAGAATATTGGCATGATTTTTTGTTGTTGTTGTTTTGTTTCTGCCATGTTTTGGTATCAGAATGATGCTGGCCTCATAGAATGAGTTAGGGAGGAGTCCCTTATCCTCAATTTTTTGAAATAGTCTCAGTAGGAATGGCACCAGCTCTTCTTTATAAATCTGATATAACTCGGCTATGAATCTGTCTGGCCCTGGGTTGTTTTTTTTTTTTTTTGGTTGGTAGGCTTTTTCTTACTTATACATTTATAGAACTCAGTATTGGTCTCTTCAGGGTTTCAGTTTCTTCCTTATTCAGTCTTGGGAGGTTGCATGTGTTTAGGAATATATTCATTTCTTCTAAATTTTCTTCCCATAGAGGTGTTTATAGTAGTGTCTGATAGGTTTTTGTATTTCTGTGGTGTCAGTGGTAATGTTCCCTTTGTCTTTTTTTTTTTTCTTGGCTTACTGCAACCTCTGTCTCCAGGGTTCAAGTGATTCTCCTGCTTCAGCCTCCCAAGTAGATGGGATAACAGGCATGTACCACCAAGCCTAATTTTTGTATTTTTAGCAGAGACTGGGTTTTGCCATGTTGGCCAGGATGGTCTCGAACTCCTGGCCTGAAGTGATCTGCCTGCCTTGGCCTCCCAAAGTGCTGGGATTATAGGCATGAGCCACTGAACCTGGCCTCCCTTTGTCATTTCTAATTGTGTTTACTTGGATCTTCTCTTTTTTTTTTTTTTTTTTTGTCTCTATTAGTCTAGGTAGCAGTCTATCTTTCTTATTAATTTTTTCAAAAAATCAGCTCCTGGATTCGCTGGTCTTTTGTATGGCTTTTTGTGTCTCCATTTCCTTCAGTTCAGCTCTAATTTTGGTAATTTATTGTCTTCTGCCAGTTTTAGAGTTGGTTTTCTCTTGCTTCTCTAGTTCTTCTGGTTGTGATGCTAAGTTGTTAATTTGAGATCTTTCTTTTTGATGTGGTCATGTAGTGCTTTTAGTGCTATAGGCCATTTAGCCTATTTAGTGCTATAAACTTCCCTGCTTAACACTGAGTTAGCTGTATCTCAGAGAATCTGGTATGTTGTATCTGTTCTCATAAGTTTCAAAGAATTTCTTGATTTCTGCCATAATTTCATTGTTTACCGAAAAGTCAATCAAGAGCAGGTTGTTTAATTTCCATGTAATTGTATGGTAGTGGTGATTTTCTTAGTATTGATTGCTATTTTTATTGTGCTATGGCCTGAGGGCATGGTTGGTATGATTTCAGTTCTTTCTTTCTTTTTTTTTTTTTTTAATTTGCTGAGTATTGTTTTATGTCAATATATATGGTCAATTTTGGAGTATATGTCATGTGATGATGAGAAGAATGTATATTCTGTTGTTTTGAAGTGGAGAGTTCTGTAGATGTTTGTTAAATCCATTTGGTCAAGTTTTGAGTTTAGGTCCTGAATATCTTTGCTTTTCTGCATTGACAATCTGTCTACTGCTGTCAGTGGGGTGTTGAAGTCTCCCACTGTTAATGTATGGGAATCTAAGTCTCTTTGTAGGTCTCTAAGAACTGGCTTTATGGATCTGGGTGCTCTTGTGTTGGATGTGTATATATTTAGGATAGTTAGGTCTTCTTGTTGAATTGAGCCCTTTACCATTGTATAATGTGTTTCTTTATGTTTTTTAATCTTGTTGGTTTAAGTCTTTTTGGCCTGAAATTAAGATTGCAGCCCCTGATATTTTCTGTTTACCATTTGCTTGGTAGATTTTTCACAATTTCTTTATTTTGAGCCTATAGGTATCATGGTATAATATGGGCAATGGGTGTCTTGAAGACAGCATACTAGTGGGTCTTGCTTCTTTATCCAGCTTGCCACTCGTGCCTTTTAATTGGTGCATTTAGCTCCTTTACATTCAAGGTTACACTGATATGTGTGGATTTGATCTTGTCATCATGTTGTTAGCTGGTTTTTATGCAGACTTGTTTGTGTGGTTTCTTTATAGTGTCACTGGTCTGTGTTCTTAAATGTGTTTTTGTAGTGACTGGCAGCTGTCTTTCCTTTCCATATTTAGTGTATCTTTCAGGACCTCTTATAAGGCATGTCTGGTGGTAAAAAATTCCCTCAGCATTTGCTTGTCTGCAAAGGATTTTATTTATCCTTCACTTATGCAACTTCGTTTGCCTGGATGTGATATTCTAGGTTGGAATTTTTTTTTTTTTTTTTTTTTTTTTTTTTTTTTTTTTTTTTTTAAGAATGTAGAATGTAGGCCTCCAATCTTTTCTGGCTTGTATGGTTTCTTCTGAAAGGTTCACTGTTAGCCTGATGGACTTCCCTTTGTAGGTGACCTACCCTTCTCTCCAACTGTATTTAACATTTTTTTTCTTTCGTTTCAACCTTGGTCTCTTTGTTTTTCTTCTACCTTCCTAGTACTATGTTATCACTCTCCCCAGGTTGTTCTTCCTCTTTTCCCCAATCTCTTGCATGTGCAGTGTTTTAGGAGTTAGTTCTTGGTTCTTTTATTCTCTATTTCCTTTCTTGGTAGTCTCATCTAGCCTTATGATTTTGAAAATTATCCACATGTCAGTGATTCCCAAATATAACAAGAGACTCTATTTTATCTGGTGCTCTGTTAGCTCTCTGAATTTTTCTACCACACTATATTAGTCTGATTTTACACTGCTGATAAAGACATACCCAAGACTGGACAATTTACAGAAGAAAGAAGTTTAATGGACTTACAGTTTCACATGGCTGGGGAGGCCTCCCAATCATGGAGGAAGGCAAGGAGGAGCAAGTCACATCTTATATGGATGGCAGCAGGCAAATAAAGAGAGTTTGTGCAGGGAAACTCCTCTTTTTGAAATCGTCAGATCTCATGAGACTTATTCACTATCACGAGAACAGCATGGGAAATACCTTCCCCCATGATTCAATTGCCTCCCATTGAGTTCCTCCCACAACAGGTGGGAATTGTGGGAGTTACAATTCAAGATGAGATTTGGGTGGGGAAACACCCAAACCCTATCATTCCATCCCTGACCCCTCCCGAACTCATATCCTCACATTTAAAACCAATAATACCTTCCCAACATTCCCCAAAAGTCTTAACTCATTTTAACATTAACTCAAAAGTCCACAGTCCAAAGTCTCATCTGAGGCAAGGCAAGTCCCTTCTGCCTATGATCCTGTAAAATCAAAAACAAGCTAGTTACTTCCTAGATACAATGGGGTTACAGGCATTGGGTAGATGCAGACATTCCAAATGGGAGAAATTGACCAAAACAAAGTGGCTACAGGCCCCATGCAAGTCCAAAATCCAGCAGGCAGACAAATCTTAAAGCTCAAAATGATCTCCTTTGACTCCAGGTCTCATCATCCAGGTCCCACTGAAGCAAAAAGTGAGTTCCCATGGTCTTGGGCTGCTCTGCCCCTGTGACTTTGCAGAGTATAGCCCCTGCTCCTGGTTGCTTTCATTGGCTGATGTTGTTGGTGGCTTTTCCAGACATATGATTCAAGCTGTTGGTGAATCTACTATTCTGGTCTAGAGGACAGTGACCCTCTTCTCACAGCTCCACTAAGCAGTGCTCCAGTAGGGACTTTGTGTGGCATCTCTGTCCCCACATTTTCCTTCCAAACTGCCCTGGCAGAAGTTCTTCATAAGTGCCCTGCCCCTGCAACAGACTTTTACCTGGGCATCCAGGCATTTCCATATGCCCTCTGAAATCAAGGCAGAGGTTCCCAAACCCCAATTCTTAAATTCTGAGCTCTTGCAGTCTCAACACCACATGGAAGCTGCCAAGGCTTGGGGCTTGCACCCTCTGAAACCATGGCCTGAGCTGTACCTTGGCCCCTTTCAGCCATGTTGGAGTGGCTGGGACACAGGGCACCAACTCCATAGGCTGCACACAGCATGGGGGCCCTGGGCCTAGCCCATGAAACCATTTTGTCCTCCTAGGTCTCTGGGCCTGTGATAGGAGTGGCTGCCATGAAGGTCCCTGACATACACTGGAGACATTTTCCCCATTATCTTGGGGATTAACATTTGGCTTCTTGTTAATTATGAAAATTTCTGCAGCTGGCTTGAATTTCCCCTCAGAAAATAGGATTTTCTTTCGTATCTCATTGTCAGGCTGCAAATTTTCCAAACCTTTAAGCTCTGTTTTCTTTTTAGAACTGAATGCCTTTAACAGCACCCAAGTCACATCCTGAATGCTTTGCTGCTTAGAAATTTCTTCTGCCAGATACCTTAAATAATCTCTCTTAAATTCAAAGTTCCACAAATCTCTAGGGAAGGGGCAAAGTGCTGCCAGTCTCTTCACTAAAACTTAGTAAGAGTCCCCTTTGCTCCAGTTCCCAACAAGTTCCTCATCTCTATCTGAGACCACCTCAGTCTGGATTTCATTGTCCATATCTTTATCAGCATTTTGGTCAAAGCCATTCAACAAGTATCTAGGAGGTTACAAACTTTCCTACATTTTTCTGTGTTCTTCCGAGATCTCCAAACTGTTCCAACCTCTTCCTATTACCCAGTTCCAAAGTTGCTTCCACATTTTTGGGTATCTTTCCAGCAGTGCTCCACTCTATTGGTACCAGTTTACTGTATTAGTCCGTTTTTATGCTGCTGATAAAGACACTTGAGACTGGGCAATTTATAAAAGAAAGAGGTTTAATGGACTTACAGTTCCACATGGCTGGGGAGGCCTCACAATCATGGTGGAAAACAAGGAGGAGCAAGCCACATCTTACATGTATGGCAGCAGGCAAAGAGAGAGAGCTTGTGCAGGGAAACTCTTGTTTTTAAAACCGTCAGGTCTCATGAGACTTATTCACTATCATGAGAACAGCACAGGAAAGACCTACCCCCATGATTCAATTACCTCCCACCAGGTTCCTTCCACGATATGTGAGAATTTGGGAAGTTACAATTCAAGATGAAATTTGGGTGGGGACATAGTCAAACTATATCACTCACCCATATGTTTGCTTGCCCTACTCCAATCACACTGTATACTTGCTTTACCTAGCACATGTTGGCATGTTCCTGCTTTAGGGGCTTTGTGCAAAACACTCTTCCCTCAATATCTTCATGGCTAACTTCTTTATTTCTTCACAGCCTTGCTAAAATATTATGTTTTACATAAGACTATTCTGAACACTGTATTTGAAATGTAGTCAGCCTTCCCATACATGCCTTACACACTTCCAAACTTCCTTGCCTTCTTATAGTTTCTCATTGCCATACCCCCAATGATTTCTCAGATACAATATAATTTACTTGTTTAATATGTCTATTGTTTGTTGTGTGACTCCTTCCTATAGAATGAAAGTACCATAAGAGCAAGAATTTTTATTTTGTTCACTGATAAATCTCGAGCACCTAACATAGCCACATAGTATTGGCTTTCGCATAGTGGCCAGTTCTACTCCGGGAATCCCTGAACGGCAGTTATTTATGTTAAATCTGTAACTCTTTTCCCTCTGCTTGACACATTTCTGTACTCTAGGGAAAAGGATTCACTTTCCAGACTGTAGATAAACTAACAAGCTCAGTTGAAATACGTATTGAACTACTGCATTGCCTCTTTATTTGGAAATATTTCAATACCTCAGAAGGTATAATTTGATTCTGGGCAGACCAAAGATTAAATTATAAAGTAATACCTTTGTGAATATTCACCTTTGTGAGGGTCAGTAAATGCATATGATTAATTGATACATTTAGAGTGGGGTTATTACAAACCATTTCGTAGCAAACTGTAACTGGCTAAGTATAGGTTCATACAGAACATTGTACAATGTGTATAGTTTTCTCTCAGGCTAAAATAAGATAAAATTTAGATATTTAAATGTGCAACCTGTGAAACTTTAAGACTTCTGCTTGATGAATTGAGACCTGTCACATAGTCCATATTAAGTAGGTGAGCTGGATCCACAGCAGTGCTGTCTAAATCACCAGCTGTGCTCTTCCAGTATGAGGCACTTGCCAAAGGCAATTTCTTATTAGATGATTTGCGATTGTATTTTATCTTTAAGCACTAAGTGCAATTATCAGGAGTCCTACATTTTTTTGTATGGGGGTGTAAAACTGCCAGTTACTCTTTTTGCAGTTTAAACTTCAACCTGCTAGTGAATTTTAAAAGGTTTTGGACTCTTTTAAAAGATATTTTATTTATGTGTTTATAAACCATGGAATTTTAAAAGAGAACATAATCTTTCTGGTTATCATTTCTAAGTTTAAAAGCAAATAGCTGCTAAACCAATTAAGAATTGGTTTATGCTAAGAAAACATAATTCTGCTATTATTTACCATAAAAATTCCCTAGACATTTTCTGAGTACAGTTTGGACTTTCTTTACAAGCCTGGCAGGCACTTATTCTTTCTCCTATGGTATACATTAGAGGTTATGTACTCTCTTAGATAAGCTATTGTTTTAAAAAAGTTTTTATAATTTGCTGAAGAAAAATTTGTTCCAACACAGTAGCTAGCTTGAACATGGAAATTACTCATCTTTCCTTGGCTAGTTGCCACTTTATCCTGTAATGAACAATTGAATGGGATCATTTGATTTTTATTTATTCTAGGTCAGTGTCCAGTGATCTCTTGGACAACTGATTTGGCCACTTTAAATTAAGCTTTTGTCAGCTTTCTTTAGAATGTCTAGCCTCTGTGTTTATTATCTGCCTTTTATTTGAAGTCTTGAAAAGTCAGTACACACAGACTAATTTTTGTGTGTGTGTGTTTTAGAAAAAAAGGTAATTCATAATGGTTAGAAGGATAAAAGTTCTTCAGTTTAGTTCTTTCCTCTCTGGGGAAGGAAGAAAGGGGTTAAGAAAATGCCATAGCACACCAAATGGTAGCCCCCAGGATAATTTGTGTTGGATGGCAGATTCTTCATCCTGACTACATACTGCGTCTATCCTCATACAAGGTCCAAAGAGCATCAAAACCTACAAAAAAGTAAATGCAGGAACTCAAATATTACTTCTTCAGACTTAACATTTGTTAATCATGTTTAAGAGCTCCACATTTATGGCCGGGCGCGGTGGCTCAAGCCTGTAATCCCAGCACTTTGGGAGGCCGAGACGGGCGGATCACGAGGTAAGGAGATCGAGACCATCCTGGCTAACATGCTGAAACCCCGTCTCTACTAAAAAATACAAAAAACTAGCCGGGCGAGGTGGCGGGCGCCTGTAGTCCCAGCTGCTTGGGAGGCTGAGGCAGGAGAATGGCGTAAACCCAGGAGGCGGAGCTTGCAGTGAGCTGAGACCCGGCCACTGCACTCCAGCCTGGGCGGCAGAGCGAGACTGTGTCTCAAAAAAAAAAAAAAAAAAAAAAAAAAAAAAAAAACTCTACATTTTGCTTTTTAGGACTGTATAAACTTACAGCTTCATTATGACTTTTAAAAAATGAAGTGGAGTTATAAGAGATTAGAAAATCGCATACCCAGTGTTTTAGAATAATCTGTTAAGTGTATTCCCTGTGGCACTGCTATGCTGAGGACTTTTCATGCCTAATTTTATCTAATCATAAACACTGGCCCGATAGATACAGTTAGTCTCCCGGTTTTACAAATGAAGAAAACGAGGTCCATAGAGGCCAAATATCTTAGGCAAGATAATACCTCTCATAAGTGGCAGTCTCTGAATTCAAACATAGTTCTGTGTGACTCTAAAAGTATCTCGGCTGGGCGCGATGGCTCACGCCTCTAGTCCCAGCACTTTGGGAGGCCTAGGTGGGCGGATCACAAGGTCAGGAGATCGAGACCATCTTGGCTCATACGGTTGAACTCGTCTATACTAAAAATACAAAAATTAGCCGGGCGTGGTCGCGGGCGCCTGTAGTCCCAGCTACTCAGGAGGCTTAGGCAGGAGAATGGTGTGAACCCGGGAGGTGGAGCTTGCAGTGAGCCCGGATGGTGCCATTGCACTCCAGCCTGGGCGACAGAGTGAGACTCCATCTCTAAAGAAAAAAAAAAAAAAAGAATATCACAAAAATCAGACATGACATTTAAAGTATACTCCAATACATTTTGTCATTTGAACGACCAATGCATCAGACCTCCTGATCTGTCTTCTGAGGGTCTAATTCTATTCCACTCTACTCCATAGACTTCTTTTCAAATCTATTAAAGTTTTTTGTGTTTAATAGAAGACTGCCTTTCCCCTTTAATTTACAGTATAGAGTGAGACATTCTAGCACTTCTGTGTTACATGTACTTCCATTAAATACGGTTTCTTTTCTCTTTCTCAATTTATATTTCCCTCTCTTTTCTGAAACTTGTTCTCTTAAATCACATGAAGCTCAGAAGCCCAGATACCCCATCTGATGTTTGTCTCACCCACAGGCTCTCAGTTCCGGCTCCACGTTAAAATTACCTGGGGAGCTTAAAACAACCACCTCCAAAAAACAAAACAATTCTCAGCCACCACTTAGACCACCAATTAAACTAATGCTTCGTTATACTTTTGTTTTCCTCTCAACTTTTAAAGACATTTTGTAACTTACAGAAAATTTGCAAGAATAGTTCAGTAAACACTAGCTGTCCATGTATTCTTCACCTATCTTCACCAATTAACATTTTGTCATATTTACTTTCTCTTTTTTCTTTACTGTATTTACATATCTGCATATAAGGTACAAACACATTTCTTTATTTTTGTTTTTCTTGGAACCATTTGGGAGTTAGTTGCAAATATCCTCACACTTCACTGCTAAATACTTCAGCATATACCTTCTAAGTTCAAGGGCATTATTCTATGTAACCACACATAACTATCTTATATAGGGAATTTAACAGTGATAGAATCAGCAATGTGTAATATTCAATCTGTATCATATTTTCCTAATTATGCAATAATGCTTTTAATAGCAGTGCTTCCTCAAAATTTAGTATGCACAGGAATCATCTGACAATCTTGTTTAAACTGCAGTCTGATTCAGTATATCTGGGCTGGAGCCTGAGGTTCTGAATTTCTAGTAAGCTCATAGGTTCTTGGGACCAAACGTTGAGTAGAGCAGCCTTAAAATTCTTGTTTCCCCCCCCCCCCCATCCAATTTACAATTAAGCATCATTCATTGCAATTGGTTGTCATGTCTCTTTATGTAATCTCTTTTTAAAAATCTGATGTCTCTTTAAAAAAATTCCCGGGATTTTTTTTCTTCCTTGTCATATACATGTTTTTTTGGTTTTTTTTTTTTTTTTTTTTTTTTTTTTTTTTTTGAGACAAGATCTTGCTCTGTTGCCCAGGCTGGAGTGCAGTGGTGTGAACACAGCTCACTGTATCCTTGACCTCCTGGGCCCGAGTGATCCTCTCACCTCAGTCTCCTGAGTAGCTGGGACCACAGGCTCATGCCACCATGCTTGACTAATTTTGTAAGTTTTGGTAGAGATGGGATCTCGCCATATTATCTAGGCTGGTCTCAACTCCTGGATTCAAGAAATTCACTCACTTGACCTCCCAAAGCTGTAGGATTAGAGGCATGAGCCACTGCACCCTGCCCCATGTCGTATATATTTTAAAAGAGTTTAGGCTAGTTGCTTTGTAGGGTATCTTTTAAGTTGGGGATTTGTTCATTGTTTCCTCCTAATTACATTTAAATTAAACTACTTTTTTGGCAAAAATACTACAAAGAATATCAGTCAGTTATTTAAAAATCTATACAAGTGTTGTATACATTTGCCCTAATGCCCTAACCAAACAATTCCATGGGAATGCTCTTAAAGAATTACTGAAAAGGGAAGAATAATAATTTGTGAAGAACCTCTGTGAATTTTACAAAAATTAGCATTTCTTGTACTCTTTGAAGGACAAGAGGACAGTGCCCAATTCCTGTGAGTCTAAATAAAAGCAACTTGTTTAGTTATAATTTTTTTATACAAAAGTTTCTTTTAACCTACATGCTTTGTATTACATGTGTGGTCTAGCTATGGAGGTATTTATGGGAATAGGAAATACTGCATTATGATGACTGTGTTTATGACATCTGTTTTTAAAAAAACTGAATTTGTTTTGAAAATTGACAAAGCATAGAAAGTAGATGGTCATGTATGAAATGCCCTGGCATGATGTGATATAGTAGTGGAGTAGTGCTAAATGTTTTAACAACTGGCTCCTTTCCCCTACCTTGCTCCTCTACCCCAAAAAACAAACGGGAAAAAATCTAAAACAAAACAGCTCTGGTGGTTCACATTTGCCAGTTGCCATCAAAGCAAATATTGTCTCTACAGCCAATTTTTGGTCTTTCTGACCAGAGAACCTAATGGAATAAATTTCTCTGTTTCACCACTATTGAGATTTTGGACTGGATAGTTCTTTGTTGTTGGAGTCTATCTTATATATTGTAGATTGTTTAGCAGCATCTTTAGCTTCTACCTACTAGATTCTAATAGAATCCTCTTCGTTGTAACAACCAAAAATATATCCAGACATAGTCAAATATTTCCTATTAGGTAGGGAGTAAAATTACCTCTGCTTGAGAACCACTATCATAGGACAATAAACAGAAAGTATATAAACAGGCATTTATAAAGGAAGAAATTCAAATGTAAACAAACAAGATGATCGGTCTTATTAATAGTTAGGGAAATACAAACAGAAAGCACTGTGAGATATAATATACTCATATTATTGGCAAATATTAAAAATTCTATCAATTGTTGGTGAAGGCAAAGAACATTAGGAATTCTTGTGCACTGTAGGAGGATATATAAATGGATACAAATACTTTGGAAAACAGTCTAACATTATCTTGTCCAGTTAAAATTATGGATAACTTAGGACCAAACAATTCCACTTTTGAAGCATATATCCCAGAGAAATTCATTACCATGTACGTCTGGATACATGTATTAAATACAAGAATGCAAATAACAGCATTGTTTGTAACGGCCAAAGGCTAGAAACAGTCAAATGTGCAACAACAGTGGAATGCATAAATAAAATGTGGTACATTCATTCAATACTAACCAGTGATGAAAATAGGAGAAACAGGTGAGTAAGGATGTATTTAACAGATAAAATATTAAATGAAAGAAGGCAAGAAAGAATAGATACTGCTTAATTCTATTTATAAAATGTTCAAAAATAAGCAAAATTAAACTTTATGTTTAGGGATGCACACTTGGTAGTGAGATCATAAGAAAAATCAAAAAATGATTACAATAGGTTAGGATGAAGATACCTATTGTGGGTATGGGGAAGGAAAATTCCCCTGAACTGAAGAGGATGTTTAGGAGGCTATACTACATCACTTAGGTGTTGGCTTTGTGATATTTGTTACAATATATATGTTATAGTTTCCATACGTTTCTGTGTATATGTTATACTTCACAGTTTTAAATAGGTAAAAAATGCATAAGAAAATAATTCTTTAAGAATTATATAAATAACTATTTGTATTAAAAAACAATTCTTTATTTCCTTCTCTTAAAACTATTGCCACTTAGGACTATTCACAATAGCAAAGATATGGGAATCAAGCTACATGCCCGACAATGATAGATTGGATAAAGAAAATGTGTATTAATACATATACGCCACAGAATACTGTGCAGCCATAAAAAACAATGAGATCATATTCTTTGCAGAGACACAGATGGAACTGGAGGCCATCATCCTTAGCAAACTAATGCAGTAACAAAAAACCAAATACTACATGTTCTGACTTAAAAATGGGAGCTAAATGATGAGAAAAATGGACACATAGAGGGGAACAACACACACTGGGATCTACCAGAGGGTGGAGGGTTGGAGGAGGAAGGAGATTAGGAAAAATAACTAATGGGTAGTAGACTTAATACCTGGGTGATGAAATAATCTGTACAACAAACCCTCATGGTACAAGTTTACCTATATAAAAAACCTGCACATGTACCCATGAACTTAAAAGAAAAGATAAAAGAAACGCTATTGTTTTTCAACTTTCTTCACATATTTTTACCCTAAACTAATATTTTTATACTTGAGTTTATTGATCACCTATTAAAATTAATATAACAAAAATATATATGTATTTAAATTTTCATTTTTTTATGATGATAAGGTTCCACTTATAAAGCTATGGCTTTATATGCTCTTTAACATGCCTTTGGATTGAATTATTATTATAATTATCACTAACATTTAATTTATTAAAACAACATAATTACATTACCAAAATTGATAATTATTACACATCAGTATAATTATATTAGAAAATTTTCTCTTAATTAGGTGAATTGATCAAAATTATTCTTATCTGTTTATAGAACAAAAAAAGGTATTTATTGCTGCTATGGCTTGTTTGTATCCCCCCAAAATCCATGTTGAATATGAATAGGATCAAGGCCCTCATAAAAGAGGCTTCACACAGGGCTTGGGCCTTTTTGCCCATTTGCCCTTCTGGCTTCTTCTATGTGAGGACACAGCATTTATCCCCTCCAGAAGGCACAGTAACAAGGTACCATCTTGGAAGCAGGGAGTCCTCAATAGAGACCAAGCCTGCCAGTGCCTTGACCTTGGACTTCTCAAACTCCAGAATCCAGATAAATAAATTTCTGTTATTTATAAATTACCCAGATATTTTGTTACAGCAGTGCAAATAGACTAAGACACTTGCTAAAATCTAATGTCCAGAACAAGCATGTTGTTCTAATATTTACTAAGTCCGTTACAATATAGTAAACATTTTATAAACTGGAATAAGATGAGGACTTGGTTCAATTAGAAGATTTCACAATATTGTTTTATAAAAGAGGTTTAATTATCTCAATTGGAAGATTTTATTTGAAAGTTTTATCTATGGGTTTTTTTTCTAAAATATTGTGAACAATTTGGAAAACTTGTAAATAATTCTACTTGCATTAAAAAAATGTGATGACTAGATAACTTTCAGAATGATGTTGTGAAGAATTCCACGAACCTGTCCCTAGTGAAATAACCATAGTTGATGAAAATTATATGCTAAAAATGTTTCCAAGTGTTAAGAAATTGTCCTAAGGGCATACAGCAAATGAAATCATATTAGTTCCATAAAATCTACTAAAGCCAGTAAAAAGGGCAAGTCTGTTGTATTCGTACCACCACCCACTCCTTTCACCACCTCTCAGTTTAGTGTGACAGAAGCTCTACTCTGAATGGATGCAGCCAAGAACACAGAGCTCTTTCTATGTCCAGCTTCCAGTCAAGAACTATAGTACCTTTCTAGGGGGAGAAAACTGCTAACATTTCTCATCCTCTCCAATTCCCAACTCCATGTTGCTAGAGCTCAGTTTTTCAGGCCTGAATCTTGTTTTCTTCCAGCCCCACGCAAAAGCAAAAGTTCTATCCCACGTGCTGCAGGCTAGGCATAATAGGACCTCAATTACCTTTACCTCAGACGGAGCATGGATAGAGGTCCCATGCCAGGAGGCACAAGTCATAAACACCAGAAATTACCACCCCTTCTTTGTGCCTTAATTTTAAAACAGGGTTGTCACTCCAAAATAATTAAGTTACTGTTCTTGCTCTTACCATTAGGACTGAGATTTTGTGTAGGCAGAGAGTAGAAAACTCTGAAGCTCTCCAAAAGAGAACTGAATTTATTTGGAATACAACATAGTGTGGAGAAGTTTAAGATTATGGATGCTTTGAAAACAATGCTGATTGGGGATAAACATTAAGAGGAGGCTAGTAGTTCTATGAGAACAGCAAACTAAACTGTAAACCAGCTAGAAGTTTACCGAAGACAACGCGGTAAAGAGACAGTTAAAAAGAGTTCTTTTGGGCTTGGAACAAACTTGAAAGATTGGCCTCAAAGCTTAGCTCTGCAAAGGAGTCAGAATTTACTTGGGTTAAACTGTGGAGCAATTTATGCCCTTGCCCTAGTGCATTGATGAAAACAATGGAGCATTACACCAGCAAAGAATGGAAGCTAACATCTCAGTGTGATACCAATAGAGGTGGACAGCTTAACAGAGAAACCAGGGAATGGGGTAAAATGAGACCTGCTAAAGCCCTTGTTATCCGTGTTAACTGTGGACATGCCAGGGCTACATCCTCTGAGCAATGACATCAGAGGCTGCATATTGTGGGAGAAAATAAATTTTACTAAAATATTCCAACAAAGTCACTCAAAAATTAAAAAGTAAACAACAGCTTCAGGTTTAGGATGAGAAATCAATAGTCAGAGTTGCTACAATATATTATCACACATTCTGAGTTTCCAATAAAAATTATAAGACATGCAAAGAAACAGAAAAGTATAATCCACATACAGAAATAAAGGAGGCAACAGAATGCCTATGAGAGGGTTCTGATGTTCAACTGTGCATTGATTTTTTTTTTTTAACTTTTATTTTTACTTCAGGGGTACAGGTTTGTTTGTGCAGGTTTGTTCTAAAGATAAATTGCATGTCCTGGGGTTTGATGTACATATTATTTTGTCACCCAGGTTATAAGCATAGTACCTGATAGGTAGTTTTTCAATCCTCACCCTCCTCTCTCACCCTCCGCCCTCAAGTTGGCCCCAGGGTCTGTTCTTCCCTTCTTTGTGCCCATGTATATTCAATGTTTAGCTCCCATTCATAAGTGAGAAGGTGCAGCGTTTTGTTTTCTATTAATGTGTCAGTTCACTTAGGATAATGGCCTCCAGCTCCATTCATGTTGCTGCAAAGGACATGATCTCATTCTTTTTTGTGGCTGTGTAGTATTTCATCTTGTATATGTGCCACATTTTCTTTATCCAGTCTACCATTGTTGGGCATTTAGGTTGACTCCATGTCTTTGCTATTGTGAATAGAGCTGTGATGAGCATACACATGCATGTGTCTTCATAGTAGACTGTATATACCAAATAATGGGATTGCTGGGTCAAATGGTATTTCTGTTTTAGGTTCTTTGAGAAATTGCCAAACTGCTCTCCACAATGGCTGAATTAATTGTACATTCCCACTAGTAGTGTATAAGCATTCCCTTTTTTCTGCAGCCTCAACAGCATCTGTTATTTTTTAGCTTTTTCATAATAGCCATTCTGATTAGTGTGAGATAGTATCTCATTGTGGTTTTGAGTTGCCTTTCTCTAATGATTAGTGATGATGAGCATGTTTTCATACGTTTGTTGGCTGCATATATGTCTTCCTTTGAAAAGTGATCATGAACAGACAATGATTTAAAGCAGTAATTATAATATGTCCAAAGACCTAAACTCCTACGTAAAGAAGTAAACAACAGTATTATGACAACATCTCAACAATAGAGACTATCAATGGATAAAAACCATGAAAAAAACCTAAAAAACTGAAATTTTGGAGTTGAGCACACAATATCTGAAATGGAAAAAAAAAATACTATAAGGGATCAAGGGTAGATTTGAGAACTGCAAAAGAAAGAACCAGTAAATTTGAAGATAAATCAACGTAGATTATACAATCTGAAAAACCAAGAGAAAAATAAATGAAAAAGAGATGAACAAAGCCTAAGATAAATATGAGACATTTTACTAAAATGTAAGGAAAGAAAAAATAATGGCTGAAATTCCCCAAATTTGATTAAAAAATTAATCTGAATATACAAGAAGCTCAACAAACTCTAAGTTGGATATACACAAATATATCTGCAGCCAGACACATCATATAAAAAATGATAAATACCAGTGATAAAGGCAAATTCTGGAAAACAAGAAGATAAAAATGTTTTATTACATATAATAGAACTCCAGTATGATTAACAGCTACCTTCCCATCAGAAACAATATAGGCAGTATTCACTGTAGACTGAAAGAACAACAGTTGTGGCAATCAAGAATCTTTGTCCAGAAAACTAGTTTTAAATGCTGTATTTCAAAAATAAAAAGGCAAATAAAGACATTCCCAGAAAACAAAAACTGAGAGAATTTGTTGCTAGTATGTTCACCTGAAAAAAAATACTAAAGGAAAACTTTCAGGTGGAAAGCAAGTGACCTGTTGCATCTTTCTTTCCAATCTAGAAGACTTTTAGCTGATTATTCTGCAACAATTTCCCTGTCTTGACTACTAATGACAAGAATGAACACTCTTGTCTTGCTCCCGATCTTAGGGGTAAAGCTTTCAGATTTCATCAAGTATGATGTCAGTCCTGGATTTTTTATATAAATCCAGGCATGATCTTTTATTTAGAAAATTCTAGAAATCTAAAAATTATTTGAAATAAGTTTTGCAACATTGTAGGATACAATATTAATATATAGTAATGGATTGTGTTACTTTACAGTAGCAATGAACAAACTGAAAGTGAAATGAAAAAAATCCCACTTACAATAGCATCAAAGAGGAAAAAATATTTAGGAATTAATTTAACATAAGATGTGCAAAGTTTATATTCAGAAAACTACAAAAGATTTTTGAAAGAAATTAAAGAAAACCTTGAAAAATAGAGATATCTTTGTTCGTAGATTGACTTTGCGGTTGGTATGCCAGTATTTTCCAAATTGATCCACAGGTTCAATGTAGAACTTACCAAAATCCCAATGGACTTATTTGCAGAAATTGAGAAGGTGATTCTAAAATTTATATGGAAATTTAAGGGACCCAGAATAGTGAAAAAAAAAAAAAATCAGGAAAATGGAGGCCAAATTTGGAGGACTTACACTTCCTGATTTCAAAATCTACAAGTTACTACAAAACTGAAGTAATCAAGACTATTTGGACTGGCATAAAAATTGATCTATATATCACTGAGACAGGATTGTAAGACCAGAAGTAAACTTTTATATGAATCAGTTTATGCTCAATTGATTTTCAACAAGGGCATATAGGCCATTCATTGGGGAAAAAATAGTATTTTCAACAAATGGTGCCAAGGCAACTAGATAGCAACATGCAAAGTAATTAAGTAGCACAACTGCACCACATCATGAACAAAAATTAACTCAAAATGGATCAAAGAACAATATTTGATTTTGGAACACTGGATCACTCTTAAAAGGAAATCCACACCAATTAATAGTTACTCCTCATTTCTTTCCAATGGAACACTGGATAACTCCAAAAAAGAAACTCACACCCATTAACAGTTACTCCTCCTTTTTTCTCAATTCCCAAAACCTACAGTCACTACTTCTTGTTTCTATAAATGTATCTATTTTTGATATTTTATATAAATGGGATCATACAATATATTATTTTTATGAATGACTTTTTCCACTTAGCATATTTTCAAAATTCATCCATGCTGTCACATGCAACAGTACTTTATTACTTTTTATAGCCAAATAGCACTCCATTCTATGGATATGCCACATTTTATTTATCCACTTATCAGAGAATGGAAATTTAGATTGTTTCCACTTTTTGACTGTTATAAACAATGTTGATATAAACATTTGTGTACAAATGAAACACCATGTTTAATCTTTTGAGGAACTGCCAAATTGTTTTCTAAAGTAGCTACAGCATTTTACATTCCTAATTGCAACGTACGAAGACTGCAGTTTCTTCACATCCTTGTCAACACTTGTTAATTGTCTTTTTAATTAAAAAAATTAATCATTGCAATCATTGTAGTATGAAGTGATATCTCATTTGGTTTTGTTTGTTTTTGTTTTGAAACAAAACAAAACTCTAGCTCTGTTGCTCAGGCTAGAGTGCAGTGGCATGATCTCAGCTAAATGCAGCCTCAACCTGTTGGGCTCAAGTGATGCTTCTACCTCAGCCTCCTGAGTAGCTGGGACTCCAGGTGTGCACAATCACACCTGGCTAATTTGTGTATTTTTTGTAGAGATAGGGTTTCACCATGATGCCCAGGCTGGATCTTATTTATTCTTTCTGTGCCACCTTGGGGTTCTGAGTGTTTCTTCATTCTCTGGCTGAGAGGGCTGGAAACTCTTTCCAGCAAAATCTGGGCCTTGTTGACAGGTGCTTTCATGGCTCACCTCCATGTGCCAGGGAGCTGGCTATTTTTCATTAATTGGTTGTTCTTTTGGTGTCATATCTAAAAAAGCTTTGCATGACCTAAAGGTTCTTCTATGAGTTGTATAGTTGCAGCTCTTGCATTTTGTTCTTAGATCCACTTTGCATGAATTTTTGTTTCTAATGTGATGAAGTTGTGCAACTTAATTGCTTTGCATGTGGAAATCTAGTCATCCCAGCAACATTTGTTGAAAATACTGTTCTTTCCCCCATTGAATGGTCTATGTACCCTTGTTGAAAATCAGTTGAGCCTAAATGGATTCATGTAAATATTTAGTTCTAGTCTTGCAATCTCATTCCAATGATATATAGATGTACTTTTATTTTTATGCTAGTCCAGATAGTCTTGATTACTTTAGTTTTGTAGTAATGTCCATATAAATTTTAGAATCGGCATCTCAATTTTTGCCAATAAGTCCATTGGGATTTTGATAAGAGTTGTATCATACCTATAGATTAATTTGGAAAATATTGCCATACCAACCACAAATCAATCCATAAACAAGGATATCTTTCCATTTCAACATTTCTTTAACTTCTTTCAACAGTATTTTTTCTCATTTCAACAATCTTTTTCAGAATATAAATTTTTGCACCTTATGTTAAAATTAATTCCTAAATATTTTTTTCTCTTTGATGCTATTGTAAATGGGATTATTTTTCATTTCATTTTCAGTTTAATCATTGCTAGTGTGTGGAAACACAATCCATTATTGTATTATTATTGTACACATTTTAAAATAATATGTAGTTAATTAGGAGGGCAATGATTGATTATTAAATGTACTTATCATCACATGTATCTTGAACGGACTGAAATGGTGCATTTTCTCTGCAGATATCACACTACAGAAAGAAAGTCAGGAAGGAATTCCACTCCAAACCCAGAGTCAGGAACCTCTGAAACCTCAGGAAAATGTATCACGACCGATCCACCATCCTTTAGTTTTAAAAACTAATTTTGAGGAAGAAGAGGAAGTAGATGAACAAAATGGTTAGTAGATCTTTTTTCAGGTTTACAATGCACATTCAGAAACCTCACAACATTTTCTACACGTGTGTTTAACTATAAGGGTTTATGATGTAATATATAAGGCAGATTTTGCTGAGAAAATAATTATAATTGTATTAAACAAATTTAATTAATTATGTTCTAAGTCTAACATATTTATGATCTTTTGGATTGGAAAGATTTTGTTGCATGATGGCTGGGAGACAGATATGATGCTTAAGTATATATTGGCGCTTCATATACACCATGGAATACTATGCAGCCGTAAAAACCGATGAGTTCATGTCCTTTGCAGGGACATTGATGAAGCTGGAAACTATCATTCTCAGCAAACTAACACAAGAATGGAAAACCAAACACCGCATGTTCTCACTCGTAGGTGGGAACTGAACAATGAGAACACATGGACACGAGGAGGGGAACATCACACACCAGGGCCTGTCCAAGAGTGGGGGGCCAGGGGAGGGATAACGTTAGGAGAGATACCTAATGTAGAGGGTTGATGGGTGCAGCAAACCACCATGGCACGTGTGTACCTATGTAACAAGCCTGCACGTTCTGCACATGTATCCCAGAACTTTATACACATATATTTATATATCTGTAGGTGCTTATAGAGATACTAATAAGCTCTCTTTTTATATATAACTGTTTCTAAAACATTGATGCACATGTGTATCTGTTTATCTACGTATGTGTTAATAATATATCAGTTTCACATTTAATCCTTGAAGTTATAGAGATCTATGTAATAGTTAATAATATATAAATCACTGCTATCTGCATTATTCTAAGTCATCCTCACAAGAGTATGAACAGGCTTAAGACCCATGTCTTTGCATTTTAGTTCATCCTTTGCCTCCCGTAGCAACCCAGCACAGTGGTGCCAGAAGTGTGTATATATAAGATAAACATGAAGAAAAACTCTCAATCTGTCTTTGTGTTGGAATATGTCCTTCTATGGACTACAGGCCACCATAGTTTCTGTGCTTAGGAATACACAGAGCTATTTATTACTGTTTCTGTGTGCTGAAGCTCCATGTCTTTCATGCCTACCTCAACCTCGAGATAAACATACACCATCTCAACACTGAGTCTATACATTCAGCGTCCCATTTCAAAATACATAACACATAGCCCTTTGTTTTCTCTTGACATTGTTTTCACTACTTAAAATGTAGCAATTTGAAATATTTACTAGTATGGAAAATTATTGATTTTAAAAATATAAAAAAGTGATCTATCCATGAGAACAGTATTTGGGATTTTCCTTTCTGGTTTATAAATTTTCAGATTATTTGGCTTTGGGACAATTTAATTTAAAAAATATATATCCTATAGATGCTTCTAGTTTATGGACAAAGACCCCTGAAGAAATTGAAGAAAAAAGAGCAATAAAGGAGATGTGTTATAAATCTGGTAAGAAATCAAACATTTTTGTATTTTCTAATACTTGATGTGATAAATATACTAACCATTACTTTTCTTATGGTTGATTAGGGGAATACTACAGATTTCATACTCCTCCAGATATTTTATCAAAAAGCATGGCACCTACAGCAGAAAAAGAGTTAGAAAAGCCTTTGGAAAATGGCAGTGAATTGCAAGAAGGTAAGAAATGAAAAGGCAGCATTCGTAGTGATATATAAGAGATACTTAGTGTGATAGACTAAATTATTTAGTATGATGTACAGAAGAATAAAGTGATAATACATCATAACTGAGAACTAGAAGAAGGTGTTTGTATTGAATGACCCAAAGCTGCTATTAATGGGATTATGTTATTCTAGAGAGGTGACAGAATGAATAGACTTCATTAACACATAATGACACTACACACTCCATGGGGTAATCCTGTAAATGATTTACTTTTACCATTTTATTTGTCTTTGAAAAATATCCCCCTGTGAAAGAGGTCTAGATTTTTCTTTCTGAATAGAAAAGTAAGCCTAGCCCAAGAAGAACGAAAGAGAGATCACAGAATGACACTAGTGGCGGAACAGAGATTATTCTGTCATTGAATGAGAGTCTTCTGTAGACCAGGCTATTTCAGGGGCCATGCTGGAGGACAAATAGAAGGCCTTGCGTTTTATGGTGCTTACCTTTGGAAAATCTGATTTACTACGGATGTATATCTGCAATATGTACAAGTGTTTATAGCGAACTATTCAAACATAAGGCGGTAGGTGGCAGCAAGACATCATCAGATGGAGAAGAGTCCACAAGACTTGGGGGGCCATAGAGGGAAGGACAGATTGCAGGCCTGCACTACTTAGAGGAGAAAACACAAAAGGAAACAAAAACAAAAGAAGAAAACAAGTTAGCAATGAACATTAAAAATAGCAGATTATAAAGACAATTATATGTACTTTTGCTTTATATTATGCTTTTAAAGGTTTTTTATTTTTAAATAGTTTCAGTTAATTCCTACATACCCTTCACCTAGATTTCCTTCAAACATTGGCATTTTACCACATTTGAATTTTCAGTCTCTCTAAATACACACATTGTTATTATAATCTTCTGACCTGTTTGAGAGAATAAGTTACAGACATGATAGCTCTTTGCTTTTACATAACTGTAATATAAATACAAAAATCAGAAAATGGCCACTGATACAATATCATTTGCAACCTTCTTTTCCCACAAATTTTATCAATTATGCCATTAATGTCTTTTATAGTAAAATACATTTTTTTCCCCTGGTCTAGCTCAGATCCAATCCAGAATCACACATTGCATTAGGTTATCATGTCCCTTCTATTCTGCTTTTAATAGTTTATTTTAGAAGAAAATTATCCATAAATGCCTGAGGAAAGCTGAGAGTATTATTTAATTATCAATGTAATTAGCATTTTGTAGTCAATAGTGACTCTAATACTTTTTATCTGATTGTTCATGGTGAACACATAAAATCCAAAGCAATATTATAAAATGTCTTATATGAGAAACATGTCAAACTAAATGCATTATGTATATATAATAGTATTAGATTGCTTACAATTTTTAAATTGCCATTGAATAAGTAATCCAAATAGGAGACTTGTACTTGCTTACTTCTTTATTGACACAGAATTTAAAACTCATGTATTTATGAATGTATTGTTTATCAGATCACTGTGCAAACAATACTTGCATTAACTTTAAAGCTTTTTTTACTTTCATCATGAATTCTATCATAAATTTCTTATTTAAGCATCTACCACTTACTGGGGTGACTTTTTTCTTCTTATTTCTAGGAGATAGTCTTACAGTTCCGACAAAACTTAGCCAATATGAAAGGCAAAGTGAAATAAAAACATCATTGCATGGGAAACCAAACACTGACATTGCTGCTTTTGAAAATGGAGGTGGGTTAATTTATTACTGATTGACTCTGAATATATCACCACATAATAAATGAGTCTGAATTTTATCTTTTACAACTAATTTTCTTTTTTTGTCTATGTCATGTTTAACACAAGGAGTTGGAGGTATATCACAAAATCAGTTGCTTTCAGAGACCAAAATCTCTGCCAAATACCTTGTACAAATTTGTGTTCAGTGTGTGAGACATTCCATTTTACATATTTTAATGAGAAACCTGTGTGTGTGTGTGTGTGCGTGTGTGTGTGTGTCTGTGTGCAGGCTCAACTCCAGACTATAATGAATTCAGGTATTATGTATGTGCTGTAATATACTATAACAGAGCTATAAATGAAGGAGACACTTAATACATCATTTGATTGAGTCTACTTTTTAAAAATTAATTAACTAATTAATTAATTAATTTATGAGACAGAAGTCTCACTCTGTCGCCTAGGCTGGAGTGCAGTGGTGCGATCTCGGCTCACTGCAACCTCTGTCTCCCGGGTTTAAGTGATTCTCCTGCCTCAGCCTCCTAAATAGCTGGCACTACAGGTGCGTGCCACCACCCCCGGCTAATTTTTGTATTTTTAGTAGAGACGGGGTTTCATCATGTTGGTCAGGCTAGTCTCATACTACTGACCTCAGGTGATCTGCCTGCTTTGGCCTCCCAAAGTGCTGGGATTACAGGCATGAGCTACCGAGTCCAGGGGACTTAAAGTCTACTTTAAAGGAGCTATATTGAAATATGTATCATTTGTCATCACATTCTAACCGTGTATTATAGTTTAAATATTTTGGAACTGCTTTTTAGCATAAACATGTTGGAAAATCTGTCTTTTGAACTGAAAATTCCAAGCGTTTGTTTTGAAAATATACAGACACTTTGTAGGGAGGTTCAAAGGTGTGGCTGGTAGGAAGAATGTGTGTGAGGAGTAGGAAGGAGGTTGAGAGCAGGTATCAATAAGTACCAGTATCTCTTAGGCATATTGGTGATACTTTCTGCTGTTCTGGTGTCAGCCATTTTCTTCTGTGTGCGCCCCCACCTTTTTTTTTTATTTTGGTGCTAAAGTAATATGATTATTTCTTCTCCTTTCTTATATCTGCAGCAGTTTTAGTCTAGCTGTTTTAGTCTAACTGTCATTGTTTGGTTGCCTTGAAGCAATAAATTTTAGCTACAAATTAGAAACACTGGCAGTTTCTCCCAACAGAGTTCACACTGTCTATATAACCTATATAAGTGGGATCCAATTAACCTGAGCAGTTCTAATGAAACAGTTTGTTGAAATACCATTAAATCAGGTTGCTTTTTTGGTTAATAAAATGTTATTTTCAACCATTGATAAACTAATGGTTTCATATTAAAATAAACTTTCCTTCACGTTGTAACATTAATAATTTATTTCCTACTTTGTTGGGAGTTAGAAAATGTGAGAATGTCATTTACTGTCATTAGTCTATCTAATATTAATAATATCATTAGAGTAATGAACTAGTTGAAAAGCCATATCAAAAGAATATTTAAAAAATTCTATTATCTGGTATACTAAATTCTGGTATAGTCAGGCTTGTTGATTTTCCAGGCATCATAATGTTCTCTGTGTTACTGGATAAAAGAATCTTCTGGGTATATGTGTATGATAGATATCTCTAAACATATTTAGGCTCCTGTATTCATAAGACATCTTTGAAATGAAGATGATCAAAACTGAAATTTTAATTAATGAGTTAGTATTCATTTCAAGAAAAATTCTTGAGGCATTGTCTTGTCTTAATATTATTTTAATGTGTTATTGCACTTTAATAAAGTTCACAGATTGAAATGAATAGCTTGTTAAAATTTTATTTGTGTATGTATCAGTATAACCATATTTATGGTACTCCAGATGGTTCCTTCTCTCCAAGTCAATAGTCTTCTCCCAATGGTAACCACTACTCTGATCGCTATTACTATAGGCTAATTTTGCATTTTTTGACCTTTATATAAGTGGAAATATACAGTTTGAACTCTTTTAGTTTGGAATCTTTTACTTAATTACTTAATGCTCTTTGTATTAGACTGATCCATGCCATTGATTGTAGCAGTAAAAATCTTTTTTTTTTTTTTTTGCTTTGCCCTAAATATCTATACATAGATAGATATATACCACATATATACACACATATCTACATATAAGACATATACTGTTACGTGTACGTATATATATAAAAACACACATGGGCATTTCTCTATGTATATAGTATATGTACACACACAGTTGATACACACACAAACACACGCACAATTGATTCTTGTTATTCCTGGTAGCTGTGTTCTATAAAGTTGACATGAACACTGAATTAGCAAACACTGAACCACTGCTCCTCGGGGAGATATGTACACACACACATATACATACATCTCACACACATCATAATCTTAAATCGTAGAAATTACTCATCCTGGTATATTCTGTTTTCCTTATTTTACAAAAGAGAAAACAAAGGTCAGAAGTCTTAAGTGACTGTCTTGAGGTTGCCCCACCAACAAGCCTCAGAACTGGGATTCAAACCCCTTCCACCTCTCCCCAGAGCCAGAGCTTCTTCCACTGTGCTGCGCTGCCCCCTCCGGTCTCCAGCCATTCTCTGGTCATCTCTGTATGAACTGAAATGAGAATGCTGAGCATTGCCATTGCTAGACCTCAGCTAGGAATGTGTGGGTCCAGCAACTCAAAATTTCCACCACTCTGCATATGTTTGCAAACAAACAAACAAACATAAAAACAATGCACGAAAGGACCATGAGTATCGACATTGGGATTTGACGGACAGTATTTCCAGTTTGGGACTATTATTAACATTCTTGAACATGTCTTCTAAAGGCCATATGCACAGCTTTTCTTTGAGATTAGCTCGCTCTGTGTCCTTACCCACAGTTAGTATTTTCAGTCCTTTAACTTTAGCCTTTCTGGTGGGTGGCTAGTGGTACATCATTGTAGTTTTAATTTGTATTTCCCTGATGACTCATAATGTTGAGCACCTTTTCATAAACTTATTGGCCATTTTGACTTTCTCCTTTGGTGCATTTTTAAGTCTCTAGCCCATTTTAAATGTTTTGTTTTTTTTTCTTATTGATTTCTATAGATAAATCTGGATCCTTTCTGACAACCTACTGTCCTGTTCACTAGTTCTCTTCTTCTCTGCTCTTTAATTCATATTTTAAATTCTAAATTTCTATTTGACCTTCTTATTGATTTTCTACTTAAATTCTCCCATCAGTTCTCTATTTTGATAACGTTCCTGTTATTTTTTTGCAACTTCCTGTTTGATTATGTTTGGGTATCTTTCATTTTCCTCAGGTTTTTGCTCAATTGTTCTGTCTCACTGTGCCTTCTAATATTGTATTTGATGCTGAACAATACGGATAAAAATTACATAGTGTATGAATGATGTTATTTCTCCACAGAGAAACTTTTCTTCTGGCAGGCAGCTAGACTATCAGCAGGCCACCTTGATTCTGTGAAGAACTAGTTTTGGGCTTTATTAGGGATGATGTAGTAGATGATACATTGTTTTTCCTTTCTTTGAAGGTATAGTCCTTATTCCTAGGATAAGACCCTTACCCCTAAAACATTGCTTTACTGGGTTATCAACTGAGACATGGGATGTTCACCAAGATACCTCTACTCTGGCAAGGCTTGAATGGCAAATTTTACCTCCCAAGCAGCATGTAGATGCTGAAATCTCTGACCAGTTTTTAGCCTCCCAGATGCTGTTTTTGCTTATTTCCTTGGGTTCCATTCTGTACTTGAAAAGTGTGGGAGTCAGATAACAATTTAAAGGGAGTTTTATGCCTATTTCAGAGGAACTTCTTTGTTGTTCTTCCTTTTCCATTCCCCCCTCAATTTTAAGCCAATTAGACAGTCCCAGACTTTTCGGCTCTTTCTTTGTCACTTCCTTGGTGTCACTTTCTGCTTGTTATTTCCTTACGTGATGAATTAGACATGCTTTCAGGGACAAATCTGTAGTGAGTGTGGAGTGTAACTCCTTCAGGGAAAAAAACCAGGGTGAATGTGAACATATAATTGACTTTGTGTCCCTCCATTGCTCTCAGGCATTGCAGTCACATGCATTGGGTGGTTTTCCAATCAGTTTGTTTTGGTATTTTATAGTTGTTTTTAGGATGAAAGTTAGTCCGATAAAAGCTATTTTGGTCATGGCAGAAACCAAAAATGTTTTTGACATTTTTATCACTGGTTTTGTGTAAGCTCCTTGAGGCCAGGAACTGCATATAATCAATCACTATAGATAAATCTCTGTAGTAGAATGCCTGGCACGTTATGTGCACTCAACAAATACTTGTAGAATAAAGGGTGATATGTTTAAATGCACTGAATGACTGGGTGAAGGTAGACATGTTTATATGATTTACAATTAACTGGAGGTTAATTTGTTGGAACAATGAGCCAAATCTTGCAGGGTAACTTCAAGCAATGATAAACATACATTCTTATATTTAGGTACAAACCATTAAATGGTGGCTTTTCTTTAAGTTGGGAAAAACCCAATATCCTGGAGTTTTTGAGAGGAAAATAGAGTGAGTTTTTTTGGCCACAATGCTTTACAATTTAGGAATGTGTTTTCACTACCAAATAGCGATGGTAAAGTCACATTGGATTATTAGAAGCAGTATAGAAAGATAGTTAAATGTGATTTAAAGTACTCAGTAAAGGGTCTGATTCCTAGAAAATGACTCCATGAATGGCAAGTATTATTTTAATAGTTCTGCTGATTTCTCCACAGCTTGGTTCACATTTGGGTGTCATTTTAAAATAAGGTTGTTTGAAACAAATATTTTATATTAAGAAAAGATAACTTGTATGATGAAGAATATTGGAATTTTGTATGTAAAGTTAAAACAACTATGGATATTTATCCTGGAAAATAGAAGTCCTTGGGGAAATATGGAAACTACTTTAATATATCTGAAGATGTTACATGGAAGATAAATTACATTTACTCTGAGTATCTCTCAAGGGTGGGACTAAAGATTATTATACATTAAGGAAAATTTTGTTGACTCTGAATTTTCTTTCAGTTATCTATATGTAAGTTTATATACTATGTATTCATATACATATATATTAATACTCATGTATTAATCTAAGCATATAAATGTATGGAGATGGATATTGTATCGCTGAGAAGTGTCCAAAGAAAGGTGGACAAAAGGAGTATTGTAGAAAATGTTCCTGTATTGAAAGCTAGTTTATATCACTTTCTGCTATTGTTGCCACTGACAGTAAGGTTTTGTCATAGGAGGTGACTGTTATGTTCCACAGAGGGTCATATTTCTTGGAGTCGATGAAAGTGAAGCTTTAACTGAAGAGAAAGAAATCACCATATCAAAATGTTCAAATACTAAAGGTAATGAATTATTATATAATTTTGATACATTCATAATTTGGCTAGATAAGTTAAAGATAAGCTTGCTTATTATAAAAACCAATATAAGAGGAATGGTAATAAATCGAAATATACACTGAATAGGAGTCAAGAGCTGTAAGGTTCCAGTTCTGGCTCTGTCCCTAATTGTATGACCATGACAATTTATCTTTTTTAAGTTTTCTTATCTGAAAAATAGCCTGTTGGACTGTATAATTTCTAGTATTGCTAGTTCTAAAGTTACTGGCTCTCTTAAATGGCAACACCAAGTCCTTTAATTTATAATATCAGTATAAATGAATTTTGTTAGAAAACATTGTTTGTGAACATTGTGAAGAGTTTAATCTCAAAAAGACTTCGTATTTTATAATTATTGCTAACACTAGTCTGTGAATAATCAAAAATATGATAAAATACCTCCTCTATAATTTTACATTGCCCTTAACTGTACTTAGAATCCACCAGCTGGTATCTCTCTGCTGAGTGCCTCTCAGTCACAAACTAAAAGCACAGCTGTCCTGTAATTAGGGGGCTTCACATACTCTCAATCAAAATGTAAACCCATTTTATCTACCATCTCTACCATTAAATATTCTCAAGCATAGGAAAGGTTGCCTTGATCAAATTATTTTTGTGGAAAATTGTAAATCTTTCTCTCATTTTCTCACTCAGAGATGGAAAGGTTTTCTCTAGCTCATCAAAGAAACTCTGAAAGCTATACTAATATGGTAGCCACCAGCTATGTATGACTCTTTAAATTTAAGTTAAAGCTGAATAAAATAAAAAATTCAGCTTTTCATTGGCACTAGCCACGTTCCATGTGCTCAATAGTCACAGGAGGCTAGTGACTGCCATATTGAGCAGCACAGATTTAGAACATTTTCATAATTGTGGAAAGCCCTACTAAGGAGTCCTGCTCCAAAGCATATAGCAGGTTAAAGTTGTTACATTTAAAATATTTTCAGAACCCCAATTTAAATGGGACCATTCAATGTAAAAATGTAAAACCTTTTAAATCTTTTGTATGGAGATATTGAAAATACTGCCACGAGTTTTTATTTACATATTGAAAATGATGGCTATAGATTCCGAGTTTTTTGTTACTGATGACATTTTGAAATCCATGTGGCAACTAGGGAATGTTAATGATGCTTTTCTCACGATTCATAAATATATACATTATTTTAAAGAGATGTTCCCATCAAGTAATGTTTGAATAGTGAAATGCCAACTGAAATGCTTTTTTAAAACTAATATTGACATTTTATTCTCTTAATTTGCTTTAAAAGATAACAAGGACAGTCCTCATCCAAAGCGTTCCCTAACTACCCGACTAGTACCTACAACGCATGTATTAAATGCTACTGAGAATATCAGTATGAAGTGCAGAGAGGACCCCTCTTCAAGTGAGACATTAGCTCTATCACTTTTTGGCCTTAGATATATTTGTCTTACCATGGATTTGTTTTGCTTATTTAAAATAGGATTTTAAAAAAGAAACAAAAAAGGTTTGAAAATTATTCAGAACTAAGAATTAAAGACAAAATATCCTCTACTAACTAACTCTGACAATGAACTGTGATGTAGGTGCTAGTAAGTTATATGCTCTCCCACTAGTTTAATTTTGGTATTAAAATTAATAATACACTACCTGTTTGGAAGATTCACTAGCATAACATTTTAAATTGTACCCATAGTGGAATAATACATTGGCAGCTCTTTATTATGTTTTGGATTAGTTTTTATTAGTTTGGCTTCTCCTTGACATTCAGTTCAGTGAGCTACTTCTCTTGATACAGTTAAGACTTGTGAATCTTCCTGATCCCTTCCCTTCCTTCTGTTCCTTATTTTATTTATTGAACCCCTATAATATTCTTGGATCACAGCCTGGCACTGATGGGAATACTTGTTATTTGCCCTCAAGAAGCCCAGTTTAGTGGCACTTGTTAAAAATATGGATTCCAAATCCTTGCACTGGGAGCGTGGGAGTGGATCAGGGCATTATGTTTGAGGAGGAGACAGTGAATCAGAGCTTTATTGAAGACTTAAAGCTTAAGCTGAGAGTTAGGGCACAGAAAGATTAATTCATTTACTGTAGAGAACTAGTATAATCTACACTGTATACCTGATGTTCAGTTTCTCTGTGCACTGGTCACTTGTGAATTTTCAGGAGCTCTGCACAGTGAAGTAACAGAGTGTCTCCTCTACAAAATTGTTTTAAGATTCTCTGGAGATATGTACCATAGAAATTCCTGAGAAATTGAGAATACATATAAAATTTTTGATTTAAAAATATACAAACAAAAAGTGAAAAATTTAATATTCTTAGAACTTATAAATTCTGATTGCTGGATCTTGACCAAACTATCTGTACACCCAACTTAAGAGCTTAAAAGAATACGGTAAAATTCACGGAAAGTATTTTATGTTAATCCAACTTCTTAAGAAGTAGTGGTTTTGGCTAAAAAAGTACAGAAAGATTGATGTTGAAAATAAGAGTTCTAAACCCACTTGACAATAGCATTATAATGAGATTTATAATTATATTTTGAATGCAATTTTATGTTCCTTTAAAATAATCCACACATTCCTTTGGAGGAAAGTATTTTTCTTTGAGGAAAGCTACTTATTGAAGGTTATTTCATCAATCTATTTCCAAGATAGATTTTTTTTGGCACTTAAAAATAAATCACCTTTTGTTCTAAGAAGTAAAGTATTAGAATGTTGCATCTATTTTTTCCTCTTGCTTGACATGTGAATACACAGATATGTAATTATCACCTACAGTAATTTCAGAGATGAAAGCATCTCTTAAAAAACTGTAAAATTTGTATATTTTCAAGTGAATGATGTCCAGCCAGTGAAGAAGCCTCATTTTAAAGGTGTGAAAAAAAGAAAATGGATTTATGATGAACCAAAGAACTTTCCTGACTCTGGAATGAGGAGAGGTAAGGTGTCCATATATTTGATATTTCTAAACTGTAATTAAAAAAAAAAAACATTCAATAACAGATATCTTCTACCTGAAAAACAAATTACTGTCATGTGACATAAATGTTACTTTAAGGGTCAACTCAACTTCAAGTACTTATAGTGCAATATGTTATTTATGGGTGTGAAACCAGCCTGTTTTACTCCTCACTCTCACCTTTCTTTACAGCAGTACAGGTCCCAAGTCCCCAAAATAAAATGAGTTATCATCGTAACAATAAAAATCGAAATGCTGAGAATGCATCCTATATCCACGTTCAAAGAGATGCTGTCAGGACTGTCGCGTTGAATGCACCTCCCCACAGCAGGCCCATGCATGGGTCCTACAATAAAGTCCATGTTAACAAGGAACCCAAACCCAACCTCAGTCCAGGTGAGGTCCTTTGTTGACGTGGTTTACTCTTCTCTGTGGTTTGCATTCCCATGGAATTTCCCGATGGCTTGGCTAATCTTCACTACTACCTACTCCCCTCTTGTTTTCCCTGGCCATCACCACCATAGAAACTAGTGAGAGGATTTCTTCCATGTGTAGTCCTGTACATGATTTAAAGGATATGGAAGAAAGCTCATGTTGTGTGCAGATGACTTCAGATCACACCTCCCTAGAATTTTTTCCTCAGAGCACTGCACTTCGTTCCTCCTGGACAGCTTCATGTCGCTCAGGAGGATTGTTTTTGAATGGCTGACATTTTCTTGTTCCACCAACTGTGTTGTTCAATTATCACTGTCAGGCTAGTGCCTTGACTTTTCTGTAGGCCTTCATGATTATTTTCTGAAAGGGTTAGTTTGGGGGCTAACTGCCATTTGACAACCTCTCATCTCTCTCACCATGGATAGATTGCTTCTAAATCATTTCATCAAGTAATAGGCAAAGTCATTATATGTCAGGAAGTACAAGACTACAGGGGAGAAGAGAATCAAATCTCTTCATCTCTTTCTTCCTGTGTCTCAGATGGATCTTGCTCTTTTGAAGTTGGGTTTCTCTTCTCTAAACTTAACAAAATGCTGCTCAATTCTATATGATTTCATGTTTGTATTTTTCCAAGTTCATGGTTTAGGTAGTGGAGTTCTGAATATTTTGAACTTATGGAAGCATAAGACTATATCTTTCTTAGTTTCTTCTATAATTTAAGATATTTTTTCAAAAGTTTTCAAAATATATACACATGGTAGGTGTATATATTTCTTTTACAATTTCAATATACATTTGCATTATTTAAATAATTTTTCTCTTTGCTTTAGAATAGAATGATATATGAATGTCTATTTGTAAATAAGGATATTCTTAGGTGAATCTTGTTTTTATTTTATTTATTACTATTTTATTTATTGATATTGTTATTGTTATTATTGTTTTACTGCAAGTGGATGGCTGTGAGGAATACAATGAGTACTAGAACAGTTGCCAATGTCTAGGTTTGTGTGAAGGTGCCAGAGTTCATACTCTATATTGCTTTTGCACCGTTAGTGCAAATGTCAACACAAGAGAAATGCAAATTATTGGTCTTATGGATCATGCTTTGAGAACACAGCTGCATAGTAATATTTGAAAACACAAATATAACATTGTTAGATAGTAGTAGAAATGTAGATACGTCAGAGAAAAAGAAGTATTTAAGGACCAGGTCAGGATATAAATGCTTTGGCTGTCTGGGACAGTGAGTTCACTATTGCATCATGCCAATTACTGCGACCATGGAAGTCACTTCATGGAAGGACATGGGACTTGGGCTGTACCTCATAGTTTCACAGTTTTTAAATAAAGGCTATAATAAACATTAACAGAATTGATGCAAAACTATGATGAAGTAATGCAGTGAAAGTTTTTATTACATTTAGATATCATACTCTCCTGTAGCTTACCCTTACTTGAAGCATTGAACAGCCAATTAAGAATCTGTAACCATGTTCATTTATAACTTAAATGGTCTTAATAAACTCACTTGTATCCCTGATGCCTTAGCTTTGAAATGGTAAAATGAATTACTTAGAGAATAGCTTCACCCCTGAGATGTTTATAACGTTGAAACACCCTTGGAATGTGATTTTAAAGGTATAAAATATTTAATTCTAGATTTTTTTTTCCCTTAGACAAATACATGTCAACATCATATAATGATTCAGCCTGGCGAAAACAAATTCCTTTTTCAAAAACATATTCAAAAAGTGGAAAGATATATCCAGGTAACTATTTGTAAGTGTTTTTAACATATAATGCAATTCCGAAAATGAGTAAGTTTTTAAGTGCAAGGAGTATTTTAGAAAACATGAAGATAAATAAAAATTTCAAGATATATATGCACACTTAATTACTTGGAGTTTAGTAGATATCTTGTCTACTAGTAATTTAATTTTACTGTTTTACTGTGTTCCTCTTTGTCTATTTTTCTGTGTTACCCAAAAACATTTTTATACAGTTCTTTCCTGGGCAACAAACAGTAATTGCAGCAATTATGTAATATGTTAAGATGCATTTTTTGCTGTGCTGCAAAGCAAATATATAAAACTATTTCAACATAAGACATTAAAGCTTTGCTATATCTACCATAGCCAAATATTGCCTGGTACAGGCTGACAGGATATCCAAGATGAAATTTCTCAGCCAATAGGTTCTGAGGGACTGTGGTCTCCTCCTTGTGGAACCCCATGCTCTAGGAGACTGGGGTTCCTTTGGGACCTCCTCAGGGTAGAGGTTTGTTGTATCCCTGACCTCAGGTTGTTCTTTTGCTGAACAGCTTGGTGTCTTTTTCCAGACTGTCCTGGGCTGGTTCGGTAGATATGGAAATCTACAGGGGATAAAATGCTTTCAATTACTTCTCAGACAACTGAACATTTTAGAAAAAGTTCCAGTTAGGGAACTCCCACTGACTACAACTGTGACTCAAGGCACAGATGTGTGTTATACGTTTATATACTGGGGATGACTGTTTTCCATTTTTCCCCCTTCTTTCCCAAATCATACTGTGCTGCGAGAGAACTCTGCTGCAGTGCTATTTAATTGATTATACTTTCTTTTAATTTTGTGTGAATTTTCACATGTGATAGCACTGAATTTGGGAGGTGGGGAAAGAGGTGAAGAGTTGATGAAAATCCTGGGTGAAACTTGAAATTGTTGAGCTCTATAGCCTTTTCTCCTATTGTCCTCTTATGGGTGAGGTGATATTTGGAGTATTAAGGGATGTGCTCCTCCCTTAGCCGTGTCGTAATGATTTCTCTTTTCTTTCAATAGCCTTCTCTCCTCCCATCCCAGATAAACATGAATTATAGAAGGATTTGGGAAAGGAAGGGTCACTTCAGCACATAATACTCGTACCATCTATGTCTGGTACTAAATGGCTGTATTGCAGTTCCCAGATGCAATCTAGGCAGAAAAGCTTTGATGAGAAATTTTTCAATGTTAAACCTGGGTTAGGGGGAAGATAAGCCGTGTCTAATATGAGAGGACTGGAGACAGCTTCTTGAGATTTTTCGAGTGCTAAGATTGCGTGGGAGGACAGTTCACATTCCTGTGAGCCTCAAGCGGGAGAGAGTTCATGGGAGAGAGGACCAGTGGGTCCAGATGAAGTCTTCTGGCTGGGGTTAAAAGGATAAGTACCAGAAAGAGGCTCTTGTTGAGCCATATTGGGGTGGGTCGGTATTTAACTGTAATCTCGACAGATTGCTTCTGTCAGAGAGCCAAGGAGAAATTAAGCCAGCATCCACTGACCAAATCCTTGTTAATTAAACTATGATCTGAGGACTATCTGCAATGGCATCACCTGGGAGCTTTTTTAAAATGTAGAATCTCCATCTCAGACCTGCTGAATAAGAATCTGCATTTTTAGCAACGCTCCCAGGTGATTAAGATACACATTAAATTTCAAGAAATCTTAGACTGGGTATCTAAACCACCATTAAAGAAAAATAAGAGCCCAGCACAGGACCCGCCCATGTCAGGACTGTTGCAATTATATTATCTTACTAACTCTCTCACATCAACAACCATTCTCTCCTGTCCCACTTCCAGAAATTAGGATCAGTAGCAGGGAGGTGGGGTACAGAGAAAACCCTGAGAAAAAATTTTAAATCTGAATGTGACTGAAATATAAAAGTGAGATGCCTAAGAAATCACTGAATTGGACTAAATTTACATGCAGAGGAAGAATGAGGACTTAAGAAATTAGATTTTATAATGAAATAGATTGTTTTCTTATTTTCTTTTGATTGGGAAATGCATAACCTCAAAATGTTTATCTTTCCCAATTGTTGTCATCACCAGAATAGGAAGAGAAAGATTAGCTTATGTTTCTTCTTGCACATATTCCTGCAAGGTCACAGAGCAACATTTTCAACATTTCCCAGTGGACAGATGGACTGCTGGAGGAAAGGAGGCAGTAAACACAAGCTGCCATGAGTCTGTTCCTCTAGGGCACTGGCAGCCAAGGCCACAGAAGTGTAAATGGACAGGAGAAGCCTTTTGGAAAAATGTTACTGGATACTGTGAGGATAATGAAATAATAGAGGAGAATGCACATGTCTGTGGGAATTAGGGGCAGGAGCTGAAGGCAACTGGAGATGTCATTCTCATTGGTGACCTTCTCTTGAGGCCACATATCCTTTGTAATAGGGATATTGCTGGTGCGAAGGAAGGTGCTTGTCTCCATATGACGGAGCCTTCGTTCTGTTCATTCTGCATGCCCCATAGGACAGCCTTACATACGGTGTCACTTCCATTCTTTTCCACCCCTCCATCCAAATGCAAAGCATAGTAAGCATCAAAAAGAAGTGGACTATTTGAATGGCATTTTGAAAATTTATAAGTTAAAACAGTAAGATTAGTTTTTCTTTGTCTTTAGATTTATGGCAAGAAATTAGCAAAAGAAGAACAAAATATCGGTGCACTAAACAAGAAAATAATTGAAATATTTTGCGTATTTTATTATTAGAGCCAAGAAGAAATGGGAGCAAGTAAACCTGGAGGTTGAGAGAAGAGAAAAATGAGAAAAAAGTGCCAGATATCATCTGATTTACAATCAAAAATGAAAATTCTAAGAATGAGATACTCAAGTACTCCATGCTACATAGTAGATAGCCAAAGATGATAAAAATGCAAATTCTGAAAATAAGATGCAGGAAGTACATTGTGCTCTTTCAAAACTGATAAAAATGCAAATTACCAACAGCTGCCAGTGTATTTATGTAGGTCTGGAATTCATTTCGTGCATTACTCCAAACATTTTAATAAAATTTAAAAGTTTGACATTTAAAATCATTCTTTAATTGTAAACCAAGTTAGATTGCACAGATTGAGAAGGAAAATTGTACCTTTGATTTCTGTTTTGCGATATTCTTTATGGAGGAAACCTCACTTCTTATTTCTTTACCTGAATTTTAAGCTGGGCCCTCAGCAATGATAACATATAAAGTATAAATAAATTGAACGAAGTCCCAGCTTTACAGTTTGGTGATGAATGTGTTAGAGGGATTCCAATAGAAATACACTTTAATGCGTGGTAGAAAGAGACAAAGATTGGTTTATTACTCAGGGCGGTGGTTGAACAATGTTTTAATTGGCAGTTACAAAATCTGTCTGCTGAGGTTTGCTAGATTCAAACCGAAAAATAAACATTTTCCTACCATGAAAATAAAAATTATATGATTATATTGGAGTGAAGGACAAGCTTGAGAAAACAGTGAATGGATAACATGGTGTTCCAAATGTCTTAGTGAGCTATTAAGGAATTAGTAACTCCAGAAGCATAAATATTTACAAGTGAAAGAGAGACATCATTTGAAAACTAATTTTGATTTCTTTTTGCCCGTTTTAGAATTGTGTTTTGAACAGTACTTGTAAATTTAATTTTTAAAATTGTCATCAAAATGAACCACCTGCGGGGACTGAAACAAAAACTTAAAAATTTATTCTTTAAACTGAAAAACACATTTGAAAGCAATATAAATAATTAACATTTAAAATGATGTAACATTTAAAATGATGTTTTTGTAACTTTGTAGTATTTATACTTCTGAGTTTATTAAAGCTTAGAAATTCACTAAGACTTTGGGAAGTCTCATATTTATATTTGCATGCATTTTATGGTTATTATCAGTTTTTTTCAATATTTATTGGGGAAAGGAATCGGGGTTCTTAGAAATATTTTATTTTACAGCATCTTTATAATATGTGGAGTAATAAAGTCTAGTTTTTGGCTTCTAATGGTGCTGTGTGTACACACTTTCAAGAAAATGGGAATATAGGTATTTATTTTTGTCAAGGCAGCAGATAGAAATGAAAACTGTGGGCTGGGTGCAGTGGCTTATGCCTGTAATTGGAGTACTTTGGGAGAACAAGGCAGGTGGATCTCTTGAGCTCAGGAGTTTGAGACCAGTCTTGGAAACATAGTGAAACCCCGTATCTACCAAAAATACAAGAATTAGCTGGGCGTGTTGGTGCATACCTGTGGTTCTAGCTACTTGGGAGGCTGGGGTGGGAAGATCACTTCAGCCTGGGAGGCAGAGGTTGCAGTGAGCCAAGATTGTGCCACTACAGTCCAGCCTGGGTGACACAGTGAGACCCTGCCTCAAAAAACAAAATAAATAAATAAATAAATAAATAAATAAATAAATAAATAAATAAAATGAAAACCGTGCCAGCAAAATATCTTGGTTAGATCGTTTTGAGAGGGATGTAAGAAAATAGCTGAGTTGACAGGCTGTCTAGATTGAAGCTGATAGGAGACATAATTCCATTTAATGAACAGATCTCTGTCCTTCTAAAACTTCAACTAGTTATGCAGAAGAAAAGTTCTAGGAAGACAATCCAAAAGACCTTCCTGAAGTACAAATTCTCAGTGTGTATCTTTATTGTATATTAAATGCTGAAGAATCAATGAGGAATGAGAAGAATCTGAAGGAAGTCCTGAGCGTGATTGTACCCGTGTTGTTCCTAAATATAAATGGAAATTTTTATTATGATAAGCTTTGTCTGAAGGATCACGTAGATGACAGCATTAGCCAACTCTGTTTGTGTGATTTAGGAAAGAGGCAATTGGTTTAAATGGGGGTAAACTACAAACCAGGGAGGAAGAACGTAGCAAACCTTAAAATAAGAATATATAGGAGACAATAAAATAAGTAAACAACCAAAAAATCAGCTAGCAAAAACCTATGCTTGCTGATTCCTGAGCATGCAAATAGTGCATTTAAACTTAAGTTTCACAATGCCAGTGGGTGGATAATTGCTTTTCTGTCACATCTGAAAGCTTTTGATACATTTCACCAGAGTTCCATGACTCTTCAACATGCAGCATTGATAAAAATGATAATAAAAGTAGCATCTATTAAATGTTTAGTATATTAATTGGCTAAGACTGCTGTAACAAAGTACCACAAATTGAGTGTCTTAAGCAACAGAAATTTATTTGTCTCACAGTTCTGGAGGCTAGAAGTCTGAAATCAAGGTGTTAGCAGGGTTGTTCTTTTCTGAGGGCTGTGAGAGAAGCATCTGTTCCAGGCCTCTCTCCTTGGCTTGTAGATTGCTGTCTTTTCCCTGTGTCTCTTCACATGATCGTCCTTCTATATATCTCTGTGTCCAAATTTCCCCTTTTCATAGAGACACCAGTTATATTGTATTAGGGCCCATCCTAATGACCCCATTTGAACTTGTCTCTGTAAAGACCCTGTCTCCAAATAAGGTCACATTTTTAGGTTAACAAGGATTAGAACTTCAACATATGCGTTTTGAGGGGGACATAGTTTTGAGTAGGTCTCAGACAAATTCACTGTTTACATTCCAGTCTCCCTATGCCTTTAAATCCTTTCATCTATAGTAAACAAAGGCAGATCTGGCATTTCTATCTCATTCACTCTTGGCCATGTTTCTGGCCCATGCTGAAGCCAACAAACCAAACAGAACTGTCTCTTTCTTTCTATCTCTTCCTTTTTTTAAAATTTGAGACAGCATCTTGCTCTGTCACTCAGGCTTGAATGCAGTGGCAGGATCATGGCTCATTGCAGCCTTGGCCTTCTGAACTCAAGTGATCCTCCCACCTTCACCTCCTGAGTAGCTGGGACTACAGACATGTGCCGCCACACCTGGCTAATGTTGGTATTTTCTGTAGAGACAGATTTTCAATATGTTGCCCAAGCTGGTCTTGAACTTCTGGGCTCAAGAAATCTACCCATCTTGTCCTCTAAGACTTCTGGGATTACAGGTATGGGCCACCATGCTCAGCCAATTAGAGTTCCTTATAACTCCCCAAGTTGCCACATTAAATGCGGAATCTTTGCACAGTGGGTCTATGTCAATAAATTTGGTTTGATCCAGCTTTATTTTCTTCCCACCACTATTCACCACCTTTAGTATCCATTCTCAGATATATTCCCTGTATTTCAATCTGTATAAATTAGAAAACTCAAGTAGTTCTTTTGGAGTATAGCACACCTCCTCATGGATCACACTTTATACCTCATCTTTAGGGGGTTCAGTCTAGTTATAGGTCTAGTATCAAAGAAGGATGGTGGGGTGGATCTTAAGGGGAATTAGCATCTTTTAAGGCAACTGTCAGGGTTAATCTCAGATGGAGGTGGAGAGGTTGCTTCTACTGGGAGTGGAGCTACTATTTTTAGTGGTGAAGAAGATTCAGAATGTCCTTATCTTTATCCGAGTCTTGCTAAATATCCCCATTTCAACTTTCAGGATCACATTCCTTCCCAGTCAATGTCCTCACTAGTTGACACCTCCTGCAAGCCTGGGAATTCTATTTGCATTGTAAGTTAACCACTTGCAAGAGGAAATCCTGGGTTTGGTTTTTCAGCAATATCAGCCTCATGGCTACAGGAAATAACTATTTCAGGGCAGGCATGTAACTTTCAGGTCATTTATGGAATGGAAATGACCTGAGCTGGAAATTCAAATCCTTGAGTTCATCTTTTTCTTTCTCCACTTTCTTCAGGGGTATTAGGGGCAAGCAGCAAAGCTCATTATACTTGTTAGTTTGACAAAAATTTTCAAAGGTATCATAAACATTTCAACAGATCCTTGCCTGTTATAAGTGGCTGATTAGGCGTTTCCAGTGGTAATATTTCGCCTATTTCTATTGCCACATCATGCTATGAACTAGTAATCTTCTCTCTACAACTGGAAATAGAGTTATTAGTGTGTTTAATCAGATTATAGAGCCAATTCCAGAAACCCCAGAACCGATTCAGAAAACTCATCCTTAGGATTATACTCCTCTAGAAGTATACTTGGTATGAAAATCTGCATTAGTCAGCATTATCCAGAGAAATGCAACCAATAGGATGTGTATACATGTATAGGAAGAAATTCTCTTTAAGAAATTGGCTTGTGAGATTGTGGAGGCTTAGTGAGTCTTAAATCTCATGGGGAAGGCCAACAGATGGGAGAATCAGAAGATAGTTGTAGTTCAGGTCTGAAGGCAGTCTGCTGGAAACTTCCTTCTTGCTGGGGAGAAGTCAAGTCTTTTATTCTAATCAGTCCTTCAACTGACTGGTTAAGGCTCACCCACATTATGGAAGGTGAACTGCTTTACTCAAAGTCCACCAATTTAAATGTAAATCACATTCAAAATCACCCCCACAGAAACATCCAGAATAATGTTTGACTAAATATATGGGCATCATGGCTCAGGCAGGTTGGCACATAAAATTAACCATCACATTGGACCTGGATAATCCAGGGTATTTTCACTATATAAGGGCAGGTGGTTAGAAAACTTAGTTTTGTTTTGTCAAATAACCTAACGTATCCACAAGTTCTGGGGATCAGGATGTGGACATCTTTGGGGAGCTATTTTGTTCTGCCTAACATGACTACCTTTCATATGCATAATAAAAATAGTTGTTACTATGTAGCAGAAACTATACTACTACATCAAATAACTCACTAAAAAATTAAATCTTCTCTTCACCTAAACAAACAATGAGATATGAAGAAGCCACCCTGGGCCACCTTGGGCTAGAGATGTCAATCTTGGAGCCATTATGGTAAGTCTCCTCATCAAAGTTTCTTCCCCATTACCTTCCCTTTTCACTTCTGTAAGGGTGGTATAGATATGCTGTTTATCTTCCTATCTGTTACTCAAGCACACATCAAAATATACAACTTGTGAATACTACATTTAATTTTGAGTTTTCTGGCAACCAAGACAGGAAAGAAAACATAGTTATATCAGAAAATTATACTAATGCTCCACAAAAGCCTTTTTTTTAAAAGTACTACTTTTGAAATGAAACACATTTTGTGTAGATCTAACTGAAATTCGTTCAATAAATGTTAAAAGAGCACCTTTGAGATCAAGCCCTCTGCTACATGTTACAGATACAAAGATAAATCAGGTATTTCTCTCTAAATGCTTCTAATATAATGAGTGATGCAAACAAATGATTTAAGCACTTATGTGATGTACTGTGTGCCACAGTGGAAGTACAGAATAGATGCTGTGGGACTGTAAGAGAAGGCATATTTCACAGATACTTCACCTGACAGTCTTGCTTGGCATTGTGTGGTTTGCAAGATTTCTTAAACATTTCTTGCTGCTAACATTCCTCTATATGAGGAGTTGTGTCGACTTATCGTCCTGCATGTGGTGGTGGCCTGTCTGGACACTGGGACTACTGTAGGATAAAGGAGGAATTGTTAAATTTTAAGGAGCACTTCCTTTCCGTTTTAAAACAGAGAACTTGTGCTTATGTGTTCCTTAGAGAAATGTTGCCAAGAACATTAGTTTTAGAGTGAACTTTTCTACTTGGACACCCACCTGCATTCCATTATGTGATTATACTAAGCATAGTGATTAGCTTATTTATTCTCCCATTAGTCTATTAGTGTTTTCAAGAAAAGAACAATGTCTTTCCTTCTTTACATTTCTCACACCTGACATTTAATTGATACTTAATATTTATTGAGTGATCTAATACCTGTCACTGAAGTTTCTTTTCCTCGGATCAACCAGAACAGTCATTAGACATGTGGATAATTGCCATGAACCTTGTGTTTTGAGTGACTCGCACTGGCTAAGAACTCCTCAGTGCCATGGAGACATGCTCCTCCTTCTAGGGTATGCTCTAGAACCAGGGATGCTGAATTCCTCTGTTGCAATTACCCTGAGGTCATTTGCAGTGCTATATGAGCCTCTCCCCCAAAATAGTGCCTCAAAGGGTAAACCTTGCTATCAGATGGGTGGAGAAGGAGAAATTGTTTACAGGATGTTAAAGGAGGTGGAGAACGTGGGCTGTTCTGTCCATACATGTGCACAGGGTCTTGAGTCTTAGGACGTATTATAGCAGGGAATGGGAGGAGAAACAGGATGCAATTCATTCCAGGAGCCTGAGGCTTTTCATGTTCTACTTCCTAGAGTAGAACTCTGAGTTGTCCCAGGATTTTAAATATAAACCTGGTTTTCTATAACATTGTGTAGATATATTTGGTAGCTATATTTGGTAGGTTTATTTATAACTTTAAAATATTTAGGTATATGGTGTATAAGTCTTCATATCTACTCTTGCCTGTGGCTCTGCAAATAATCCACTTAGCACACACAGGCAAAAGAGCAACATTTTCTGTCTAATTATCATTTTCTTTCCTGTCAGTTCTATAACACTTGCAATTTTCACATGGATTGTTTCTTGTTTCCTTTATTATGCAAACTATAGACAGAAGGAGAAAGACTGGCTGTAACAAGAGTCTGTTTTTTTTGCCAGGGATTTGTCATCTTAGCAAAGGAGCTAGGCTGAGCAGAGAGGCTGTGTTAATTACATTTTTAGAGTATTTCAGATGGAGAATGGATCACACAAAAGTATAATTTCAAAATAATTTCTATTTTTTATTCTATACATCCCAGGTAATTTATGGGGTTATTGTTATATGAAATTGTTGTAGTTATTAAGGAAGCTTTGGGCAAAATCATTAGGTCTGTGTACCATTCTGCTAAAAGTAATGCATAGCGTTGTTCTTTGCTATTAACTAGAGAGTGATTTGGACAAGTAATTCAAACATGTTTAGTCTATAATCTCTAATATTGAAAATCTGTAGAAAAATAGGCCTAAGATCTAGAATAAATTCATAATTTATACCTAGGGACAGTATAACATTCTCTTAAGTGATTATTTTTTCCTCAATAATTTCCATGCTACTTTCCTCTTATCACATTACTATTTGTTGTAAAAATAAGGTCTCTCTCTCTCTCTCACACACACACACACACACACACACACACACACACACACAGACAGAGAGAAAGAGATAGATAGAAAAAACTTAGTGCCTGGCACATAATAACTAACTTCCTGGTAACTTGTAGCTGATATGAAAAAAAAACAATTGTAAAGAATGAATATATGAGATTTCAGTTTCCAGAAGTATGGTAAACTATATATTCAGAGATTTTTTTTCTGGACTAACACACCCAACTATGTCATATTTAGAAACAAAACAATATGCAACAAAAGCATTTTTTTCAGTGTATATCAGAACAGATTGGGGAGAAAAGGGATTGCCTCAGAGGCTAGAATGACAAAGAGAGAATCCAGAAGAGTAAGAAGAATTAGAGCTGGTGTTTGTCCTCAGGTATTTATACGTCTCTGCCATAAATTGTTAACTTCAATGGTCCATGAATAGGGGAATAAGAGACAAAGTTTAGGGCATGACCAGAGTTGGGGGTTACAAAATGCCAGGACCCATTAATGGTGAACTACAAAGGAGGGAACTAGAAAATGAATCCTTACTTTGCAGGCAGAGGCAGGGTTAGTATATATCTTCTTCTCCTAGCATTTCTAAAGATTCTAACTTTTTCAGGTGAATATTGAGCTTAATTCACATGATCAGGATGTCCTAACAAACTTCAAGCCTAAAATGTAGTACTAAGTGTCCTGAAATTGATCTTGCCTCCAGGTACTTGGATGAAGCAAAACTAAATAATTTGTAGTTTCTGGTTTCTAAACTTAGGCTTCAAGGAATCACCGAAGATAAAGTTCCAAATAACTTAAACATATAACCCACCCTCCAGTACTAAACATATAGAAATAGCCGTTGAGTCAAGAGTAGCAACAAATGACAGAATCAGACCTGCAAAAAGTAATTAAAAGGTAAAGAAGGCACTGAAAACATAAAGAATTGATAAAAGACTATTAACATTGACTAGAAATATTTGAAAAGAAACCATATAGAAAATTTAAAGTGAAAATAAAATGGTAGGAATGACATAGGTGTGATAATAAAAGATTGGGTAAAAAGATTAGATATGCTACTGAAAAGAGTACATGTTGAAGACTGTATTTGAATAAATTTGCCATCATGTATCACAGACTAAAAATGAAAAATAGAAAAGTAAAGAGAGACGGAGAACGGAGTAAGAGTGTCAACCTGTATCTTCTAGATAAGACAATAGAGAAAATGGGAAAGATATGATAAAGAAAATGGTTGTAAAAATTGTTGAAAAAAACACCATCCTCAGACATAGAAAGCCCTGTGGATCAAAAAATAAAAAAGAAACAAACAGAAACCTTCATCTGCACTCTCTGTCTTTAAACAGCAGTACACCAAAAATATCATCTTAAGCAGGGAGAAAAGAGTTTAACTACAAAGAAAGAAATATTATGCTGATATTTACTCTCAAGAGCAACAAAGCCAGATAATAATGGAATAATCAATGCACTTAAATAATTAGCAATCTAAAGCCTGTAATCCCAGCACTTTGGGAGGCTGAGACGGGTGGATCACGAGGTCAGGAGATCGAGACCATCCTGGCTAACACGGTGAAACCCCGTCTCTACTAAAAAAGTACAAAAAAGCTAACCGAGGGAGGTGGCGGACGCCTGTAGTCCCAGCTACTTGGGAGGCTGAGGCAGGAGAATGGCGTAAACCCAGGAGGCGGAGCTTGCAGTGAGCTGAGATCTGGCCACTGCACTCCAGCCTGGGAGACGGAGCGAGACTCTGTCTCAAAATAATAATAATAATAATAATAATAATAATAATAATAATAATAATTAGCAATCTAGAAAAATTCCCAGTCATTTTTCAAAAATTTAATAGAAATTAAAACCTGTAAGAAAAATCCAAACTGAGATTTTTTTTTTTTTCCCCAAATCAAAATCTAAAGTTACTTCTGAATTATATTCTTCTGGAAAAAGAAAAGTGATTTACAAAAATAATCTGAGAGGCATAGGGAATTGTTACCAATGAACATAGCATGTGGTTTAATTTAACAAAACAATAATTATATAAAGCAACAATAATACTTTCTAATTTGTAAGTTATAAAAAAACAAGGTAGAATTAAAATCTCAGACCATTTACATGCAAATTATAACAATAGCTGACCAGAGTTAAGTCAACTTGAGTTCTTTGTATAGATGAACATGCAAGGGTGTGTGGATTGTGCTGTATGCATTCAAGGGGAAATAGATCATAATCCAAACACAATGTGCTGCCTTGTAGCTATACACAGTGAGCCTGAAGGGTAAGATATAATTTTGATGCTGTTAAATTAGCCATGCATGCCAAAATTTATAGGATAACTGTAAGAAAACAGAAGTCATATCATATTACTGCTAAATTGGTAGAAAGAATAAAATGGAATAAAAAAGAAATAAAAAATAAAGAAAAGGTTGTATAAAAAGCACAAAATAAAGTAGCAAAAATAAAATGTATTAGTAACTATCATGTAACTGGGGCAAATTATAATGGGTAAATATTTTTATATCCAGCAGTATGATATTTAAAAGAGCCCTATGTAAAACTTCTAAACACAGAATGTTTGACAGAAAAAATGATAGAAAAATATATATTGGTGACTACTAATGAAAAAAGCTAATATTGCTTTTTTCATTAATTAAAATTTTTATTAGTAGTCACCAATATATATTAATTAATTAATTAATTAATGTAAAAGACCATTATGACAGAAAAACATGACTAGGAACATAAAAGTTTCTGTTCATCAAGCACAAACAATGCTGTTCCTTTGTACCTACAATAAATTTAAACATATATAAAAATAGAAATGGACAGAGCTATAAGTAGATATTAATCTTTCACCATTATCATAGTGAACAACATAAACACCACACTCAGCAATTGATTGATCAAGTACACATTAAATAAAGATATAAAAGATTTCAACCAATTAACAAGCTTGACCTAATGATACATAGGCTAGTATTGTAAGCAGAATTCTAAGACGTTCTCCAGGCTTCCTGCTTCCACCCATGGTATACATGAACTGTAAAGCCCCAGGACTGTGCATATGATGGAATATCTTTCCCATGATTAAATTCTGATATATAGCACATTTGACTTTAAGAAAGGGATATTACCCTTGGTGGATACAATCTAATCAAATAGGCATTTAGGAGGTTCTGAGTTTTTATCTTGAAGAATGAAACTAGCATCACAAAAGGGAAATAGTGCAAGGGAGATTCTGTTGCTGGCTTTGAAGATGGAAGGAGCCACATGACAAGTAATGTAGGTGATATTTCAGAGCTAAGAGTGTCATCCAGTTGACAGTCAACAAAAAAAAATGGAGACTTCAGTCCTACAACAACAAGAATTGAATTCAGTCAACAGTAAGAGTGAACATGGAAGCAGATTCTTCCTTAAATTCTCCAGAAATTAATACAACTGTGCTAAGACACAGCTCAGACAATTTTGACATACCATGGACCTCTGTTGAGAACCATACTATGAGCTAAAAAATGAATTTTTGTTAAAGTAGCTAAGTTTATGGCAATCTGTTACACAGCAATAGCAAACTATACAACTACTAAGTTCAAGAGTTGGAGAGCTTACATTTTTCAAAAGCACAAATGTACCATTTATGAAACTGACCACAAATTTGACCATAAAGCAAGTCTCAACAAATTTCAAAGAATATTCTTATATGTACAACATATTTTGTGATAATACAATTTTGTAAGATTCCACAAAAAATGAATAAAGATATCCATTTAAGTGATAATTAAAAGGCATATTTCTAAATAGTTTGTGAGTCAAAGAAGGAAGCAATAAAAATTAAAATATTCTTAGTAATAAATGTTAAGAGTTCTACATATCAAAATTTTGGGAATGTAGCTAACTAGCAACCTAGGAATATAAATAATCTCCCTTAAACTAATGAATGCCATCGTGTTTACACTCTTAATCTCCCTTAAACTGATGAATGACATCTATAAAATCCCACAACAAATAATTATGAATTCTAAAAAAATTCCTATAAGTTGAAGATCAAAACAATGGGGCTTACTGTCAAGATGAGAAAGAAGTAATAAAACCTATACTAATTGGAATTAAGTAAAGAAATAGCATTTTTTTTAGGTGACATAAATAGAAATCCCCAAGTATTTGTGGACAAATTAGATTTATCAAGAGTGATGAGCTCATTCTGCATATAAGCTTGATATACATAAGTCAATTGTATTTCTTATATACTAACATATGTTTAGAACTAGCAACTTAGGCAAAAAAGAATACATTTATAAATGCAACAAAAATATAAGGCATTTAAGAATAAAACTAGCAAAAAAGGGCAAAAGTTTTGTGCAGAATCTATAAAACTTTAATGGAAGTTAACAAACAAATAAATGGAGTGCCATACCATGTTCATCGATAGACAGACACAATATATTAAAAATGTCAATTATCTGCAACTTGACTTATTCAATGTCATGTCCATCAAAATTCTAACAGGTTTTTTTTTTTTTCTGTTCACAAAGTTTGATGAGCTTATTCTAAAATTAATATGCAATTCCAAAGTCTTTAGAATATTCAAGGCACTACTAACAAAGAAGAGTGATGTAAGGAGAGTTGCCTTATCAAATATCAATATTTATCCTAAAGCTATCTAATATTATAGAGCTATATTTAATATTTGTTACAGCATAGTATTGGGATTGTCATCATATTTGAGGCAAAATGGAAGAGAGTAGAGACCCCAGAGAATGAACTTATATATCTATGTAAACTGATACATGAAAGAGGTAGTATTACAGATCAGTAAAATAATGGAAATATTATTAAATAAATATATTCGACACAGACCAATAGAACAGAATAGTAAAGCAAGAAATAAATCCATATTTTTACAGCCAATTGATTTTCAACAGAGTTGCCAAAAACATTCTCTGGGTAGAGGACAGTGTCTTCAATAAATGGAACTGGGCAAACTGAATATCTATCTACAGAAAAATAAAACTAGATCCCCATCTCTCACTATATATGAAAATCAAACCAAAGTGGAGTAAAGATTTAAATGTTAGATCAGAAATGATGAAACTACTGGAAGAAAGTGTAGAAGAAACACTTCAGGAAATTGGTCTGGGCAAACATTTTTAAGGAGAAAACCTTAAAAGCACAGGAAATGAAAGTAGAAAAACAAATAATTGGAATTATATCAAACTAAAAGCCTTCTGCGGAGTAAAGGAAACAATGACAGAATGAAGAGGCAACCTGCAGAATGGGAGAAAATATTTGCAAACTATTTACCCAGCAAGGGATTAATATTGAGAATATACAAGGAACTCAAACAGCTCAATAGGAAAAAAATAACCCAAATGTTCCGATTAAAAAATGGGCAAATAAGTTGAATAAACATCTCACAAAATAACACATGGAAATGACCAACAGATGTATGGAAAAATGTTAAACATCACTAATCATCAGGGAAATGCAAGTCAAAACTACAATGAGATATTGTCTCATCTTAGAATGGTCGTTATAAAAAAGACAAAAAATAACAAATGCTTGTGAGGATTCAGAGAAACGTGAACTGTTATACACTGTTGATGGGAATGTAAGTTGGTACAACCATTATGAAAAACATTATGGAGGTTCCTAAAAACTAAAGTACCATATGATCCAGGAAAGCTAGTAAAGGGTATATATCTGAAAAGGGAAAAAAATCAGTACATTGTATTGGTATCTGTACTCCATGTTTATTGTAACAGTATTTACAATAGCTAAGATACAGAATCAACCTGAGTGTCCGTCAACAGATGGATAAAGAAAATGTGGTATATATACATAATATAATACTACTTAGCAGTAAAAAGGAAAGAAATTCTGCCATTTGCAGCATCATGGATGAGCTTGGAGGACATTATATTAAGTGAAATAAGAGAGGCACAGAAAGGTAAACATTGCATGTTCTCACTTACACCTGGAGGCACAAAAAGTTGATCTCATGGAAGTAGAGAGTAGAATAGTGGTTACTGGAGGGTTGGAAGGTTGGGGAGAGGGGAGACAGCCAGAGGTTGGTTCATGGTTGCAAAAGTACTGCTAGATAGGAGAACTAAGTTCTAATATTCTATTGCACTGCAGGGTGATTACAATAAATGATTTATTGTACATTTTTCAAATAGTTGAAAGAATGGATTTTGATTCTTCTCAACATTAAGAAATGATAAATTTAGGTGTTGAATATGCTAATTACTCAGATTTTTATCATTACACATTATATACATATATCAAAACATTACACTGTACTCCATAAATATGTGTGATTAGTATGTGTTGATTAAAAGTAATAAATAAAAACATAAATAAATATGTTGGGGAAATGAGTATCCATATAGAAAAAAAGTGAAAATGAATCTGTAATCTCACACACAAAGGTAAATTTCAGGTAAATCAAGCACTCAAATGTCACGGGCAGAACTTTAACATTTACAAAAATAATATGTTGAATGTATACACGAGTTATAGCAAATTTAGAAGCATACCACTGAATTAAATTATTGTTATGCTTCCCAATATACGAGTAAAGAAAAGAAAGGCAACAGAGAGGCCAACATGTTCCAGTCCTAAAGTCATGTAGAACCCCCTAAATGCACTTTCCAAATAAACAAGGACACGTTTCTAAGAAATTAAGTACTATTCCTCTGACTTTTATCACTTATGGGCTGTGTTTTCATGATATTTATCTTCTTACTTAAGTCATTATTCTTGGTTGTACATAACTTAGCTATCAGTACAATGATTATAAATTTGTACCTAAATTCTCTTTTCTTCAATTTACTTGAGGGACCCAAATAGCTTGTTTTTAACTCTAATTTTAGGATATGTCTCTGTTATCTTTAAGAAAAGTTTACTAAAGACAGCTATTTATTTGAAAACGCTTTTTGGCTCCTTTTACCATAAGCTGCCATTTGACATGGAGATGAAAGTTCTAGCTCAACAGTGTCCTTTTACTTACACTTAGTTTGCCACAAATTGAAACCTCAACTGCCTGGCAAAAATAAAAGCCACAACTTCTACTTTGCTCCTGGCATAAACTCAAAAGGACAATTTGTGCCATTTGTAAGTTAATCAAAAGAGATTATACAAGGCAAGGCAGGCAGAACTCTGGGCTCCAGTTTAATGTGCTTTGAGTTGGCTTTGCTAGATGGTCCTGTTTACGAAGATAATGCCCCTATTGCTAGGATATGTTTATGTTCTTTTCCCCCAGGGAAAAGATTGCCATAGAACAAATTAAAGGCGATTAGCAGAAGGTTGGGTAATTGCCAATAAATTCAGTAAACTTTCATGAACTTTTAAGCCAAAATGGCCTTTTTAAGGGTTCTCATTTTGCTATTTGTTAGTTGTTTGACCTTGGAGGAAATACTTAACCTCTCTGAACATTAATTTCCTCATTTATAATAATAATTTTCTGATAAGGTTGTTACTGGCATTGGAGATAGTATATTAAGTACCAAGAGTTGTGCCTAGCTAGTGGTTGGTTTTCAGTAAATGTACCCATATATTATTACTGAAAAATATTTGACAGGTTATTATCACTTACTGATCAACATAATAGAAATAATATGATTGTGCTTTTAGGACATAATCTAATATTTCATTGCCTAATATTAAACAGGAGCTAAATATAAGTAAGACCTGTATATTTCTGCTGGGGCATGGGTTGGAAATACAGTTTGAAGATGTTTTTGAGAACAGATTAGTAATTCTCACACTCGCTTGCTCCTTGTACATGGGATTACCTGATGGCTGAGAATGCATTAATTTTTCCCTTTCTTACATTTTTGATTCAGAATCAAATCTGTATCTAATATTTTGATAGAAACATATTTCTAAAACATAAAAGAACAAAATAAATTTGATACACCACCAAAAATTAAACAATAAAACACAGGTTGTAGCAGAATTTCAAATATGTTTTCCTTTTTCAAAAAATTCTGATTTAATAATGTATACTCTCAAGGCATGCAGCCTTGGGAAATTTCTAGCCCAGAGCATTGTAGCTCTGCATGTAGTCAACTAAATGATTTTCATGGTTTTTCCACAGGAAAATAATTTTAAATTTGCTTCCTCCTGACACCCAGAAGTTTCTCTTTTTCCTCCATAGCTGGTGGGTTATTATGCTTAAAGGAAATAAATTGCTTAACAACATACTGAGTAAATTCTAACAGAAACACAGATTTTTATCAAAAAAATATATTTTAAATTAAATACAAACATTTATTAGTTAGTTAATGGTCTGCATTATCCACATTATGCTTCTTTCCTGGGCCTAAATAATCAAAAGATGGCTATTAATTGGAAGAAAGTATTCATTTACATAAGTATGCACTTTCTGGATCATCTTCATAATAACATTGTGTTATATAATTTGTAAATTTGGCTCTCTGAAATTTATTAATGTAATATTTTCATGTACTATTATATTAATATGTGTTAATTTACTAATGTAGCATGTTAAGGATTATTTATTTTCAGAAGTGCATAAAATTCAGAATTTGCTCCCTGCCAGACTTCATTCAGTGAGGTGCTGGTAAATGCTTAAAAAATGGTTCTCAGAAAAAGCAGACCCTATATGTAGCATTGCTAATTTCCATAGTGTAAAATCTCCTGCAGTGACTGTTTTAAAGCTCCTAAGGTGAAGTCACTGATCTCAAAATTGGGAATAAATGCACACAATTGGCTCTACTGAGCTGGAAAAAGCTCACTCCAGCACATCTTTGCATATTCTCCACATTACAATGACATAATTTAAAATAATCAACTTAAATTTAATTTATATTAACTGAATGCTTATTCTGAATCAATTTCTACTCAAGATATTGGAGTTATCCCTCCAACTGTATTTATATATATTGTATATGTATTTGTTTATTGTCAAATTTTACCCTCAAGAATAATAGTCTCATGAAGGCAAAGACTTTAGTTCATTTTTGATTTCTTTAAACCTAGAATGATGGCTAACACATAGCAGACAATGAATAAAGATTTCTTGAGTCAAAGGAGACTCAGATGTCAACAAGCTCACAGTCTATCAGAAAATTAAACAAAATGAATTTTAAGGAGATACAGAAACTAAATCACATAATAACCAAGTCTCAGTGTTTCCTAAAGTTAAAAGTTAAACTATAATAAATTCCATAATGTTATATTAATAAAAATTAGATATGTCCAGCTAACATTATATTTCATTGAAAAACATGTTATATGTTGATTGTGATTCTGTAAAGAATAAGAGTGCCAATACCAGCAGCAACAGCAAACCTTTATCGAGTGCTTATTCCAAAGCAGGAATATGCTAAGTGAATAACATATACGGTATTATTGAATTTACCTCTCATCTTATCCTTTCCAATATGCACTAATTTTACTTTCTCATTTTATACACGAGAAAATTGCAGTTCCAAATTGTTCACAAACTTGATCAAGTAAGTTGCTGATAAGTGCTAGGCTCCATTCTGAACCTAAATCTCTCATTGAGTATAAGTTCTTAACCTAAACAGTCTCCTCTTTCTCTTTTTTCTCTCTTTTTTTTTTTTTTTTTTTTTTTTTTTTTTTGAGACAGAGTCTCGCTGTGTCGCCCAGGCTGGAGTGCAGTGGCACGATCTCGGCTCACTGCAAGCTCCGCCTCCTGGGTTCCCGCCATTCTCCCGCCTCAGCCTCCGAGTAGCTGGGCCTACAGGCGCCCGCCACCACGCCCGGCTAGTTTTTTGTATTTTTAGTAGAGACGAGCTTTCACCGTGTTAGCCAGGAGGGTCTCGATCTCCTGACCTCATGATCCACCCGCCGCGGCCTCCCAAAGTGCTGGGATTACAGGCTTCAGCCACCGCGCCCAGCCACAGTCTCCTAAATACTTATTATTTTCTCTGTTTTTTCAAAATAGTATAAATCATGGAGAGTTCACATTCCCATGTTGATGCTTTGCAATTCACAGAAGCAAGATGACACAATTAAGATTATTTTTCAAAGTAAAAGATGTTCCACCATTGACAACAGGATCTCTTTAAAGTGGGCAAGTTGGTCACAGGATTTGAATGAGTCTACTGTTGGTTGTAAAAGGAGGAATTTGGGCCAGATAGATGGATTCGTAGCTGAATTCTGCCAGCTGTACAAAGAAGAGATGGTACTAATTCTACTGAAACTATTCTTAAAAATTGAGGAGGAAGACTCCTCCCGAGCTTACTCTATGAAGCCAGCATTACCTTGATACTAAACCCTAGCAAAGACAAATGAAGAAAGAAAACTGCTATATTAGGCCAATATCTCTAATGAACATAGACCAAAACATCCTCAAAAAATCTAGCAAACTGAATCCAGGAGTACACGACAAAGTTAATTCAACATGATCAACTAGACTTCAGTCCTGGAATGCAAGGTTGGTTCAATATACAAAAATCGGTAAATGTGATTGACTCCATAAATGGAATTTAAAACAAAAACCATACAATTATCTAAATAGATGCAGAAAAAGTTTTTGATAAAATCCAACATCCGTTTGTGATAAAAACCCTCAAGAAACTAGAGATTAAAGAAACATACCTTAAAATAATCAGAGCCATCTCTAACAAATCCACAGCCAACCTCATATTGACAGGCAAAAACTAGAAATAATACCCTTGAGAACTGAAACAGGTAAGGATGTCCATTCTCACAACTCCCATTCAACAAAATGGTGAAAGTCCTTGCCAGAGCACTCAGGAAAGAGAAAGAAAGAAAAGGCATCTGAATAGGAATAGAAGAAGTCAAATGATCTCTTGCTGACAATATGATAATATGTAGAAATCCCTAAAAACTCCAACAAAAATATCTGGGAACTGATAAATAACTTCCATAAACTTTCAGGATACAAAATCAATGTACAAAAATCAGTAGCATTTCTATACATCCAACAATGTTCAAACTGAGTGCCAATTCAAGAATGCAATCTCATTTACAATCACTGCAAAAAACAAAACAAAACAAAACAAAAAAACAACCTAGGAATATATCTAACCACAAAGGTGAAAGGTCTCTAGAAGGAGAACTACAAAACCCTGCTGAAAGAAATCTTAAATGACAGAAAAAAATGGAAAACATTTCATGATCATGGATTGGAAGAATATCATTAAAATGACCATACTACCCAAAGCAATCTACACATTCAACCCCATTCTTAATCAAGCTACTAATGTCATTTTTCACAGAACTAGAAAAAACTGTTCTAAAATTCGTATGGAGCCATGGAACCTGACCAGAAGAAATCCTAGGCAAAAAGAACAAAGCCAGAGTCATAATATTACCTGACTTCAAACTATACTATAAGGCTACAGTAACCAGAACAGCATGGTACTAACACAAAAACAGACACATAGACCAAAGAAGCAAAATAGAGAATCCATAAATTCAGTCACACACCTACAGTCACCTAATCTTTGACAAAGTTGACAAAAATAAACAATGGGGATAGGACTCCCTATTCAATAAATGGTACTGAGATGGCTGGGTAGCCATATGCAGAAGAATGAAATTAGACTGTGACTTTTTAGCATGTAACAAATTAACTAAAGATGGTTGAAAGATTTAAATGTAAGACCTGAAACTATAAGAATCCTAGAAGAAAACCTAGCAAATACCATTGTGGACAATGGGCTTGGGAAAGAAATTATGACCAAATCCTCAAAAGCAATTGAAGGAAAACCAAAAACCAAGTGGGATAATTACACTAAAGAGCTTCTACACAGCAAAACAAACTGTCAACAGAGTAAACAGACAATCTACAGAATTGGAGAAAATGCTCTCAAACTATTCCTCTAACAAAGGTCTAATATCCAGAATTCATAAAGAACTTAATCAAATGAACAAGCAAAAAACAAATAACCCCATTTAAAATTGTAGACAAAGATAAGTAGGCAAAATACACGAATAGACATTTCTTGAAAGAAGACAAACAAGGGTCAACAAACCTATGAAAAATGTTCCACATCAGTAATCATTAGGAAAATGGAAATCAAAAGTCCTATGAGATATAATATCAGGTCAGTCTGAGTGGCTACTATTAAAAAGTCAAAAAGCAACAGATGCTGGTGAGGCTACAGAGAAAAGGGAGCTCTTAAACACTATTGGTGGGAATGTAAGTTAGTCCAGATACCATGCAAAACAGTTTGGAGATTTCTCAAAGAACTTAAAACAGAACTACCATTCAACCCAGAAATCCCATTACTGGGTATATATCCAAAAGAAAATCGTTCTACCAAAAAGACACATGCCCTTTTATGTTCATCATGGCACTATTCGCAATAGCAAAGACATGAAATCAACCTAGGTGCCCATTAATGGTGGATTGGAGAAAGAAAATGTGGTGCATAGACACCACTGAATACTATACAGCCACAAAAAGAATGAAATCATTTCCTTTGCAGCAACATGGTTTCACCAGGAGGCCATTACCTTAAGTCAATCAATTCAGAAACAAGAAACCAAATACAATATGTTCTCACTAATAAGTAGGAGCTAAACATTGGGTTTTCATGGAGATAAACATGGCAATAACAGACACTGGGGACTACTACAAGAGTGAAGAGGGAAGGTGGATAAGGATTGAAAAACTATTGAGTACTGTGCTCAGTACCTGGATTATGGAAGCAATTGTACCCCAATCACTTCTCACAGGTTACCTCCTAGGACATGTGGGGATTATGGGAACTACAATTCAAGATGAGATTTGGGTGGGGACACAGTCAAACCATATCAGCAGGGGATGGCATGGAGTTTGCTGTTTTATGATGGGTAAGGGAGCTCACTTACAACATTTTGAAAGGAGCCTTTGAAGGAAGTGGGGAAGCAAATTATACAAGTATACCTAGTAGTATTTCTAGGTATAGTATTCCTAGGTATACCTAGGGTCAACACATTCTGAGCAAGAGGGGACAGCAGGCCAGGTGCAGTGGCTCACTCCTGTAATCCCAGCCCTTTGGGAAGCCAAAGCTATTGGATTACCTGAGGTCAGGGGTTCGAGACCAGTCTGACCAATATGGTGAAACCCTGTCTCTACTAAAAATACAAAACTTAGCCAAGTGTGGTGACTAGCGCCTGTAGTGCCAGCTACTCGGGAGGCTGAGGTGGAAGAATCACTTGAACTCAGAAGGCGGAGGCTGCAGTGAGCCGAGATTGTGCCACTGCACTCCAGCCTGGGTGATAGAGTGAGCCTTGGCCTTTAAATAAATAAATAAATAAATTCATTAAATTAAAAAACCCCAACAAACAAACAAACAAACTAAACTAAAAGAGAAAGTGTGTGTGTGTTGTAAAAGAGGAGGTCAGAGAAATGGGTTGTGGAGGCAGGTCAGAGAGGGATTGTAGGCCAAATTGCAGACCGCAGTCTTTTCTCTGAGAGGTGTGGAAAGCAATTTGAAGTTTTGAGCAGTCATGCCACAATCTGCTTTCCATTTCTAAAGAACTACAGTGACTGGTGAGGCTTAGAGATTCCATGTGGGAGGGGAGCCATGGCCTTAGGGAGACCAGTGAGAATGTTGTCACCCTAACGCTAGTGAGAGAACTCATGTCTTGGTCAAGATAGTGATGGCAAGGGTGTATTCCAATTTATTCAGTAGGAGAAGCCACAGGTTTTCTCATGGATATGTAGGATGAGAGGAAGAAAGAGGTCAAGATTAGCTCAAAGCTTTTAGTCTGAACAAATGGAAGGTTGGAGACGAGGAATATGGAGTTTGGTTTTGGTCCGTGTCCAGTTTGAAATGCTTCAGAAGGAATTCCTGTGATGACAATTGAAAATGCTTGTATCTATTTTAAGTATTCATATCTTTAAAATTTCCTAAACCTTAATTCTTATATTGTTCTTTAATTAAAATACAATTATTTATTTATTGCTGAGCATAGACTTCTTATAAAATTTCACTAATAGAAGAGGCAAACCCATGAAGAAATCTTGATAAGATACAAATAAATGTCAGAGAAGATATCAGTGTGCTGAACACTAGAGGGGAGCACGATCACAGGACTAGAACAGGAATCTAGCAAGCATTCACAGTACAACGTTTTATTTGGGTACATTTATTTCTAACTCACTGACGCTAGCAGTAGGAGTCTTCAGAAATGAAAATAAACAAAGCATAACCTTTCATCAAAGACAGGTTTTAGAGAGAAAAAGTAATTTATTTCAGTTTATAAGGGTCCACAGAAGCTCTGATATAGCTGGGGGCTTCTACACTTTTTGAAAATAAAAGCATAAAGGGGAAGCAGGGGACACTCCAAGGCATATTGTTCTCTTCATGCTCTTGTTGAAATCATGCTGGCAGCGATGAATTGCATTAGGGTACAGAAGAGAGCAGCCCAGGTTGCTCAGTTCAAATTTGGTACTCCTCTCAAGGACTAGGGTGCAGCTTTGGTATATGTGCCTCCTCGAAAAGGTGACATTGCTGCCCAAGGCCCTACTTAAATCAGGTGTAGCTGTTGGTGCCAGCAGGTCATGAGTGCTTGAGTCAGGAATGATAATCTTCTTTTTGTCAGGGAATAAAGAAGGATGCAAGAAATAAAACAAGAAAAGAAATAGGGCACAAAGGAAGAAAGAGCAGAGTTGAAGCAAAACTAATAAAACCTTAGGATGAGAACAAAAGTTTACATATTTGAATATGAGTGAAAGAGACACATAAAGTTGTGTAGAACTGGTAATATATTGATTTTTGTTAAAAAAAAATAGGTAGCTGCTGATATGGATAAATTGTCAGGAGCTAACAAACTAGCTAAATTTGAGATAAGGAGGATTATGTATTGGAGAAATGTAGTTATTTTGGCCAGTTGAAAAGGTGTGTGTGTGTGTGTGTGTGTGTGTGTGTGTGTGTGTGTGTGAGAGAGAGAGAGAGAGAGAGAGGGAGAGAGAACCAGTTTCTCCAAGTACTGCTTCAACTTCATCTTCTATTAAACTGCTATTTATAGCTAGAAATATATTCAATCAAGGTGTATTTCTTGACAATGGTACTTACAAATATAATGTTCATAGAATGATGTCATGTGTAAAAAATTACTGTTTTTCTTTCTCTTTGGAATAGAGAAGGATATAAATATTTGTTTATACCTTTTTAGAGGGATATTAGGACGTAATAATCTATTGCCCTGAAATCTTGAAGGACAATAGACTAAATACACCAAAAAACCGTGAAGGCAAATTATGAGCATGTATTTACAAAGTGCCATAACTACTAAAACACATTATCCACACTCACTCAAAGGTCCCTATTTTCCCCTTACTTTATTCATCTGTATAATCAGTTGCACATTGTTTCTCCTTTCAATCATATTTCCCTGTCTCTTCTAGACACAGAATTTTGAGGCTGAGGCGGGCAGATATTTTGAGGTGAGGAGCTTGAGACCAGCCTGACCAACATGGTGAAACCCTGCCTCTACTAAAATATAAAAATTAGCTGGGAATGGGCACAGGTACCTGTAATCTCAGCCTCTTAGGAGGCTGAGGCATGAGAATCACTTGAACCTGGGAGGCAGAGTTTGCAGTGAACTGATATCACACCACTGCACTCCAGCCTGGGCGACAGAGTGAGACTCTCTCTCTCTCAAAAAAAAAAAAAAAAAAAAAAAAAAAAAGTTGGTATAAATTTCCCCAGATGCATTAGTTCTTAACCAGAAACAATTTTGCTCCCCTAGGGAATATTTGGCAATGTTTGGAAGCATTTTGCTTGTCTCAATTAAGGGAGTGTTACAGGCATCTAGTGGCTAAAGGTTGCTGTTAACCATCTTGCAATGCATAGGACAGCCCCCATCCCCCACAACAGAGTTATCCAGTCTCAAATGTCAATACTACTAAAGTTGAAAACCCCTGTCACAAAGTGTTATTTAAACAATAAAAAAATTGTAATGTAAATATTTTTAGGCCTGGGATGATCATATTTCTATAAACACTGAGCCTGGTAAACAAACTGCAGGAGAGAGAGGACCTTCCCAGTGTTACCCTTTCATAGTTGCAAGCTTTACTCCTTTTGGAGTGGTTCTTGGTTTCAGAATGTTGTTTTTACTCTTTACACTTAGGTATCAATACTTATGGAAACACTCATCTGTCCTTTCTTTGTCAGAAATTCCTGAGCCAGTGTTCTACAATGTATCTGTGGCCTTAGGTTCATAGAGAGAATGTCAAATAGGTTGAGTTTTTCTCCTCACTGCTAAGGATTGAAGTCATAGTTAAGAAAGAACCTACATTACAGCTTGAAATCACTTTTCTCGATGTGCATACTACTTATGAAATTCAACCATTATTCTTTTCTATAATGTGCTGTTGCAGTAGAAGAGGGACTACTCAACCAATAAGATGAGATGAAAAACAGGAAGAACAAAGAACAGAGTGCATAGAGCATGCGTCCAGAGTAGTCAAGACTAACTTTTGAACCTCTCCAACTCTGCACCTTTCTAGTTGAGTGACCTTGGGCAAGTGACCCAACCTATCTCATCCTCTAAGCAAGGAGGATAATGAGGTATCTGTTTTATCATTCAGCTGCATGTGAAATGCCCAGTGCAGTGTCTAGTGTGTAGGAAACTTTCAATATTTTTTTTTATTCATGCTGTATTAACTTTAAGTAACTTTAAGATCTTTCTAATATGTCTAGAGACCATTTCGCCCACTGCTCTATTTGGCCATCAGTTTTGTCTGTCTTCAGCAATGGTGAGGTGGGCACCCTTTCATTGGGGAAGAGAAATCCATGCTTTGTTGCCCTTGTCAAAAAACAAAAATGTTTGAGAGGTGGATGGCAAAGCTGCTGCCACTGGCATCTTTCACATTCACCACATCAAAAGATCCAGAATGTTTCTCTCTGTTCGTGATCACACCAATTCTTCCCAAGGTAGCATCTCCAGTCACAGGATACCAGTGTCAACTGGTTACCACTGTTGAACTTGACGCAATGTGTAATCTTGACAGTCTCAAAATCAGTTTGAATGGTGTCATTTACCTTGATGAGTAGATCCAAGTAGCAGATGGTGTGAGTATCATGAATCACCAGATGAGGGATTCCTTTTGTGACCACAAATATTTTTCTCACTTTGCACAACTTGTACTTGGCCTCCTCAGGTGTGATATGATGAACAGCAAAGTGACCTTTGGTGTCATACAACAGACAAAAATTTTCTTCAGTCTTGTCAATGCTGATGACATTCATGAATCCAGCAGGATAGGTTACATCAGTTTAGACCTTGCCATTGATCTTAATGAACCACTGCATGCAAATCTTTTTTTTTTTTTCCAACTTTTATTTTCAGTTCAGAGGTACAGGTGCAGGATGTGCAGATTTGTTACACAGATAAACGTGTGCCATGGTGATTTGCTGTACAGAACTAATTTACATTCCCACCGACAGTGTAAATGTGTTCCTTTTGCTTCACAACCTCACCAGTATCTGTTGTTTTTCACTTTTTAGTTAGCCATTCCGACTGCTGTGAGATGATATCTCTTTGTGATTTTGATTTGCATTTCTCTGATGATTAGTGATGTTGAGCTTTTTTTCATATGTTTGTTGGCCACATGTATGTCTTCTTTTGAGAAGTGTCTCTTCATGTCCTTTCTTCACTTTTTAATGTAGTTGTTTCTTTTCCTATAAATTTGTTTAAGTTTTTTGTTTTATTTTATAGTGCTTTAAGTTCTAGGGTACATGTGTACAACGTGCAGGTTTGTTACATATGTATACATGTGCTGTGTTGGTTTGCTGCCCCCATTTAACACGTCATTTACATTAGGTATTTCTCCTAATGCTATCCCTCCCCATTCCCCCACTACATGACAGGCCCTGGTGTGTGGTGTTCCCTTTCCTGTGTCCAAGTGTTCTCATTGTTAAGTTCCCACCTATGAGTGAGAATATGCAGTGTTTGGTTTTCTGTCCTTGTGATGGTTTGCTCAGATTGATGGTTTCCAGTTTCATCCATGTCCCTACAAAGGACATGAACTCATCCTTTTTTATGGCTGCCTAGTATTCCATGGTGTATATGTGCCACATTTTCTTAATCCAGTCTATCATTGATGGACATTTGGGTTGGTTCCAAGTCTTTGCTATTGTGAATAGTGCCGCAATAAACATACGTGTGCATGTGGCTTTATGGTGGCATGATTTATAATCCTTTGGTTGTATACCCAGTAATGGGATCGTGGGATCAAATGGTATTTCCAGTTCTAGATCCTTGAGGAATTGCCACACTATCTTCCACAATGGTTGAACTCCCACCAACAGTGTAAAAGTGGGAGTTTAGACTCCCACCAACAGTGTAAAAGTGTTCCTATTTCTCCACATCCTCTCCAGCACCTGCTGTTCCCTGACATTTTAATGACCGCCATTCTAAATGGTGTGAGATGGTATCTCATTGTGGTTTTGATTTGCATTTCTCTGATGGCCAGTGATGATGAGCATTTTTTCATGTGACTGTTGGCTGCATAAATGTCTTCTTTTGAAAAGTGTCTGTTCATATCCTTTGCCCACTTTTTGTACCTCTGGTAGAATTTGGCTGTGAATCCATCTGGTCCTGGACATTTTTTGGTTGGTAGGCTATTCATTATTGCCTCAATTTCAGAGCCTGTTATTGGTCTATTCAGCAATTCGACTTCTTCCTGGTTTAGTCTTGGGAGGGTGTATTTGTCCAGCAATTTATCCATTTGTTCCAGATTTTCTAGTTTATTTGTGTAGAAGTATTAATAATATTCTCTGATGGTTGTTTGTATTTCTGTGGGATCAGTGGTGATATCCCCTTTATCATTTTTTATTGCATCTATTTGATTCTTCTCTCTTTTCTTCTTTATTAGTCTTGCTAGCTGTCTATTTTGTTAATCTTTTCAAAAAAACAGCTCCTGTATTCATTGATTTTTTGAAGGGTTTTTTTGTGTCTCTATTTCCTTCAGGTCTGCTCTGATCTTAGTTATTTTTTGCCTTCTGCTAGCTTTTGAATGTGTTTCCTCTTGCTTCACTGGTTTTTTTAATTGTGAAGTTAGGGTGTTGATTTTAGATCTTTCCTGCTTTCTCTTGTGGGCATTTAGTGCTATAAATTTCCCTCTACACACTGCTTTAAATGTGTCCCAGAGATATTGGTACATTGTGTCTTTGTTCTCATTGGTTTCAAAGAACATCTTTATTTCTGCTTTCATTTCGTTTGTTTTGTTTTGTTTTTTTGATGGAGTCTAATTTTGTTGCCCAGGCTGGAGTACTGTGGCGCGATCTGTGCTCACTGCAAGCTCCACCTCCCAGGTTTACTCCATTCTCCTGCCTCAACCTTCCAAGTAGCTGGGACTACACGCCTGGCTAATATTATTTGTATTTTCAGTAGAGACAGGGTTTCACCATGTTAGCCAGGATGGTCTTCATCTCCTGACCCATGATCCACCCTCCTCGGCCTCCCAAAGTGCTGGGATTACAGGGGTGAGCCACCATGCTCAGCCTCACCTCATTTTGTTATTTACCCAGTAGTCATTCAGGAGCAGGTTGTTCAGTTTCCAGGTAGTTGTGTGATTTTGAGTGAGTTTCTTAATCCTGAGTTCTAATTTGATTGCACTGTGGTCTGAGAGACAGTTTGTTGTGATTTCTGTTCTTTTACATTTGCTGAGGAGTGCTTTACTTCTAACTATGTGGTCAATTTTGGAATAAGTGCAACAAGGTGCTGAGAAGAATGTATATTCTGTTGATTTGGGGTGGAGAGTTCTGTAGATGTTTATTAGGTCTGCTTGGTGCAGAGCTGAGTTCAAGTCCTGGATATCCTTGTTAACCTTCTGTCTTGTTGATATGTCTAATATTGACAGTGGGGTGTTAAAGTCTCCCATTATTATTGTGTGGGAATCTAAGTCTCCTTTTAGGTCTCTAAGACTTGCTTTATGAATCTGGGTGCTCCTGTATTGGATGCATATATATTTAGTATAGTTAGCTCTTCTTGTTGAATTGATCCCTTTACCATCATGTAATGGCCTTCTTTGTCTCTTTTGATCTTTGTTGGTTTAAAGTCTGTTTTATCAGAGACTAGGATTGCAACCCCTGCTTTTTCTTGCTTTCCATTTGCTTGGTAGATCTTCCTCTATCCCTTTATTTTGAGTCTATATGTGTCTCAGTACATGAGATGGGTCTCTTGAATGCATCACACTGATGGGTCTTGACTCTTTATCCAATTTGGCAAACTGTGTCTTTTAGTTGGAGCATTGTCAGGGTATATGTAAGTTTCTTCCTTAGAAAAACTGATGATGGGGAGAGACTCTTTCAGCTTATGGGGATTAGTAAATGGACAAGGAGCAAACACACCACTCAGTTTATCCAGAATCCAATGGTTGGAGCTGCAACCAACGTCAGATGCTTCTTGGGACCATAAGCCATGGTTGTTGTAGGCATAGAAAGAATCAATAAATGTTAACTATCATTATCTGTTTTTTTTTTTTTTGCCATTTATTTATTTATCAACTATTATTGGGTTTCTATTACATGTCAAGTCCTTTGCTAGAAACTGTGGATTAAATGGTAAGCCCAAACAAACAGGTTCCTGCTCTTATAAAGCTTATTGTTGAGGAGGTGTGAAAGGCACAAATTAAATAACCACAAAATATACTGCATGTTTGTGGTTGTCATAAAGAAAGCTACATGGAGCTATAACATATAACTGAGGGATTTGACCCCTTCTGGATCCCAAGGGGTCTGTGGAAGATCCAACTCATGTGCTGAGAAACCTTTAGGATCTTTGCCTTGTGATAGCTCTTCCTTTACCTTCAACATTAAAAAATAGTCACCATTGTTCCTGGAGTTAGCTACTATAGGTTCCAATTGTTACATCTTAAAAAATAACTTGTACATGTTACAACAAAAGGATAAAATAGGAATGAGTCATCTTCTTTTAAATTTCTATATCTCTCTCTGGTCAGAATTTACCTTTGCTACTCTGTTTTTTTATTTTTCCATTAGAGAATATAAACTATGCCATTGCTTTACAGTGCCTCGAGTATAAAAAAAGAGGTTGTTCTTAGATCTTATTGAGGTAGAGGATCAACAGGACTTATTTCTTGGTTCCAACAGGATGAAGTGAAGAAACTGGCAGGAACCAGCAGATGGCAAGGAAAGATATCCCTAGCTGCCCTTATTGTCCATTAGTATAAGATGCTACCACCCAATGCCATGTCAGTTTACAAATGCTATGGCATTTGTAACATAAAAGTTACCACCCCTTTCCATGGCAATGACCCAGAAGTTGTTTCCTCTTTCCTAAAAAGTTCTAAATAACCCACCCATCAATTTGCATTAGCTTGCCCCTTAATTTGCATGTAACTGAAAGTAGGTATAAGTGGGTATAAATACAGTTGCCAACAGCCCATATGTTGCCAACTCTGGGCACACTGCCTATGAGTTAGCCCCATCCTGCAAAGAACAGTAGCATTCAGAAAAGATTGTTGTTTAATAGTACTTGCTTGCCCTTGAATTCTTTCCTAGGCAAAGCCAAGAACCCTCCTGAGTTAAGCCCCACTTTTGAGACTTGCTTGTCCTGCATCATTATACCCACTCATCAACCTGTTTATAAAAGATAGAGTCAGGTATTAGAAGAACTGAGTATATGTTTTTATTTGAATGCAGCTGCCAGGTGATATATCTAGAAATGACTATTTAGCAATAGTCATCTCTCTTTTTTCTAAGGTGAATGGGGTTGGAGAGAAGTTTGCACTCCTCAGCCATTTAAATAAATGAGGAAACCTCATTAGCAGAGGGCTAAACAGTGAAATAAATATATGATTGTTGCTTAATATTATATTTGATATAAAATAGAGATTTGTCAAGAAATCCTTGGCCTGACCTTTCTTAATGGTCTGATTTTTTTTTTTTATACTTGCAGAAAAGAATCAATCCTTGTCTGGGGCCTGTGGCAAGGACTGTTAGCTGTCCTCTGAAATCGATTTCCTCTTTCTTTCTTAGAATAAAGCTAGACTACATTTAATAGCCTCTTTTGCAGTTAGGTGAAGCCATGTGACTAAGCTTGAAGCCAAGGAAGTGACCAGAGTGATGGATGCACTTCTGGCCCTGGCACATAAAATACCTCAAATTGCTCTTCCATGCTCTCTCTCCTTTTTGGCTGAACAGGATCACAAGCCCCAGGGTGAATCTGGAAGCCACATATTTTGAAGATGGCAGAGCTTCCTCAAGTATGAGTCCTCAAATAAAATATGGAGCAGAACTTTCCCCCTATTCCAACAGGAAACACCTCTCTGAGACGTTTATGAGAGAAAGAAATGTATTTCCTGTTTCTAAAACTATTAAATTTGGGGGATCTCTTTGTTAACTATAGCACAATTGCACTACTTAATATAGAGCCTGATGGAAACAAAGAACACATTCATGATTATGGTATTATGTCAAAATACTGGTGAAGTCAGAGTATTCTCTCAGAGGAAATGATGTTTGAGTTCCTAATAATTGCCATTATTGCTATTGATATAGTAGTTCTGAAATATTTATGCGCTCACACAGAGTACTGCATTGCCAGATTGGATTCAAAGGACTCAGAGATCTTACCTGGTATCAATATTTGCTACAAAATTATGAGGATGAAGGCCCAGAAAAGGCTCAGAGAAAGCAGAGAGAGATTTGGAACATCAGGTGTGTTTCTCAGAATCCTTCCTTTCCACATTGGACATTCCTCCCGGCCCAGAACAGATGAGGTCTTTAAGTGTGGTTAGCTGTCTCCTCACATGGTGGCCAGTGCTGCAATTACAAAACATCTTTCTCTCTACCCCAGGCAATTGCATAGCTTACATGACATCTCTCCGGGCGTTATGCCTCTTAGATCCTGGATCCTATTTACTGTAGGTAATCAATCCACTGATATCAAGGATATTATTGAAATATAAGGGCATTTCAGAGATAAAATCTCTTCTTTCTAATATATGTTAATGGTCTGTTTACCCAGAGGTTCATTTGACAAAAGGTTTAAACTGACTGGGTCCCCTGGTTCTTCCCTTTTCCTCAGGGGTATTTCTTCATGAAGGAGGTGAATGTATCCCATCCCAGCTCTTTTAATACTTTCTTTACTATTTTATAACTCTATTATGAGGAAAATGGGCAGATCAAAGGTATTTTATATGCATCATCAATGACTAATCTGGATAAGGCTAAAAGAAAAAGGATTTCAGCAGCCTTGTATTTATTAAACATTCAACTTTGCACTAAGGAAATAATGGACCACTGGATTGGATCAGGACCTATGTCTTGGGACTCTGTGTCCAAAATTACTTTATTTAACCCTAACTGTCTTCCCAGTCAATGAAGTGCAGTCCTCTGACTACACATTGACTATACTTTTCTGAGAGTCATCTACTTCTCTTGATCATATGTTTGTAACAAAAGGTAGTGTGGTGATAAGTAAAACAAACAGAAAAGTTATTTTAATTCCTCCTTGAAATTCCAGTATTAAATTTTGGTGTGATAGTCTCTACATTTGGCTTTGTGGGAAAAATAAAAGAAAGATCAAAGAAAGAAGAATTCATGAAAGAGTTAAAAAATTAGAGTAAAGGTTGGGTGCAGTGCCTCACGCCTATAATCCCAGCACTTTGGGAGGCTGAGGCGGGCGGATCATTTGAGGTCAGAAGTTCAAGACCAGCCTGACACAACATGGTGAGACCCTGTCTCTACTAAAATACAAAAAATAGAACGGTGTGGTGGTGGCTGCCTGTAATCTCAGTTACCCTGAAGGCTGAGGCAGTAGAATCACTTGAACCCAGGAGGCAGAAGTTTCAGTGCGCCAAGATCGTGCCACTACTCTACAGCCTGGGAGACAGAGCAAAGACTCCCTGTCAAAAAAAAAAAAAAAAAAAAAAAAAAAAAAAAAAAAAATAGAGTAGAGGGAATTGGGAAATTTATTTTATTCAGCTCACTCCAGCTTCAACTCAACTACCTTCCGGACTCATTACCTTATTGTTTAACGAACTGATGTCCATAAGAGCTGAAACTGAACATCGAATTAAGCAGCAAAGCCTACATTCATTGATCTGTCTACCAATATAATAATCAAAAACAATAGGAGTGTGTGTGTGTGTGTGTGTACAATATCCAAGTAAATTTTTAAAATTTGTGAAAAACAAAAGTAATTATGATAATATTGCACGAAGATTAAAAAATATGTGCAATCTTAGATTAAGCCAGCATAAATGTGCATGACGTTGTCTCCAATTTTTCTACACTGTGAAATTTTTGAGGACAACAGTCTGTCTGTCTTAATTATTTTTATACCCTGAATGGCTAGCACAATGCCCAGCTTTTAATAATTTTTTGTGGTAATGGAATCTTCTAGCACTTGGTGTATATTCATGTAGGTAGTCTCTTATATGAGCAGATACAAACTAGCCAATAGCCCACTGAGTTCATTAACAATGGAAGCAAAGGGGCACTGGCTCAGTAAGCTTTTAAATCACTTACTTAGCTGGAAGTTTTGTTCATTCTTCCCTATGTTCTGGGTATAAATGAGCACTTTGAGTTTCTGAAAATATTACCTTATATGCCTTTTTCAATCTAATAATAAAATCAATGAAATTTCTTACATTTGTATAGTATATTACATTATAAAAGGGTTTTATCATATGATTTCTCATTTAATTTTGACAACCAATTGAATTAGGGATATCATTCTTATATTAGATGCTAGCAAAACACAGTTTGGATATGTCAGTCGAGTACTGACATCTAAATCCCGTGATTATAAATCTACTGGATGAAGTTCTGGCACTGATATACAAGCTTTATTCATTATTTTAAATAAACTACACACAAAAGTGATTTCATTGTTAAAGTTAATGCTAAAAGTTACACTTGCTTGGCTGGGCTCAATGGCTCACGCCTGTAATCCCAGGACTTTGGGAGGCTGTGGTGGGCTTATCACCTGAGGTCAGGAGTTCAAGACCAGCCTGGCCAATATGGTGAAACCCCACCCCTACTAAAACCACAAAAATTAGCCAGGTGTGGTGGCGGGCGCCTGTGGTCCCAGCTACTTGGGAGGTTGAGACAGGAGAATCGCTTGAACCTGGGAGGCAGAGGTTGCAATGAGCAGAGACTGTGCCACTGCACTCCAGCCCGGGCAAGAAAGAGAGAAAACTCTGTCTAAAGAAAAAAAAAAAAGTTACACTTGCTTGTTGTAATAGAAATTATAACCATTTATAAAGAAGATAATTTGTTATTCATAATCTCACAGGTTAGAAATAATGATTGATAACATGTTTATATATTTCCTTCCAGTATGATTTCTATGCATATGTATAACTTTTTTCATAAAGATCATAAAATATATTCAATTTTGTCTTCAATCTTTTCATTTCTGTGTCAGCCCAGTTTGGTACATTTGACTAGACCTTTTGGGCAATTAGGTTTTATTCCTATGGGGACTAGAATAATAATGTCTAAATTGTTACAGGCAACTGATGGGCAGAAAGGTTTTGCATTTCAGAATTAATTACTATATCTATACAGTGTAGTGTATTATATGTCAGGCATTATTCCAAGAGTTTTACATGATTAATTCATTTAATCCTCACATTGATTCTATAAGGTAGGTACTATTACAATTCACCATTTTGCAATGCAAAAACAGGCACAGAGAGATTACGGCTTTCCAATGTCACACAGCTAGTAAGTTAAAGGGTTGGAAATTGAATGTGAACTGTCTGAACCTTGAGTTCACGTTAACTATTACACCCAACTACCTCTCAGAGGCCCAACTCTTCTCTGAGAGTTCTGAGAAAGCAAATGCTGTAATTGTGTGAATGCTTAAAAAACTTAGCACTACAAAGCTTTTGGTCCTTAAGTTAGGGTCACCTGTGGCTCAGCTTGAAATGTAGAGCGTGGAGTTGCCTGCAGAGGGACTCTTCTTCAAAGGATTATGATTAGGGAGTTCAGCAAGAGAGACTTAGACAGACCTGGGCAGAAACTTCCTGTGGAATGGATCAGCATGGCTGGGGTGAAACATTCTGCAAAGCTCACCTGTGTGGTGGGGAGGACAAACTGCAGTGATGACAGCTGTAGCCTGGTATACACTTGATTTCTTTCTAGTCTGGGAAAGGATGTCTGACTTACCCCTCTTTTGTACTTCATAAAGCACTTATGGATCTTTGATGAGGGGTAAAGGGCCTGGATGATGGGAAGGGCAGGAGCCCCAAGAGTTCAATAATAAGCATTTTGCCAATATGTTAGATGGGAGCTCAAGGCAATTCTAATATAAGTTATAAATAAATACTGTGGACACAAAAATATCTACCTCACTTAAGAAAACATTGCCCTATCATTGAATATGTAGTATATTATCATAGATAATGCTTTAATAAAGCTGTTTGAAATTGCACATTTTAGAATATGAGTTTTATGAAATGATGTAATTCCCCAGTCATAATGTTGGGCAACAGAAACCTCATACAACAAATGAGAAATTGCCCAACTCCGTTTATATGATGTTAAAAAAGAAACAACATTTATTCATATGGATAAAGTAAGAATAGGCGTTATTTTTGTGTATAATTGATTCTGAAGGGGAACGAGAGGGTGTTTTGGTGGTATTGGAAGTGTCCTGTCTTGATCTGATTGGTGTTTACAGGGATATATACATATGTAGAAGTGTATCATTTAAGACTTATGCCCTTAAAGGTTGGACTATTATACTTAAAATATAAAAAGGTGAATAATCAAATGGAGGTCAGATATCTCAGACCTCGTATTTATGCATTTATGTATTTATACATTTATTTTTTTCTAATTGACAAATAAAAATTGTATATATTTATTCTGTATGTGATATTTTGAAATGTGTATACATTAAGAAATGGCTAAATTGAGCAAATTAACATATCCACTATCTCACATACTGTATTATTCTGTTCTCATGCTTCTACGAAGAAATACCCAAGACTGGGCAATTTATAAAGAAAAGAGGTTTAGGCCGGGCGCGGTGGCTCAAGCCTGTAATCCCAGAACTTTGGGAGGCCGAGACGGGCAGATTACAAGGTCAGGAGATCGAGACCATCCTGGCTAACCCGGTGAAACCCCGTCTCTACTAAAAAATACAAAAAAAAAAAAAAAAAAAAAAAAAACTAGCCGGGCGACGTAGCGGGCGCCTGTAGTCCCAGCTACTCGGGAGGCTGAGGCAGGAGAATGGCGTAAACCCGGGAGACGGAGCTTGCAGTGAGCTGAGATCCGGCCACTGCACTCCAGCCTGGGCGACAGAGCGAGACTCCATCTCAAAAAAAAAAAAAAAAGAAAAGAGGTTTAATTGACTCATAATTCTGCATGGCTGGCGAGGCATCAGGAAACCTACAATCATGGCAGAAGGTACCTCTTTACAGGGTTGCTGGAGAGAGAATGAGTGCCAGCAGGGGAAGTGCCAGACATTTATAAAACCATCAGATCTTGTGAGAACTCACTCCCTATCACAAGAACAGCATGGGGGAACCACCCCCATGATTCAATTACCTTACACCAGGGCCATCTTATGACACTTGGAGATTATGGGGATTACAATTCAAGATCAAATTTGGTTGGGGACATGGCCAAACCCTATCCTTCTGCTCGTGGCCCCACCCAAATCTCATGTCCTCACATTTAAAACACAACCATGCCCTTCCTACAGTCCCCCAAAGTCTTAACTCATTCTAGCATTAACCCAAAAGTTCAAATCTGAAGTCTCATCTGACACAAGGCAAATACCTTCCACTTATGAGCCTGTAAAATCAAAAGCAAGTTAGTCACTTCTGAGATACAATGAGGATACAGGCATTGGGTAAGTAAACCTCTTCCAAATAGGAGAAATTGGCCAAGACAAAGGGGTTAAGGCCCTATGCAAGTCCAAAATCCAACAGGGCAGTCGTTAAACCTTAAAGTTCCAAAATGATCTCCTTTGGCTCCATGTCTTACATGCAGGGCATACTGATACAAGAGGTGGACTCCCACAGCCCTGGGCAGCTCCACCCCCTTTGACTTTGCAGGGTACAGCCCCCCTCCTATCTGCTGTCATGGGCTGGCATTGAGTGTTTGCTTCTTTTCCGGGTGCACAGTCCAAGCTGTCAGTGGATCTACCATTCTGAGGTCTGGAGAATGGTGGCTTTCTTCTCACAGCTCCACTAGGCAGTGCCCCATTGGGGACTCTGTGTGGGGCTCCAGCTCCACATTTCCCTTCCACACTGCCCTAGCAGAGGTTCTCCATGAAGACTTTGCCCTTGTAGCAAACTTCTGTCTGGACATCCCAGCATCTCCACACACCCTCTGGTTTCTAAGACAGAGGTTTCCAAACCTCAATTCTTATCTTCTGTGCACCCACAGGACCAACACCACATAGAAGCTGCCAAGGCTTGGAGCTTGCACCCTCAAAGCAATGAACTGAGCTGTATCTTGGCCCCTTTTAGCCACAGCTGGAATGGCTGGGATGCAAGGCACAAAGTCCTGAGGCTGCACATAGCAGGAGGGCCCTGGGCCCACTTAGGAAATCATTTTTCCCTCCTAGGCCTCCCGGTCTGTGATGGGAGGAGTTGCCTTGAAGGTCTCTGATATGCCTTGGAGATATTTTTCCCATTTTCCCAGTGATTAGCATTTGGTTCATAGTTACTTATGCAAATTTCTGCAGCAGGTTTGAATTTCTCCCTAGAAAATGGGTTTTTCTTTTCTACTGCTTTTCTTTTCTACTGCAAATTTTCTAAACTTTTATGCTCTGTCACCTTTTCCCCCCACTTTTTTTTTTTTGAGATAGTTTCTCAGTCTGTCACCCAGGCTGGAGTGCAGTGGCATGATCTTGGCTCACTGCAACCTTCATCTCCTGGGTTCAAGTGATTCTTGTGCCTCAGCCTCCTGAGTAGCTGGGATTACAGGTGTGTGCCGCCATGCCCAGTAAATTTTTATATTTTTAGTAGAGATGGGGTTTCACTATGTTGACCAAGTTGGTCTCGAACAAACTTCTGACCTGAAGTGATCTGCCCTCCTCAGCCTCCCAAAGTGCTAGGATTACAGGTGTGAGCCACCACATGCAGCCCTCTGTCACCTCTTGAATGCCTGCTGCTTAAAAATTTCTTCCACCAGATACCCTAAATCATCTCTCTCAAGTTCAAAGTTCCACAGATCTCTGGGGAAGGGGTAAAATGCCACCAATCATGATTTAATCATCTCCCACCAGGTATCTCTCATGATCCATGAAGATTACAGGGATTTCAATTCAAGGTGAGATTTGGGTGGGGACATAGCCAAGCCATATCACATACTTATCACTTCTGTTTTTTGTAGTGAGAACACTTAAAGTCTACTCTCTAAGTGGTTTCCAAGATGCATTGTTATTAACTATGGTCACCATGTTGCATAATCAACCTCTTGAACTTATTCATTTAGCACAACTGAAATTTTTTATATTTTGACCAACATCTTTGCAACCCACTACTTCCTAACCCAGCCACACTAGAGAGTGGATACCATTCTACTCTCTATTTCTATGAGTTCCCTTTTTTTGGATTTTACATTTAAGTGAAATCATGTGCTATTGGTCTTTCTGTGTCTGGCTTATTTCACTTAATGTAGTGTTTACAGGTTCATCCATGTTGTCACAAATGACAAGATTTTTTTTCTTTTAATGCTGAATAGCATTTTGTTGTGTGTATGTGTATATACATACATGTGTGTATGTGTGTGTGCATATCCATATCTATATATAGTAATTGTTTTACTCACATATCCATTGATGGACACTAAGGTTGATTCTGTATTTTGGCTACTGTGAATACTTCTGCAATGAACATGGGAGTGCAGAGATCCCTTTAACATACTGAACATACTGATTTCATTTCCTTTGGATATATACTCGGTAGTGGGATTGCTGGATCATATGTTAGTTCTATTTTTAATTTTTTGAGGTTCCTCCATGCTGTTTTCAATACTGGCAGACATATTTTGAGTTTCATCTTAAATAAGTTTTCTTTCTTTTTATTTTCCTTCTCATAGCTGGATACTCTAGATCATGGGTGGCAAAACCAAAACCCATTGGCCGAATATATCTCTCTGCCTATATTTGTAATCAAATTTTATTGGAACCTCATCATGCTCCATATAGTGTATACACTGCTTTCAAGCTACAATGATAGGGTTGAATAGTATGACAGATACTGTGACCCCCAAAGACTAAAATATTAACTGGCTCTTTACAGAAAAAAAGTTTGCTGTTTTCTTGCATAGATGACCTTTCAGTTCTCTTCCAATACTGAGAATTTATGATCTTATGAATCTGAGGTCCAGGACACTTTCCTCTGGAGACTTCTCCAGAACTAACACGAATACTTCCTTAAGATTTATGATTTATAAAGAGAAGTTAAAAATGCCTTATCGTCTTTTGTCTTGATTTTGAGTCTCCATTTTATACTTCTATGAATAAAGAAAAGGAACAGAAGTGTCTTCAATGTAAACATTTCCAAAATACTTACATTGGTTTGGACTAAAACTTAGGCCATGACTCATATGAGAACTGTTCTGTTCTTCACAGGAAGGATAACAATGACATCCACAGAGGAAAGATATGGTACCAAATTTTATTACTATCAAGCTTGAAGATATGAAGGTAAAGAAAGCAAAAAAAAAAAAAAAAATGGGAGAGAAACCATTCTGAGAAATCTTCCATTTCTGCCTCTGCAATGTCTCAAGTCTGAAAGTTGGTTAATACTTCATACTTTTTACTTTGAGGCTGTAGATACCTGCTGTTTGATTTAAGGCACTGGAAAAGCGATCTGTTCACTCTGTGATGAAATTGCTGCAGAATAAATAGCCTCATAAGCTTAGGACTTCTCTGCTTTCATTGTATTATTCATCCCTTCAGTTTTCCTCATTCTTTGGTAGCTTCATAGGGTTTCACAGCATCTATTCCAAGCTCATGATATTAATGATGCCAATATGCAGGCCCTAGAGAGTGCTGTTTTAAGAAGGCTGTACTATAGCAATTTTAGTAGAACTCTCCTGAGTGTCTTGTTTTTTTTTAAATTTTGTTTGGTTCTTTTTTCCCTTTGCCCTATAGAGCTGCAATTTGCCATTTCTTGCTGCTACTTACATTTTCTCCCCTGCTGACACTGTAAATTAAGGTTGTTATTAAGTTACCATTCTATTCCTTTGGGACAATCCTATCTCTCTATACACTCTAGGTAGAACCTTTCTGACAACCTGCTGTTCATGACACACAAATCGGGAAATACATCAGAAGCCAAGCTATCCCTTTGTTGTTGTCATTTCAGATATATTAAGTACTGTCAGTGTACTGAGCACACAAAACAGAAGTACCCTACCCTCTACAAGCTTACTATATTGATCTTTGAAGACATATACACTCTCAGAAGAAAAAGCAGTTAAAACGAGTGAAGGCAGCAATATAACAGACTCTAAAAATTGAGTCCAAAAATGCTCAACTAAGGGCATCTGAAAAACTAATTATCCAGCTCTAAAGCTATGACCCACATATCCCATCTGCTCTATTAGAACACTCCACAAAAGCTTGAAGTTCCTTAGAGCTTATGGAGAGAGTCTGTTAACTTGTCATTCAGTCATATTTCTTATGGACCTTGTCAAGACAGGATCTGACATGCCACACCTGTCTGAAGAAAGGGTGCTACTCGGCTGATGCTGCCATCTCTGAGCTCAGAAAAGGGTCCCATAGGGCTGCAACCCAGACTTTTGGGGAGGGAGTGCCAGTCAGATGGTGCTGGTATCAGTGAAGCTGCTTCTGTGCTGGGAAAGCTGAAAACTTGATTCAGTTACTGTTATGGGAAGAAACTGCCTCTGCCGGTGTTGAGACGTGTTGCTGAATTGATGCTCCCCTAAAATCAAAGCAGACAGGAACCCCACAAGAAACACAAAGGGGACCCATGGAAGGAGCGTGTCTCCTTTTCTATCTCTAGTTTATCAATCTTTTATCTTTCTGTGAGAAGGATTTGCTTCTGCCAAGGTGAAGAAGCCAGAAACCATTTTCCTCTGTCAGGAACCATAGTACTCAGCCTATCAGGAGCCAACAAAGAACCAAGAAAGAGCAAGTCTTTTACTCCTCCTCCACACAGCAGTTTCCTTTTTTGCACTCCACATTGTCAAACTAAGCATGGCAGTACATTGTGTGTAAGAACATTGTTTGCAGAGTCCCATCACAAAGCAAACCTGGAGAGGTGGGTTTGGAGGTGAGAGACAGTAACTTAATAAGTGGCATCTTCATTTTATCTGCAAAGCTCTGTCCTTCTTTCATTAACTGTGTTGAAATGATAATGGGTACAATATTTCCCCACTGTACTGTGGACCATTATATTATCCAAGAGTGAAGAAGAGAAAAGGAAAAGGAGAGGAGAGGTCTTTGGAGGGAGATGTAGATATGTGGTAAGCATTGACTTCACTTTCAACTTGAGACAATATTGCAGATTAGTTAGCCATGTTCTCAGTATGCAGGAATGATAAAAAGAATGATAAAAGGAGAGAAGAAAGAGAGGCGATCATTTCACAGAACAAGTTGTCCTCGCTTGCCCCCATCATACACTTTCTCGGTATTTACCCTATGCCTCACACTCACTGTAATGTTCTGAGTGGAACATAATACATAAAATACCTAGAATAATCTGAGCACATTTGATTAAGAAAGGCATGGTGAGCATATGCTTGCAATTCTCCTGCAGGCGTGGAAGCTTCAACGTGCTTTCTGTTTCTTTTGCCGGCCTGAATGTTAGGCAGTTGGATGTCATCTGGTATGTCAGTTGGTGTAGCACACAAATGACTTCGCTTTCTCATATCCCGTAGGCAGTATTTATAATGTCATGATTATGTGTCCAGAATTCAAGCTAAGAAAAAAAGGAAAAAGAAAATCATCGGTGGAGTGCTGCAAGCTTAGACTTCATTGAGATTAGGAGGTATCAGTTCTACCAGTAAGCGTTCTTTTCCACAGACATTAATAAAGAGACCATTGTGCGCTGTGTACTAGGGGTGAAAACAAAGAAGGGCAAGGTGAAATCAACCCGATAGATGAAACTTATTTTTAAACCCTGGGAAGTATATCATCTCAGACCTTTAAAGGGAATAATACACCATAGAAAAATAAAAGGAATGAGTAACTAAGCTAGTTACAGGACGCTGGATCCATTTGTCCACGTTACAGAATGGGAGATAGCACTCTTGTTTTAATTGTGATTTCTATCACATCAATGCCATATTTTAGTGATAGCATAAAATTATGAACAATAAGAACTGAATCTTCAGTACATTTTTTTCTTCAAAATTTTTCTCTTTTATTTTAACCAGCAGTTTATTCAGATTGTTATGGTTCTATTTTCTTTCCCACACCTTTAGAATAAAATTGAGCATATATGTATCTTTAAAAACTTCAAGGAACTTCAAAGAAGATACCATTGAATATGCATTCTGCCTCTGACAGGAGTGAGATCCTTTGGATACAATACTTGAATAGGTCAAAGTTTCAGTTTCTTTTCTAAAATGTGGATAAGAAAAAGTTTAGAGTGGCTAACTACCTCAACACCCTGACTTGTCCATATATACTATCAAAACATTAGCTATTATTATTTTTAGCTATATTTTATAACAATTATAATTATTATATTGATCATTATTAGTATTTAGTACTATTATCGACATTCTTATAATTATTTGGTTAGCTCTATTGATTATTACTTTATAGTCTAATTTACTCTTGGAGACTAAAAGCATCTCTTGCTTTCCTTGCCCATGTGTCTTGCCTGAAGGAGCAACAAGCTGGAGAAAATAAAACTCTAATAAGAGAAGTGAGCAGAAAGCTATTTGGCAGCTGCTCTGTATGGTGCCAACATGTCAGTGGGCAGCATTCTGTTTAAACTCACCTGCTGGGGTGGTGCTCATGTGGGTCAATTCAGTTTACATGTCTGATGGAACACATTGGTGACCAAGAATACATTTAAAATTCAAATTTGCATCATCCAGCAATGCCAATATCCAGAAATGACCATTTGTATTCTTGTATAGTAACAATAATGTGGGATTTTAGTCTAAAATAATACTTGACCTGTGTGACTGTCAAGGAATATTTTGCAATCAGATCAGCACTTGAGAATCTGAACTTTTAGTACTGAAGATAAATGAAAGATTCCTAATTTAGTCCGATTAACTACCCAGGATACTGCTGGAGCTTATGGAATTTCCATGAATTATTTGAACAGGCTTTGGATTTCTCTGAATAACACACTTGGGAAGTATATAGGAAAAGTAGAAATTGGAGACACATGAAAATGCTACAAGGTGTAAATAATTTGAAAAAATTTCCTAAGGTTTTGGCTAAGTTACTTAAACTAATTGGTAATCTTTCTCCTGAAATGTCAAATAACTGTGACATGTTGAAATGATGTGCTTAGTTTCAACTACTTGCAAGTGAAGTTTCAGGGCTTGAGCATCTGCTCATGTGCCAAGACTCTGACTAATGCCTGCTGTTACTGCTGCTGGGAAAGGATGTCATTTTTTGAGTATTTTTTCTTGGTAATTAAATAATATCTTCAAACTCACTGTCCATAGTGTAGAATTTTCCTCCCAAGACTATTTCTCTACTTAGAGCAAACAACTAATTTATAATCGTTGCATGGTAGTGAAGACAATTATTCTATATAATACCAGAACTTGCAGAGCAAATTATTTCCCCAAAGGCAAGGTCTTGATGTTTTTGTTTTTCAGTTTAGCAAATAGATGTAGGTTCTTAAGTGACCCAGTTGTATTGGTAGTTGATGCAAACAATGTAATCTTATCCAGGACCATCTAGTATAGCTAAAACTCATCCACTTCTTCCACCCCTACTGGCCTTTTCTTAACTCAGGTGTGATGGGCACATCTGAAGATGCTTCTATCACCCCAGTTATATTGGGGAACTTCACAGAGAAAGGACATGCTGGTAGCTTCTGGGAGCTGAGGGTGGCCTCTGGCCAAAAGTCAGCAAAAATTGAAGCTCTTGTCTCTACAACCACAAGAAACTAAACGTTGCCAACATTTATGAAAGTGGGGAAGCAAATCCTTCCCTTTGTAGCCTCCAAATGACAACACAGTCCTAGGTGACATGTTGATTGCAACCATGTAAAACTTTAAGCCAGCTAAGCCATGTTCAGACTCCTAACCCACAGAAATAGTTATGTGTTATTTAAAGCCACTACATTTGTGGCAATATTAGATAGCAAAAAGAAAGCTAACACAACAGGTGTCTATCATCAGAGGCTAAATTACTGCCCTAGCTTCCTAAATGACCTCTTCGTCTACTCTCATCATTTGTAGTCACTATTCCTTGTAGAACAAAAATCTCATTATGTCACTGCCTTACTTAAATCTCTTTAGTGACTCTGCATACTCTTTGTGCAGAGCCTTTACCACCTTTTTCCTATGTACCTCGCCTGCCTACTCCTCACGACTTTGCCCCCACCTCACATGATATTTTACCCCACGGTATGATTTCTTCAGTTTTTGTGCATGCTCCATTTATTCCCAGTTGCCTTTCAATTCTCAATTGAGGCATGGCTTCCTAAATTTAAGTCACAAGCTTGTTCTATGTGCTACTGTGATACTGTTTACTTAACATTATATTCATCAAAGGGTATTGTAATTGACTGTTGACTTGTGTATTTCTTCTATAGACTAAACACTTCAGGGGAGAGCAGCCACAATTTGTTCATTATTAAATTTCCACACATAGCACAATGGCTAGCAAGTAGTTAGTAGTCAATAAATATCTCATGAATGGAAGTTGTATGTTTCCAAACTAAAAGGAGTAATAATCAAATCTCCATTGAACTGATTTATGTTGTATCCTACATTTTATAGTTATGACCACGATTTTTCTGCGATTTGATTTGTCTAAAATCAGTGGTTTCTAAATTGCCAGTCCTCAAAATTCATTATTATGTTTAAAATTCAAATGTTTTTACCTCTCTGATACTCACTGTGTGAAGCTCTACAGAGGAAGACCTAGGAATCTGTTATTTTAACCAAGACTTCTTGCAAGTTTCTTGATTCAGCAAGTCTGGAGACAGTGGTTTAAAATGGTTACCTAGGATTGACTTTGGCACACGTGAATCCTACCTCCTGGCTTTAGTCTGCCTGTAAAGCCAATTAAATCAAACTACATTAATGACCCTGTTGCTAGAATTGCCTGGAACTAGCTCTGATGCCTAATTTATGACTAAGCAGTGTCTTTTCTGTTTTTTCACAGCTTAGTTTCCAGAACTGTTTCATATATTCACATGGTAACTCCTTCTTGGACTCACCACGTCACCATTTTGGAGCTGACCACTGCTTGGTGTTGATTTGTTTTTCCCCCTTGTTACTAATACTCCAAAATTAAATCTCAAGTCAGTGAAGCCCGTCACTTCCCAGAATGCAGCTTTTTAATTTACTTCATGTTCAGGTGTTCCTGAGTCACAAAACAGCAATTCGTGTGGGAGCATAGATGCTGGAACCATATAAAAGTGTCTATTGCATTTTAAGTAAATGCAAGATTTTTCTCACTTTCAATTATAGTCTCCTCTCAGGGAATTTAAATGCATAAGTGAAATAGAGAGCTAAATACTTCCCCATGGTTCTACATAACATCACAATAAGTTCCTTGAGAGGTAGAAAATGTAAATTAATATAATTACTGTCATTTTCTTCATATTACAATACTATTTTATTCTCTGTATAGTGTCATGTTGGGTGGACAGCAGGAAGCTCCATAACCAACATAGATCCGATGTCTTCAGGGTATCTCAGATGCCAATTCTATCCCTTCCTAACTGGCCACCTCAGCAGCGACTTAACTGTTCAACATCTTGATTTCCTCATCTGTAAAAAATGGGTATAATAATAGATTTTTTGTGGAAAAAATAAGATTCAACATAAAGAATTATTTGAGAGAGTAATATGGTTTGGCTGTGTCTCCTCCCAAATCTCATCTTGAATTGTAGCTCCCACAATTCCCATGTGTCATGGGAGGGACCCGGCGGAAGATAACTGAATCATGGGGCATGTCTTTCCCATGCTGCTCTCATGATAGTGAATAAGTCTCACAAGATCTGATGGTTTTACAAAGAGGAGTTTTCCTGCACAAGTTCTCTTTTCCTGTCTGCTGCCGTGTTAGATATGTCTTTCACCTTCCACCATGATTATGAGGTCTCCCCAGCCACATGCAACTGTGAATGCATTAAATCTCTTTTCCTTATAGATTACCCTGTCTCAGGTATGCCTTTATCAGCAGCATGAAAATGGACTAATACAGACAGTGTCTAGTGCGCAGTAAGAGCTCAGTTAATATTGAATTAAAAATGCAAGTAAAATGATGCACACTGGCAATTATGCTGGCAATTTTAAATCAGCTCACAGTGGCTTAAAAAACAAAATAGAGTTCATTAACTTGTATGTGGGAATTTGAAAGTGGAGTTGAGTCAGCACCATTCAATTTGTTCAGGGTTCTAGTTCCTATTCTCTCTTCTCTCTTGGTATTACTGTTTTGTTCTGTATGTAGATTGTCTTTAGGATGGCTCCCATCATAATTGAAAAATGACTACCAGCAAAAGCAAAAGGACGTTTTCCCACACTCATTTAAGAAGAAGAGCAAGCATGGTAATCCCTCTCTTTTATTTCAGAAATAATATAGATTTTTTTTTCCAGAAAACTCTAAGATTCCTCTTTCCTGTAATGCATACTAGCAGACTCCAGAAGAATCTCTGATAGGAGGAGTGATTTTCTCTTAAGAAATCAGATTCTACTTTTCATGTGAGGTCAATTACAAAACCTACCCTGTTATTTCTCATAAGGGAGAGGATATTAGGACGTTGACGACAGTATTCACTGCATAATTTCTCAATTATAAAATGGGGATGGATTAAATGATTGGTATTATTTTTTCTAGCTCTAAAATTCTGTGTTTTTTCTCTCAGAGAGCAGAAATTATTAACCATTTTCAGCAACTCTCTGGAAGTCTGATAAAGCCTATGGACACCTCAAATAATTACTAAGTAAAAATGCCTTCTCAGTATGTAGTGACTGAAACACTGAAATATTATATATAGTAACTTTTGTGGTTTTTAGTGACACATTATATAAAAATAAATGCTCTAAATTTGAAGTAGTGATAAGAGTAAACAAAAGTTTGAGATCTGTATTTATTATTTCAGACATTGCTAATGATACTGTGGATTTTTTGCCTGCCTTAATAATTTCAGAAAATTACAAATATGAGTTAGAAATTAATAAAAATAAGGATATAATTATTTTCTCTATCTCAGTCCATGAATCTACTGTTTTCTATCCACAGGCATCTTGGGATTCTCTGGACTCCAGATTAAAAATCACTGTCATAGAGGACTGTTTTAGGAAGTCAACAGAAACCTACGACATGAAGGATTACAAGCTCAAACATTCAGCTGTAATTTTCTTAAAGCACTTACTAAAGTGTTTCCATAATCTGATTATGAAACTATGTAGTACACTTTAATAAATAGATTGTAAGCTTCTTAAAGGAGAGAACCATGTCAACTGTATCTCTGGCTTACATCACTACTCTTGAAACTGACTCTGAGAAAAAGAAAAGGAAAAGAAACCCTGGCTCTGCAAGAAAATCACTTTGGGAGATTTTAAAAAAATGCCTATGCTCTCCAATTACACTAGAACTTCTGAATCAGAATGTCTTCATGAAGACCTGGGAATCTGTATTTCTAAGGGGTTCCAAAATTATTTAGGTGCAGTTAACTTTCACCAAGTTGATGATTCACATTGGGATGCTATTCTCGTTTAGCACCTGGCATAATGCTTTGCACAAATTACATCTTCAGCAAGTAGTTAAAGATTTAAATGAGAGAAACTAGGACATATAAAAGAAGTTTACATTTAGAAATACCACCAAAAACATCTTAGTCATACATGACATAAAAATGTCCATAGAAAAAAGGTTTCATTCCTTCTAATATTAGTCATTAATAACAAAATCATTGCTGAGGACACATTCTGTGGCTCTCACATAAGAATTCTTGATACAAATTGTTCCTAGAATTCAGTGTCAGAGAAATTTTAACTGCTCAGATGAACAATTGTGATTCTTTTAATTATTATTTGAAAGTCAGGCAGCTTTGACCTGATTGAATAGAATTCACTGGAAGTAGTGAGAGACAAGAGGTGGTGCTCCTGTATAGTAACATCTTCCAGGTTCATTACAAATGTCGCTGTAACAGGAGACCTGGTAGAGTCAAACAAACATAATTATTCTAATCTTGGCAGCAAACCATGACTAGCTGGCCTTTTGGAACCAAATCTTTGGTATACACAATTCTGATACACTGTGGTTTTTAAACTTGGAGCTCTGGAACATAAGGGAATACATTTGTTGAGAAGAGTCCCAAACAAACTGTGGGCTATGTGCAGATTTATTTAAAAACCAATCTATGTCCATATGTTACACATTGTAGTTAAATATGTCCTTGTACACATACTCTTTCTTCCATTTGAATAATAAAAATGTTCTTGATTCATCATGAATCCTCCTTCACAATGGGATTAAAACACTCTTCTTATTGATGACTAGAGCCACTGACTTAGTTTCATCTTTCCCTTTTTATTCTACATCATTTGTTTTTGTCTGTTAGTCATAGAATATTGTGTTACTCTTTAACTGAGTCCCACAGATCTCTGAATTTTTTTGCATTTTCTCACAGTTTGTCATAGTTCCAAATTATTCCATAACAACTTCACTATTCCTGATGCCTTTCCTTTTCTTGAACTCTGTATATATTGCATTTCTTTATGCTGTGTAGGGTCTTGTTTCCCTTTGCTCCTTTCTGTGTGCTTAAATTCGCAAAGTTACAAGCACACACTCTTCTATCTGGATAACTTCATACCAATCTTCAGCATATCTGCCCTTTAATCAGCCCCATCTTCAAAGATAGGTAGATATTTGATAAATATATAATATTCAACAAAAAGGTATCAACCAAGTTGTCACTTTCATCAGCGAGCCTTCCTTAACATCCAAAGTACCGGTTAGCATTCCTTGGTCACAAACAAGGACACCTACATTTAACTAATTTAAGCACTACAGAGTTGATGGGATGACTATTAAGGTTCTCAGAAGTTACCAATAGGAAAGAAGTGTTGGAGGCTAAGAAAGCAGGAAGCTCAGCAACGATCTTGTAACAGGAACCATTTGTTTTGGCTGCTTCATGGGGATGAATAATGAATTCCAACTGCTTCTTCTATATTTGTGATACTCATTCAAGATGTATGCTCTGGGAGAGAGCAGCTGATTAGCTGAGCTAAGCTAATACACCCATGCCATGAATTAATTGGGCTGTGGAAAAAAAGAACTTGAACTTTTCCATTTATGTAGTATGAATCAGTCATTTGAATTTACAATTCTACCCTCTGTGGAAAAATAATTCTCTAAAAAATCCAGAAGCTTTAGAAAGGGGAAATAAAGTAAAAGCCTATATAATTATAAATGTCCACAGTACTGGACCTTCTCATTGTTCTATGGTACTCTAAGCTTTTCACATCTTGGCACTTAACATGTTACCTTGCCGAATCTGTAAATACTTCACTGGGCTCTGGATTCTGGAAAGGCAAAACCACGATTGTCTTGTTTATCATATCATGCATCCTCTGTACTTAGCACAGGTTTTCAGCACATTTAATAAATAAATGGTGAGCAAAGAGATATTTTTTGAAAAAATCTAATTGAAGTTATTGTTTTGTCAGTTTCTTACTACACTTCTGTGGCCATAGCAGAAAACGTACCTGAAACACACTTAAAAGTGGAAATCTGTTGATTCATGTAACTGAAAAGTCCAGAGGTAGGGTCAGTTTTAGGTGTTACCAAGGATCAGTTTCTCTCCCTCTCTCTCAGTCCAGCCTTCTGCATGGTCAACATCCCCCAGTAATGGTTCTCCCACAGTCTTGAAGTGATTTTTGAATAGATACCAGAACCATGGACATCCTTCTTTTATGTCCAGTGGACAAAGGGGTGGGTTTGGATCTAGAATTCTTGAAACAAGGTCAAGGAGAATCACAGCTTTAAGCACTGGGTTTGGTCACATCCCTGATGATGAATTAAATCCTAGCTCAGCAGGAGGCAATGAGCTTATGTGAGGACTGAAATCCATTTTCCTGCTTCTGCTTCAATTCCTAGAATAATTTTGGAAATGGTAGAATAGGAAGATTTCTGGAGAGGCCACCAGCAAACGTCTAAATCATCAGTTAAAGCTTTATGGCCAATAATAGCTGTATACTGACTTTTTTTTTTTTTTTTTAATAGGACCCAGTACCATAGCCTGTGTTAGCTCTTGCTCTATATAGTTTGCTATTCTTCCTTCTTAGAATCTTAGAAAAGCTTTTTAATTTTGTCTCTGTAGTTGAAGTGGGAAAAATGAAACAAAACCAGAAATACTTCTGTATAATTAAGAAGACTTTTTCCCTGGATCAACAGATCTTTTCTGTAATAGTTTCCTGTTACCCTCTTTTCTTCTTCTTTGCCATGCCTGGTTGACAGAGAGGGCAGGCAAACCTCTGCTCCCACCAAACTTTGTCCAGGGACACCGAAAAGTCTCAGTTTTAGTCTTTTGTGAAAACCCATACTCCCTTAATTCCCACAACTACAATTTGGTTTTACTGACACAATTATGGGGAGTGATGTACTGAGCCAGGAAAAGAGACAGCTGAAATAGCTTTTTGCTGAATCCTCAGAAGCTTTTATATATTTCTCTTCAACTAAGAAAAAAAAAATCCAAGGGAAGCTTTCTAGAGGCTGTTCCAATAGTCACATTTATTAAAATACCATAAAATGTATCGGTCTTTCAAGGGTTGTTAATGGAGTGCAGCATTTAATCAGTTCACCATCTTACTCTTCACTTGCTAGGATCTGTCTATTATCCATTATTATTAACAACTTGTGTATTTTCAAAATAGTAAGCTAGGTATTTACCCACATTGCTATTCTAGGAAAATATCTAATATGTAAAGTAATTTGTTATCCAATAAGGGCACCATGTGTGAAAGACTTTTGATAACAGTATAAATTACCCTAATTAAATATAATATACTTGAGAGCTCACCCCATGGCTAAAAGTAAGGGGTTGGAGATACTTTAGTGCTTAAGTATGAGTGAAATGCCATCTCCAAAAAGTCTTCTAGTTCTTAAAATTCCTCAGTGATTCAGAATGAAAATTTTGGGGAAGATAAATTATTTCTTTTATTTCCTTTCTCTCTGCCAGACACAGTATACATCCTGTCACAGCCCTAAAGATGCTTTTAACTAGAAACCATTGTTAACGGTCTTTTAAAATTGTTTTACCCTTGAATTGATGTCTTACCAAATCTGAATTCAGTTCCAGAGGTTAAAGAGTGAATTTTACCCTGCTATTTGCTCAGACATCTTTTTAAATGTCTAAGTAAAGATCAAAATCATGTCAGAAGTTTAAAATAGTCAATACAATTCAGAATGTAGCTCATGGCAAGCAGAATGCTGGCTTTCATTCTGTAAGAAATTAAGAATCTACCAAAGTCAATAACATTTTAGCCTCGAGAGGTTGATCCTCTGGGTGAAAACATGTATGTTTTTACATGCAAACAATGTTCCACATCTGTTTTCAGGCTTTAATTTTCTGTCCCTTTCTTGTTTTCTTTTTTTTTTTCTTTTTCTTTGTGATTTTTCACCTAAAAATCAATGATCTCTAAGGATTTGTCAGTGGAATTCTCTCTTCCCTTAGGTAAGGAGCCCTTAATCATTTTTCCATGCTCACTCTATCCACCCTAGAGACAGCAAGATTTCTGCAACAATTGTCGATTGGCAAGTATACATTGTGCTCATATGCAAAGAGTCTGTGAACACGTTCAGAAACCAGAGTGCTTCATGTTGAATGGCACCTGACGATTGATTACGTGCTAGAAATGAAAGGGAGATGCTTCTTGAGGTAATAAAATGCCATTTCAATGTGTTCATTTCATTACATACTGTTTCTTTCTAAATGTATTAGGAGCACTGATGGCATTTGAGTGAAAATATCCTGTGAATTCCTAAAGGATGCTTTTGACTTTATAAGGGTTCATTGAGAACCTTCCCAAGAGTTTATTTATTTGGAACTTAACACTAATAAGGGAGGTATAACTTCAGAAGATACCCTTCAGAAATGAAAAGAGATGGGGAATTTAGAAACTGACCATTATATTTCACTTTCTGCCAAAGATTGTTTTATTTTCTCTCAGTTTCTGTCTTTTACCTGTTATTTTTAGATATTATATTTTATAGGACTTTTTGGTACGCTCTATCATAACATTGCTGTTTCGTGGTTACCTGTGGAGGGCGGGGGTCAATCCTTCCCATTCAAAATTTCTTTCGAAGTAGAGACTGAGGATGCCACACATGTACCACATGTACCAAGACAGTATGAAAAACTTTATTTCTCACATACTGAGACTTTCTGGAGAGAGCAGGGTGGACACCCAAACCAGTTTGGAATGGCTCAAGCAAATGGATAGATAATGGCTTTGTTTTTTATTGTGGTTAGACAGTGGGGCTGCTCTGAGAATTTCTGTGCAAGGTCCAGACCAATTTGTTTTGAACTTCCCCACCGGCACCAGGAGATGGAGTTCCTGGGCTTTCTTATTGTCTTGCTCAGATGCAGGGTAAGAGGGGAAATTATGTTATATATGTAATTTTCTGAACTCCCTTTTCCCCTCTTTGCCTAAATCAGCTTCCATTAGGGTTTCTGGTTCATTAAATAAGTCTCTATGTACCTACATTTTATTTATGAGCTGTGTTCAAGTTTCTTACCCACAGGACTCCTGGGCCCCAGGCAAGTCAAAGATGTGACTGAACATTTATTTTCATGTCCCTGAACATTCTGTGACATAAAATGGAGAAACTGTCAAAATAGATTAAGAAATGGGAAGATAACCAAGGTGATATTGAAGTCAAGTGAAAATGAGGTTAAAAAAGGATGATGAACAAGTATTGATAGATTGAATAAAATGAAACCATAGAATTGATAAAACTTGGAAAAGTAGAAGTCATTGCTGACCTTGCATATTAGTATTTTCAGTAAATTTTGGGAATAAAATCTTTACAGATGGAAGAACGGCACTTCTAAGGAATTTGGCTGAGAGAGACAGAGAGGGAGAGAGCGAGAAAGGAATTGCGTTGCAAAGGCAATGGCTTTGAGTGGTGAAAAGGGGATGTGATACATGACACAGGTGGAGGGGATGGCCTTAGAAAGCAGCATGAATCATTCTTCCATTGTAACAGGGGGAAAGGCAGAAGAAATAGGAAAACAGAAACAGATGGCAGTTTTGTGGTAAGCACTAGAGGAATTCTCTTCTGATTACTTCCATTTCACAGTGAAATTCAAAGAAAGTCTTTAGTGTACACGTATGCCTATGTGGAAAGTATATGGCTTATGTCATCATTTGGGTTAAAGTCTTCTCAATTTTTCCCATTTAAGATCAGAATTGTTAGTATAAGAAACTATTTCCCATAATGTGAGGAAGATATACTTGAAGTAGAGATTGCAAATTAGAGACTCAACATCTGAATTAGAGACTTCAGATGTTTATCTGATTATCTGATATTATCTGATATTATCTGTTTATCTGATATTTATCTGATTATTTAAATATCAGATAATTGTATTTTAAAATAAAATGTCATACTTCTCTGGAAACTTTTTAATTAAAAAAAAAAATTTTTTTTTGAGACAGGCTCTTTTTCTAGAGTCACCCAGGTTGGACTCAGTGGCTCGATAATGGCTCACTGCAGCCTTGAATCAACCGTCTAAGTAGCTAGGACTACAGGCACACATCACCATATCCTACTATTTTTTTTTTTTTTTAATTTTGTAGAGATGGAGTCTCCCTACATTGCTCAGGCTGGACTCAAATTCTTGACCTCAAGAAATCCTCCTGCCTCAGTCTCCCAAAGTGCTGGGGTTATAGACATGAGCCACCACACCTAGCTCTACACTTCTCTTTTTCAAAAATGGGTTGCCTGGTAGCACTGAACCATATTTCTGCATGACAATAGTAGAAAGTAGTAGGAAGGAGTTGAATAACTCTGCCCCTTTAGATAGGATATTCCAATTTTATCTAGTCTCCAACACTCCCATTATTGCTCTGTCATTGACTTGATTTATTCCTTTAGATTATCTGTCAGTTCCTGTAAAGGATTTGAAATTAAGGCACATACTTTGAATGCTACCACTCCAGGATGCATCATATCTACCATAGCCTTACAGTTTTTTCCTGGAGAGATCTGTGGCCCAACAAATATTTTCAATTCTTTTCTTGATGATCACATTGAGTTAAATGGCTGAAGAAGAATAATACTCACAGAATGGTTCTCATACCTAAGTTTATTTCTAGTTGGCATGGCACATCTTTCTTAATAAAAAGCTTTGAAATGTTACTGTCCTTCAGAGCCTGTAGTGGTTTGAATTCTATTCCCCCAAAAGATGTGTTCAAATTCTAACCCTGTGACTGTGACTGTGATTTCATTTGGAAATGGGGTCTTTGTAGATATGATTAAGATGTAAGTTAAGATGAAGTCATACTGGATTTGAGTGGGCCCTAAATCCAGTCACTGGTGTCCTTGTAAGAAAAGACATGGAAACTGAGAAACAGAGACAGATACACTTATAGAAAAGAAAGCCATTAGATTAATGGAGGCAGAGACTGGAGGGATGCAGCCACAGATCTATGGCAACCACCAGCAACTAGGAAGAGGAGAAGCAGGATTCTCCCCTATGGTCGTCAGAGGGAGTGTGAACTTATGACATGTTTATTGATTTCAGATTTCTGGCTTCTGGAACTGTGAAAATAAATTTCTGTTTTTCAAGCCATGCAATCTGTGTTAATTTGTTATGGCAACCTTAGGAAATTATTACAAGACTCATATATCTAAATTTTTCTTCATTACTTTTTCCTTAAGATGCTTTGGAATCCATTTGCCATTCAGTATTCATACCTTATCTTTATCTTCTTATTTGAAAGAGCTTTCCTTTTCAGGATTAAAGAAGAATCCTGCATTTGAATTATGCTTATTGCATTGTATAAATGCTGAAGTAATTTAAACTCCCTAGGCAATCCATAGTCACTTATCTTTCTTCAGTGAAATTGGTACATATCTTTAGGTCTCACATTATACGCTTGTAGATTTCTAAAAATATAAGGTATTCTGCTGTGTTCTTTAACTTTTGGACCGTAAGATATACAATATGCCATCCGATGATTAAGGGTAGAGATTTATTGTTTTAGTGTATTTAGGGAAGACTAGGAGTGATTATATTCAAGTACAATTTTTAGTGGATGAAGGTCTAAACCATCAAAATTAGTTATTTGGTAAAAACAAAAACAAACAAGAAAATATTGTCTAAAGGCATTTTTACCAGATGTAGAATTTGTTCTAACTTAGAGGAAAGAAATAAAAAGACATTTATAAAATGTTTCTCAAAAACCTTTATGTGCCAATTATTATTATTTTTTTCCAAATGTTGGAAGTACCTAGTAGTAGCAACACTTTCTTTCAAGTAGTTTGGCATATCGTTTATAAATACAGCGATAAGATAAAAAGTGGACATAAACATAATATACCAGAAATGAAGAACCATAGATATATCCACACTCTCCATTGAACAGTGTATCCTTTTAATTTCTCATACATAACCGTATATTCTTGGTTCAATCAATAGGTAAACCATGCAAAAACAAATGCACTAGACATTGGGCTTTGTGAATTTCAATTACATGATTAATTACATGAAAAAGATCTGAGCATTTTATTAATTTAACATTTTGGTAACTTTAAAATTAATTGTAAGATGAAAGTCTTTCTTCCAAATGAATGATTCCATTAAAACATTTAATAATCTCCATATCATTGAAATATATTGTACTGTTAAAAATTTTCTGAATAATTAAACTGCTATAATGGTTGCAAAACCAGATATTTTTTATTATTTTTCTAAATGGATGTATTAAATTAAATGTTGTCATTTTAAGTGTATGAATGTCTAACCCTAATGGAGAAATGATTTTCCAGAATGTAAAGTCAGCTTTCTTAACAAAGGTAATCAAATCATAGTTATATTATTTTTGGTAATAACATGTACAGTTACTTTTCAGAGATATGTTAAATATTCAGTCTAAGGTAATAAATTACCAGCATAGTACAAAATGAAATCCTTTCATATTTAAAAACTATTCATACTTCTTTATTAACATAGGAAAAGTTTTTTTTTTTCAATGGAGTCTTGCTTTTGCTCTGTAGCCCAGGCTGTAGTGCAGTGGTGTGATCCCTGCTCACTGTAGCCTCTGCTTCCTGGGTTCAAGTAATTCTCCTGCTTCCCGAGTAGGCTGGGAGTACAGGAGCTCACCACCACACCCAGCTAATATTTGTATTTTTACTAGAGACGAGGTTTTGCCATGTTGGCCACGCTGGTCTCAAACTCCTGGGCTCGTGTTCTGCCTGCCTTGGCCTCCCAAAGTGCTGGGATTATAGGCATAAGCCACCATGCTGGCCTACATAGACTCTTCTTGCTATCGATTTTCAATAGAGGAAGTAGCAACTGAAAAACTTTAAGAGATATTTTCCTGCAGATTGACTTTTTGTTATTAAAAACCCTGATAATACCATCCTATCTAGATGGAAATTCACTAATAATTATAATACATAATAACTAACTCTGTCTCTATGGTTTGACTATACAAAACAGAACCAATTTCATTTAGTCAACTGACTCTGAGTAATTGGGATGTGTTAGAAGTTTAATACACCATGAACATAAAGATAAAAGCAATGAGAAATTACTTTAATTTTTATCATCAAATAACTGAATGCGTACTATGTTTCCAATACCAATGATATAGCAGCAATGCCAATGATAGAGCAAGACCTGAAGGTTCATGACCCTTATCGTCTTTGGGAAAATAAATGTTTCTACATAAGTAATTTTGTCTTTCTAAGTTTTTATTGTATACATTAAGTGGGGCAGATGTAAATGTTGGGCCAAGTCAAAAAGCTTTGTGTTTCTTGCTTCTATTGGATCTGACAGGCTAGTTATTTTGCCCTTGTATTAAATATTTTCTTTATAAATGTAGTTACACTTAGTTCCTTCCCCCGTTTCCCTGATTCCAGGTATTGGCAAAGATAGTGCAGTTTCTATACACTTTTCACCCAGTTTCTCCGATGTTAATATTTCATATAAACATGGTACAGTTTTCAAGACTAAGAAGTTTACACTGGCACATTATTATTAACTAAAATTCTGACTTATTTGGATTTCACCTATTTTTTCACCCATCCTAATCTTTTTTTTTTTTTTCTGTGCCAATATCAAATCCGGGTTGCCATATTGCATTTAGTGGTGCATCACTTTTGTGATTTATTTAATTTAAAGTATCTTTTAACTAACTAGAAATAATAAAATCTTGCCAATTTTATCTATTCCCATTCATTTTGCATTTCCTAATAATTTCAATTAAATTACTATAATTAAAAAAATTGCTTATGCCTGTCAAAACACTCAATAAATTGACCACTCTGCCGAGTTTCAGAGGGTAGGTTCTTTCCATTTAAATGCAAAACCAGAAAGAAAAGTTTAGGGAGGTAGAACAACATAATCAACAATTCTAAACTTCATAAGACAACTGGACGTCATAAGACTTAGTATAAAAATTACTTTTTAAATAAAATTCCAGAGAAATGTTTTGTACTTTAAGGTTAGAAATAAATTGAGCTGATTGCAACCTGACCTACAAATTCATGGTTGCCACAAAGATTGAATTCCTGTGTGTAGAAATTCAAAGTGAAGTAAGAACTACAAAGTTAGAAGTAGAAAGAGATCACATCATAAAAAGGTCAGCAAGAGCACTGGGAGCTCTTACATGGGGCTTCTTACATAGCTTCAGTCTTATGACCTGTGAACACCATTGCAGTGGTGTGCTCTCATGCTGCTAATAAAGGCATACCCAAGACTGGGTAATTCATAAAGGAAAGAGATTTAATGGACTCACAGTTCCACATGGCTGGGGAGGCCTCACAATCACATTGGAGGATAAAGGAAGAGGAAAGGGATATCTTACATGGCAGCAGGCAAGAGGGCACATGTGGGGGAACTCCCCTTTATGAAACCATTAAATCTCATGAGACTTATTCGCTATCACGAGAACAGCAGGGGAAAAACCCACCCTCAGGATTCAATTTCCTCCCACCAGGTCCCTCCCACAACATGTAGGGATTATGACAATTCAAGGTGAGATTTGGGTGGGGACACACAGCCAAACCATACCAACTATAAAGAATATCAAGATGTTAAGTGACACTGTCACTCTTATTTTCCCAAACTTTTTGTGCATAACATAGTTTCAGTAGCTCATAGATTCGTTTCTCTTTGATTTTTCCTTAGCTATGAAGACTTATGATTTACAAAGGATGTCTAAAAAAGTGAGTGGCTCAATGAATTTTCACTGTCTCGAGGATACATATTTTATCTTTTCTTTTCTTATTTCATTTCCCATCATTTTATTAGTATTTTTTTTTAAATAAGGAAATTATGCATATAGTAAAAAATTAAACATTATAGTACAGCTAAGAAAAATAAGAGGTTACCTCCCCTCTTTCCAGACCCATATCTCAGAAGTAAACTCTTTCTTGTTTTCTTATTTTTTATGTAATTTCTACTTCTATTTTAGATTCAGAGGGTACATGTGCAGGTTAGTTAACAGGCTATATTGCATGATGCTGAGGTTTGTGGTATGATCGATCCCATCACCCAGGTACTGAGCATAGTTCCCAATAGGTAGTTTTTCAACCCTGACCTCCTCCTTCCCTTACCTCTCTAGTAGTCCCTAGTCCCTGGTGCCTATGGCTCTATCTTTATGTCCATGAATACCCCCCTTTTTTTTTTTGAAAGGAGGTCTCATTGTGTTATTATATTGCCCATGCTGGTCTAGAACTCTTGGGCCTCTCCTTGGCCTCTGAAAGTACTGGGACTATAGGCATGAGCCACCACACCCAGCCTCATGAATATCCAATGTTTAGTTCCCACTTATAAATGAGAATATGCTGTATTTGATTTTCTGTTCCCGTGTTAATTTGCTTAGAACAATGGCCTCCATGTATGTCTATGTTGCTGCAAAGGACATAGTTTTGTTACTTTTTATGGCTGCATAATATTTGATGATATGTATGTACCACATTTTCTTCACCCAACATACTGTTGATGGTTACCTAGGTTGATTTCATGCCCTTGCTATTGTAAATAATGCTATTATTAACATAAGATTTCCTGTGCCATTTTGGTAGAATGACTTGTTTTCTTTTGAAAATATACCCAGTAATGGGACTGCTGGGTTGAATGATAGTTCTGTTTCAAATTCTTTGAGAAATCTCCAAACTGCTTTCCACAGTGTTTAGACTAATTTACATTCTCACTAACGGTGTATAAGCGCTCCCTTTTCTCTGCAGCCTCACCGGCATCTCTTATTTTTTGACGTTTTAATAATAGTCATTCTGACTGGTGTGAGACAGTATCTCATTGTGGTTTTGATCTGCATTTCTTTGGTGGTTAGTGATGTGGAATTCTGAAAATATGTTTCTTGTCGTTTGCATGTCTTGCCCACTTTTAAATGAGGTTATTTGTTTTTTGCTTGTTATTTTGTTTACATTCCTTATAGATTATGGATATTAGACCGTTGTCAGATGCATGGTTTGTGAGTACTTTCTCCCATTCTGTAGGTTATCTGTTTACTCTAAATAGTTTGTTTTGGTGCACAGAAGCTTTTTGGTTTAATTAGGTCCCTCTTGTCAGTTTTCGTTTTTGCTACAATTGCTTTTGAGGACTTGGTCATAAATTATCTACCAAGGCCAATGTCCAGAATTATACTTCCTAGGTTTTCTTGCAGTATTCTTATAATTTGAGGACTTACATTTAAATTTTTAATCCTTCACGGATTAATTTTTATATGTGGTGAAAAGTAGGGATCCAGTTTCATTGTTCTACATATGGCAAGCCAGCTATTCCAGCATCATTTATTAAATAGTCAGTCGGTCCTTTCCCCATTGCCTTTTTGTTGTTGACTTTGTCGAAGATCAGATAGCTATAGGTGTGTGGCTTTACTTCTGGGTATTCTATTCTGTTCCACTGGTCTATGTGTCTGCTTTTGTACCAGTACTATATTGGTTACTGCAGACTTACAGTATACTTTGAAATTGGGTAATGTGATGCCTCCAGTTTTGTTCTTTTTGCTTAGGATTGCTTTGGCTATTCAAGCTTTTTTGTTTTTTGGTTTCATACACATTTTAGGATAGTTTTCTGTAGTTCTGTGAAGCTTAACAAGAATAGCTTTTAGTGTGTAGATTGCTTTGGGCAGTGTGGCCATTTTAATGATATTGAGTCTTTCAATCCATGAGCATAGAATGCTATTCCATTTGTTTGTGTCATCTGTGATTTCTTTTAGCAGTGTTCTGTAGTTCTTCGCATAGAGCTCTTTCACATCCTTAGTTAGATGTATTCTTATGTATTTTATTTTCTTTTGCGGCTATTGTATATGAGATTGCATTCCTGATTTGAACCTTATTGGTGTACAGAAATGTTACTGATTTTTGTACATTGATTTTGTATCTTGGAACATTACTGAATTCATTTATTAGCCCTGGGATTCTTTTGGCAAAGTCATTAGGTTTTCTAGGTATAGAATCATATCGTCAGCAAAGAGAGATAGTTTGACTTCTGTTCCTATTTGGATGCCTTTTAATTCTTTTTCTTCCCACATGGCTCTAGCTAGGACTTCCCAGAGGTAAACTGCATTTCTGTTTTTTTTTTTTTTTTTTTTTTTTTTTCTGGCGGCTACCTGTGAAAATCTAAACAATATATTTATACCACTTTACTAGCAACTTATCAAATTCTCTCTGGAAAAGATAGAGGGGAACAACGCACTCTGGGGCCTATTGGAGGGTGAAGGTTGGGAGGAGGGAGTGGATCAGAAAAAATAACAAATTAGTACTAGGCTTAATAACTGGCTTATGAAATAATATGTACAACAAACTCGTGTGACATGTTTACCTATGTAACAAACTTGCACATGTACCCCTGAACTTAAAATAAAAGTTAAAAAAAGATGGAAATTTACTCTGTATTTCTCCATCTTACTCTTCTACTTCAACCTGGATTCTGCGCTATTCCCATGTTTTGGTAGTTATTATTTTTACTTTTCTCACAAATCACCTTTGTGGTTTAGTAACTTATTAAATAATTCTTGTTTTACTAGTTTTAGGCAATGCTTCGCTCTCATTTTGTACAATTAGTTTTGTAAATTACAAATATGGAAAATATTATCATTTATTGAAATCTTACTAAAAGCTCAGACAAGTAGCTTTTCCTCACGTAAGCTTTGTATATATCTTGTTACACTCATTCCTAAGTATGTTTTTCATTGTTCTGCTAATATAATTGCAATCTTTGCTTCCTTTGTAGGTTTGCTTCCTAATGGCTATTCTTTGCATATATTGGAGACAATTGCTTTCTGATGCTACTTGAAAACTCAGTTATGAAACTAAATTATCTTATTCTTGTAGATCTTGTATAATTGATTTTCTTTGGTTTCCAGGCACACAAAAATCTCAGTCACACGTAATCATAGTTTAATCTCTTCTATTTTAATGTTTCAATATATTTAGTATTCTTCTTTTACATCAGTGCATTAATACTTCTAGTAAAATGTTATGTTACAGTGCTGTCAGGAAACCTGTTTGCCCTATCAGTGTCTTCAGCTAAAATGCCTCCAGTGTTTTCCTATTCAGTATAACACTGGCATGTTGTTGTAAGAAACTATCTATCAGTTCTTATTTTATGGAGGATTTTTTAAAATTAAAAGTGTTTCTGGGTGTGGTGGCTCATGCCTGTAATCCCAGCACTTTGGGAGGCTGAGGTAGGAAGGTCACTTGAGCCAGGAGTTTGAGACCAGTCTGGGCAACATGGTGAAACCCCATCTCTACTAAAACTACAAAAGTTAAGTAGTCATGGTGGCACACGCCTGCGGTACTAGCCACCTGGGAGCCTGAGGTGGGAGGATCACGTGAGCCCATGAAGTCAAGCCTGCAGTCAGCCGTGATTGCACTACTGCACTCCAGCCTGGGCGGCAGAGTGAGACCGTGTGTTGAAAAAAAAATAAAAAATTGTGTTAAGTTTTTGTTAAATGCTTTTTCAGTGTTTATGGAGTTTATCATGCTTTTTTTCTTATTAAAAAGTTAACAAGTATTAACAAGATGAATTTTATTAACAGTTTTTCTGTTGTTAAATATTATCTTTGAATACCTGGAACGAACCTCACTTGGTTAAGTAGTAGACTTTCAATCATCTCTCTAATTATTTTGCATCAATATTCGTAAGTGAGATACAACTGTTTATTTCTTTTCAAATCAGGTTTATTTTCAGCTACAGTAGATTCAGAGGGTAGATTTTGTTATTGTTGTACCAATTATTCTGTAGCTATCTATATGAAGGGTTATAATTCCTCATTCCATTTATGTCAGTTTTGGCCTTAGTACTTGCTTTGACCATATGACAATTGAGACATATGCTACTCATTGAATGAAATTTAAGGACCATCAACCTTTCCCACTGTCATGAGATGAACATATCCTTGATAGGTGATGCTCTTTCAACTTGAGTTTCAAAATGAAAAAAAAAAAAAAATAGTGGAACATATAAGCAGGCAAGTATCCAAGGACATGAAACATAAATGAGGAATAAATCTTTGTCCTTGTAACTTAATAAGATATGAGGGCATTTATTACTGTAGTAACTTTCTTAAGATTATTCCTAGGCATTTAATCATTTTTGCTATTATTTCAATTGCAGTCATTTCTCCCATTATTTATTCCTAATGGTTGCTCTTTTTATATATAAAGGAAATTGATTTCTGATACAGCTCAGAACAAATATTAGAAAGCTTTCCTCTTTTTCTTATTATCCCAATTAGATTAATTTCCATGGCAATTTTTCTTGTGAAGTCATCTGGGACTTACGCTTTTTATGGAGGGTAGAGTATCTCTTTGATAGTTTTAAAAAATATTTTTTGTTGGGGAACTTTTCTTTTTAGACCTTCTATCTTTTATTGTCAGTCTTGGTAAGCTATATTTTCTCAAAAAATTAGTCATTTATTTCAGAGTTTCATATTTCCTAGTAAAAGGTAATTCAAATTTGTTGCTTGTCACTTAAATCATTTCATCTTTACTTTGTTTTAAGCTTTAAAAAGCTTTTACTTTCATTGGCACAGCAAAATGTGTGAATAATTTCAAATTAGCATCTAAAGTTGTAATGTCAATATGCAAAATTAAAAACCAGTATTTATATGGGTCAAAACATAGTTAAATTATATTTTTAACAGTTACATATGATAAATACATTTTTCAAACGTTAAAATAGATGACCATTTATGTTAAAACACATACCTCAGTTTTGCTTGTTTTTTAATCTTTTTTATCCATTAGGAAACCTCTATCTTGGAAAAAGTAGAAAAAAATTCATTAAAAATTTTGAAGCTGATGATATGCAAGGCATATGACAAAATCTTTTATTATCATTGTAGAAAAATAGATACAGCAGTCAAACCAAAGTTACATTTCAAGGTGGATGCTAATTTCTTTATTGTAGGTTTAGCAATAAAGAAAGAAATATAAGGCAATTTAATATTTCTTTAATAATAAAGAAATATTGATTAACTATCCACATTTTTTAATCAATAATTTAAAGCATGACCGTTAACTGCTGCTAAAGTTTGTGGCTGACAAAGAACTGGGTGAAATAATTAATATTATGGATGACAAAAATGATGATTTGAAATGATCTTGATAATTTAGAATACCAGGGTGAGATAAAAGAGGTAAAATTTAATGAGATAAAGGTAAACATCAGAACTTTAGTATAAAACTAAATTGTCACGGTACAGAATGAGACTTAACAGCAGTAATGTGACTGCAAGTTTTAGTTCATCATCATCTCTATTTGGACCAGTGATATTTTGATGGTATAATGCCTAAGAGCCTAATCAGTTTGGATTAATAGGAATCCAAGGAACAGATCGTCCGAAGTATGTATCTAGTCTTTGTGCTGGACAAACTCTTTTGGGATTATACTATTCAGTTTTGAGTTTCATTTTAAGAGAAAGACTTAAAACTATAATTTGTCGAATAGCCATTTGGATTGTGGAACTGGTGAGATTTAGAAATCTTATCATGAAAGGTAGTTTTGGAAGAATCTGAGATTTTCAGTGTGAAGAATAAAAGACTAAGAGGAATTTCTCTTCTAGTAAGTTTTCCATGAATCTCTGGGTTTGCCCAAGGGCCCTCCCCTGTGCCAGTCTGATACACTGTACATTCATTCACTCATTTCATTAAAAATTGTATAGAATGTCTGCCATATGCCAGGAGCTATTGTACACTCTACGCACATAGTGGTAAAGAAAACATAAAATTCCTACTCTCATAGAAATGACTCTCTGTGGGAGTCAACAATAGTAAACAAGTACATACATTCGTGTTAAATGCATGCAAAAGTAAAACGGTGCGTGGTAATAAAGAGTAACTAAAGAGGGAGTGCTTTTTAATATGTTGGTTATGGACAGCCTCTTTGAGAGGTGACATTTGAAATGATATAAACTACAAGTAGAGATCAGCCAAGATGTAGGCTTGCCACCTTCCTTGCAGAGGGATTTCTGAAGGCAAAGGCCTTCTGTGGCAGGAATTTGCTTGGCTTATGGGAGGACCAAGGGATGGAACAGCAGGAAAGGAAAGTGGAGACATAAGCAAGACTATTTCTTGTTTAAAGTGTAAACTGTGGTAATGAGTTGGATTTTATTCTGGGTACATGAGAAATTTATGAAAGATTTAAAAAGGAAAATTCCATAGCTATGAGGCTGCTCTGAGGAATATTGGTTGTAGAAAAAAGTATGGAAGAAAGGAAACATTTAGGGCACTTTATTTTAGTACTTTTCATGTTGTGTACACATTATTTGCTTATATTCATTTATTTCCCACTAAGTTGTAGCTTTCTTAGAGCAAGAATATTATTTTCCCTGTTTTTCTTTTCTGTGTGTGTGTGTGTGTGTGTGTGTGTGTGTGTGTGTGTGTCTACAGTGGCCAGAAAAGTACTTGGAACCTGAAAGATATTTAGTACATTTTTATTGAAGATTCCAGTTTTATTCTATCTGATTATTTAAATGGGAAAAAATAGTTGGAAGCTGAGGATGTCTGTTTCTGCTGTATGGAATGGAAGCAAAGAAATCTGATTTGTAACAATAGCAGAATGGACATGCAGAGAGAAGCTGAGATGTAAGTCTGAGAAGGAAGTGTTTCTTTGTTCCCTGTAGTACTCCATTCTGTTGTTCCAGTTTATTCCTGACTGAATTCTGACCTTGAATGTAAAGAGATGATACCTGAATCTTTATAATAAATCATTTTTCTTCTTTTTGTGTTTCCTCGAGTTAACTAGTGTTGATTTTTATTACCTGCAAAGAGAAGTGCTAGGATTCATTTTCAATTCGTTGTTACTTGGTGAGTGATTTAAGTTACTTGACTTCTTTAAGTTCTAATTTCATTCACCTTGAAACAGATTTGATATTATTTTAATATCTGTTGATAGTACAAATACAGATAATGCAAGTAGTGTTGAGTTCTTTGTTTAGCTCTCATTCATCATGGCCACTCCCATGTGGAGGGTAGCCATGTTGGAGATTTGGATGGGAGCAAAACGCCAGGTGAGTTGCAGGCTAGCTCGTTTTGGGAAGGAAGAAGGAAAGTAAGTTCCCAAGTCCCCAGTACTTTTTCAGCTCAGTCAACCCATATTTGTTTGACAAAAATGACCCTGAAAGATTCCTGAAACCGCTGCCTATGATCTAGAAGTCCAAGCCAACTACAGGATGCAGGATTGTTAGACTCATGGAGATATTTCAGCTAGAGCTGACAACTGTTACCAGGTAATACTGAGCTATAGTTGGGACCAGAATGACTACATCTTCCATCTTGACACAACCCCCTCACATGAAATCTTGTGCAGGTTCAACCTAGTCCTGTAATTACACTTGCAATAACATGACTTCATTTATTAGGCAGTTGAAATTTTTATACCTCAATTATTACATTGTCATGGGATTTTACTATAATAATTGCTACATTAAGAAAATTAAATGAGATTGTATAGATGTAAAGTTCTTGTTATAGCAGATTGCATATTTGATAAATGTAAAATAGATATCAGTTATTATTTTCAAAATTATGGCTATTAAAATTAAAGGATGAGCATATAAAGGAATTGAAACTCAGTATGTTTAACAGTAATATTTCTTCTATAGTTGGGAAATAGGATTAGTACGAATGCTGAAGTGATAATCTGTGACATTTATTTATGTAAGTTATTCTTTCCTCATATATCCAGGTTAATTGTGTTGGATGTATATTTAATATTTTCAAAAAGGGAATTGGCAGTGGACTTGCTCTGTTGGCATTGTTAGTCATACATATGCTCTCTCTATGCCTAGAATGGTATTATTTTTACTTTTCTATCATCACCCTGATCTCTTTTATAAGAGCAAATATTTCAAAATATGAACATTTGGGATTTAGTTTATTCATTTTGAAGTACCCGTCTTCTTAACTTCTATTCATTTCCCTTGATATATAAAGTCTGTAGACTCTATGCTACTCAGGATTTGTAAAGCAATTACTAAAAGTCTTTGATATTTATAAAGGATCTGAAGCTTTCAGAGTGATTAATTATTGATTACCCAAATGAATCAACCTATCAGGCCATAATAAATATTTAATATATTTTAGAATGAAGTGATCCATTTCTTGAGGATTTTAAAAATGATATTGTTCTTCTGTGTTTTAAAATTTTTAGTTTGCTGCCCTGCAATCAGATATAATCTTCTTTTAGTGAATAGCCTTTTTTGTTCCTTATATCATATTTAATTTGTTCTTTTAAGCAAACTAAGCACATAATGTAGTTAATAATCACGCATTTCTTATTCAAATGTAAATGGTTTTACATTTATCTTTGGGATTTTTTGTGTGTGTCTGTATTAACAAGCAAAAAATTTCTGTTTTATACAAAACCATATTTAAATGTTTTCATTGTCCTATTTAGGTAAGTCAATCAATACAAAGTTACTTCTCAATAAATGATTGACCCAGATTAATATTTGTAAAAAACTTGTTAAACCCATACAAATGAGTACTTTTACCTGTCTCTATGAAATCAGTGGTCTTCATAAGCAAATTACTATTAAATCATGGAAAATACCAAACTACTCAACAATAAAAACATTTACATCAGCAACTGTATTCACAATGAAATGCTTGTGATAAACTCTTTGTTTAAACATGTTCAAGCATCTTTAGAGAATATACTCATGTTAGCATTATTCAGTCATTCATTTATTCTTTCAACAGTTAAACATTATCAGTCATTCATTTTTTTTTCATTCAACAGCTAAATATTCTATAAATATTCTGTGCATTATGATAGAGTCTGAGCATGGAACATTAAAAAGGACAGACATGGTTCCTACCTCTCAGAGCTTGCAGTATGAGAGATAAATGCAAGGCCATTTACATGAAAGTGCTGTGACAATGAAACCAGCCCGAACTAAGGTAGCACACAGTGCATACAGCCAACTCTGTGTGTATGTGTGACGGTTGGGGGGCAGATAAATACCCATTGCAAAATGAAGAAAGGGAAAAAATAATGGAAACAGAAGGAAAGGTCCACAAAAATGCTCCAAGTTTTAAAAAAGATAATCTTCAACAAAGAAAGGAATGAAGGGAAATAAGAAACATGTTAAAGCAATTTAATAAACAATGATTTAAATATACCTAAATGAATAAATAAATGAGTAAAATAGTTCAAGAAAGGCACAAGAGCAAGTGGCAGAAAAATAAATATAGGAAAAAGGTGTAAATAATTTTTTAAAAAAGGAATGAGAGCAAAACAGAAAAATTGTAATATTAAAAATTATAACACTTAGGAATTGTTTAAATGGTAAGAGTGAGTATGAAAGACAGATTGGATAATGTGTTTCTATAGATGCTGTTGAAGATTATTAATACCTTTGAAAGATTTTCAATGTAATAAAGGTTTGGAAAAAATTCTACAGGACTTATCAGATCCTTTAATATTCTAAGGTATTCTGTGACTCACAGAAAGCAATACAATATGTAGCTGTCCCTCTGATGTCTTAACCATAAAAGTTTTTTTACAGAAAATCTTACTAGTATCTCCAGAGATTAAGCTTCTGAAAAACATAACAAGAAATAGTATTCTAACAGAATTGTATCCAGAAATAAAGGGAAAGTGGGGAATGAAAAAACAACCTGACCTGTTTTTCCTAAAATCCACATATATTCTCTCCTTGCAAATCCCATTTTGTCCCAGTCACTTCTCTCTATACACGATATTCATTCTGCCATAATTTATTTTATTTTTGAAACATAACCCCCATGATCTCCTATGTGTATGTACATCTATATATGTATATGTGCTTACATGCATTCATATATATGAATGTATATATACACACACACATACATACTTGCATAAATACACACATATCTCGCATTCTTCTTAAAAATCAGTTTTCTAGTTTCAAAAGTAAATAGCATCCACTAACCTAAGATATTCAAGTTTTGATAGTGGTTAAGAAAAGTGTATGATACAAAAAGTAGTACTAAAAACCTCCTATGATCTAAAATTTAAAAATGAAAAAATTATAGTAATAGGAAAAATGTAATAATGTGGGGAATGCTATAGAAATATTCTCCCAGTCTTCAAACATATCACAACACAGAAACTCTTAAGGGATCAATAACCGGGGTGTTTATGCATGCCATATGGAAATATTTCCTCTGCAGTGTGCCTGCATTGCTATTTAAAAGGAGAATAAATGTTATGTTAGCAATATTTTTATATAGCCTAGAATTTTTATTTTTTAATTTTTTGGCCTTGCATCTGGTTGGTAAATAAAAGATAAAATTCATTTAGAGAAGTAGCTATTTATATAATTTATGCAATAATATGATTAAAATGAAACCTTTAAAATTTTATCTTGAAAAAATAAACAGGCTTTTTCCTTTTGAAAATAATAAGTTTAATTAGTAGGTAAATATACACGCCAACAACAAGAGCAAGAAAGACTTTATGAACTCTTAATCTATGACTTGAAGCCAAATGCTAGACATTATCGTGGACCTTATACATGAAAGTGTTAATTCAAATAGAAAAATTCAGTAACTTTGGAATATCTAAAGCTATTCTTCTTGGATGTCTTTCCAATGGATCTGGATAATGCATCAAGTCTTTTGTGATTTTTATCTACCAAATAAGAATAGACACAAAAATTGTCTTAATATTTTTGATGCTTTCTATTATAATGCATTACATATTATAATATGCTATTTCATAATCTATTATAATTATGAAGATCATAATCTATAATGATTTCTTCATAATCATAGGAAAAACTCCAAAATGGAAAATTATAGAAAGAAAATTAAAAATGCACATAATTCAGCCACCTAGTGCTAACTACTCTTAACGTTGCCCATATTTGTCTACATTTGCATTCTCTATGCATTTTCTATTTATAAATTATCATAGATATACACAACTTTACTTCTCGATGTAGGATCATATTGCATATCTTCCTAGCCATGTGTTATTTATTGTTTTTCCCCAACTGCACTGTAGGGAGATTTTCTTGTTTACTCAGACCTATAGGTCTGGGTATAAGTTTTATAGGATACTATGTGACATCCGTCACCTGCTTCCTTCTTGAACTTTAATAGCCCTTTGGTGTTATCTATCAAAATCACTTGCCTTAGGTATTACTATTGCACCATTTTCTCACAATGAACCCTACTCCCTCCCCTGTGGGGTCCCAGCAGCTCTGATCTCTCTGGAGCTCCCAAAGTATCAACATTCTTTTATACTTTGGGCAGAAGGAAAGCGAAGACCTCTCTCTAATTATGTTTTCCTCAGCATACTAAAACTGTGATGTTTGGACCTCAACATAAAGCAGATTTTTCTTCTTTTAAAAAACTTTATTGTTGTTGTTCATTTATGATTGCAAACAACTTGCTTCTGCCATGAAATGAGAGTAGGGCAGATGTATTAGTGAGTTTTCATGCTGCTGATAAAGACATACCTGCGACTGGGTGACTTACAAAATAAAGACTTTTAACTGGACTTAGAGTTCCACATGACTGGGGAAGCCTCACAATCATGGCAGAAAATAAGGAGGAGCAAGTCATGTCTTACATGGATGGCAGCAGCCAAAGAGAGATAGAGCTTGTGCAGGGGATCTCCTCTTTTTAAAATGATCAGATCTCGTGAGACTTATTCACTATCTGAGAACAGCACAGGAAAGGCTTGCACCCATGTTTCAATTACCTCCCACTAGGTCCCTCCCATAACACGTGGAAATTCAAGATGAGATTTGGGTGGGGACACAGCCAAACCATATCAGCAGGAGTACATCTCTTTGATGGTTTTTGTTATGTATTGGCAAAGATTCTTTGCTTGGCCAGCTTTGATCAGGATTCTGCCCAAAGGCCCATGTGTGCACTTGCAACCATCAAATGAGGTCTTCTTGATTGCTGCTTAGATAGAGCCAGTTTTCCATGACAAGGTTATTACAATAAAGAAAGAGTTTTTCACACATAGAGATGGCTAAACAGGAGACTAGAATTTTGTTATTACCCAAATTAGCCTCCCTGAAAATTTGGAGGCTAGGGCTCTTCAAAGATAATTTGTGGAAAAGAGACTGGCTAAGGAATGGGTGCTGCTGATTCGTTGTGTGTCGGGGGGTATAGCTGTAGGAGTGTGGAAAATAGTCTTCATGAATGCTGAGTCTACCCCTGGGTGAAGCCACAGGAATGGTTGGCAAATTCAGGTGGAGAAAGACATCTCAAAAGGCCAATCTTATGTTCTACAATAGTGATGTTATCTGCAGGAGTAATTGGAGAAGTTGCAAGTCTTGTGATCTCTGGAATAATAGCTGCTAATCATTTATATCTATACTTCAGGAGAATTCAGGCTCCTGTCATTGTCCTAACCTTGTGGCCTTTCATTAGTTTTACAAAGATGGTTTAGTTCTGGAGAAGGGCTGTTATCATTAAACTATACACTAAATTTCTCCCAAAGTTAGCTTAGCTTGGCCCAGGAATGACTGAGGGCAGTTTGGAAGGTAAAGGGTTGATTAGATCAGATCTCTTTCACTGTCATAATTTTTTCACTGTTAAAATTTTTGCAAAGGTGGTTTCACACTTCCTTATAAAATTCAGTTTTAACAAATAACCCTGCTAAGTCAGCTAGCAAGAACCTACCATTCTCTATATCTGATCAAATTCATCATCCTCCACCATCTACCAGGTGATGTCTGATCACCCTGGCCTGTTTTCAGCAAGAATCAAGTTGGTCAGTTGAGCCAGAAATCCCCTTACTCCTGATGCTTCCTCTTAGTCATTTTCCATCCACTGACACCCACACTATTCCCTGGCTGTAGATTCCCACTTGCCCATGCTGTATTCGGAGTTAAGCCTAATTTCTCCCACTCTGAGCCCCTGCTGTAGTGGTCCCTGTACCTATCATGATGGTCCTGAATAAAGTTTGTCTTACTGTGCTTTAACAAGTATCATTTAATATTTTTTTTTCTTTAACAATATCATAGTGGCCTTTCCTTTTATACCCCTACAACTTCGGAATTGGTTCATACCTGTGACTCTCTGGTCCCTTAAAGATCCTCTCAGTAGAATCCTTAATTTGTTTTTGTAATTCGATTACTGCAGGAACTTGCCACAATTTTTTGCCAGACTACCTAGACACATTGAAATTCCTGCAGCTCCACTTCAAGATGCATTCTGTAAAAACTCCTCAGCCTCTTTCCCCCAAGCCAGCTTTACTGAGGCGTGATCAACAAATAAACCTTGTATACATTTAAGGTACACAATGTGATGTTATATGTATTCATTATGAAATGATTCCTGCAATCAAGTTAATTAACCTATCCATCACCTAAAATACTTTACTTTACTTTTCTTTTCTTTTTCCCTGGGGAAAACCATTAAGATCTAGTCTCTTAGTAAAATTTAAGTGTATAGTACATTACCATTAGCTAATCATCATGCTGTACATTAGATCTCTAGAACTGAATCTTGAAAATTTGTATTCTTTGACAAACATTTCCCATATCCCCCTGCCCAGCCCTTGGTAAACACCTTTCTATTCTGTTTCTGTGAGTTTGAATTTTTTATATTCCAAATATGAGGGAGATCATGCAGTATTTGTCTTTTTGTGTCTGACTTATTTCACTTAGTGTAATGCCCTCTAGGTTTTCATGTTGTGGAAAATGTCAGGATTTCCCTGTTTTTAAATGCTGAATAATATTCCTTTGTGTATATGTAGTATATTTTCTTTATTTATTCACTAAGGGACACTTAGGTTGTTTCCATATCTTGGCTATTATGAATAATGCTGCAGTGAACACGGAAATGCAGACATCTTTTTGAGATGCGGATTTCATTTCTTTTGGATGTATACCCAAAGGTTGGCATTGCTGGATCATGAGATAGTTCAATTTTCCATTTTTTGAAGAGCCTCCATATTGTGTTCCATAATGGCTGTACCAATTTTCAATTGCATCAACAGTGTACAAGAGTGTCCTTTTGAACCTAGAAGTGTGTCTTACAGAACTTACTTGTTGTTGTTATAAGGTTTTTTGCCAAATACAGTACTGCAAATGATATTTTTGTGGACATTATATCATACCTTTGTGAGTGTTTCTATAGGAAAAAATCATTGAAAAATCAAATTGCTTGATCAAAGGGTATGTGTACTTTGACTACACTGGAAAATTTTCTTATATTATTAGAATGTTTCTTTTTCTCAGTTCAATTTAATAACTGTTAATTGAACGTTTTGTACCTGCCAGCATTGATACAGGCAATGGAGATACAACTGTGAACAGATGGATGTGATTCTCATTCTCACCGTGCATAACCTGTAGTGAAGAAATTTATGGTCTATAGAGGAACTATTTGTTCCTGTAGAGCACTTAATTTTTAAGATTGAAATTTGAGTGGTTTTCTTAGTGATTTAGCTATATTTATGTAATAGAAATTTTATTTGTCAGGACTCTCAGTTGCAAATCTAGCCAATTTAAGCTAGAAAAAGATTATTAGTGGTATAACTATTTGGGAACTTGTGATATTGTATCTATAGAACAAATTCTTAAATGGAATTGAGAGGTCAGAGTACACATGCGTATTAAATTTAATATATACATCCAAATTAATCTCCAAAAATGTTGCAGAAATTTATAGTTCCCCAAATTCCTGTGGATACTGGACATTAGTAATCATTTTAATCTTACCAGTCTAACCAGTGAAACACTGTAACTCATTTTTGTTTTAATGTGCATTTGTTTAGTTATGACTGTGATTGAGTATGCTTCACATGTTTATTGCTTATTTTAATTTTATTTTTTCTGTAAACTATTTGTAATATCCTTCATCCATCTTTTTGATAGGATCTCACTATGTTGCCCAAGCTGGTCGTAAACTACTGGCTTTGTCCATTTTTAAATGCAGTGTTTTATTAATTTATAAGATAATTTTTGTAGTAAAAAATTAAGTTTTATTCTGTCATATATGTTGAGAATATTTTTCGTGGCTTGTTATTTTTTAGCTGTATTGTTGTTGACTTTTTTTCACTGTAAAATTGAAATATATATATAGTCAATATGTGAATCTTTTCTTTTATGGCTTATATATAATATTAAAAGATCACCCTCATTTTAATTATATTATAAAGATCATTTATTTAAAAGATATTGTTTTTTGTCCCTTTATGACCTGAATTATTACATTATATTATAGTTGTCTTTTAAAATGTTTTATAAGAGTAAGAACAGGATCCAGCTTTATAACAGTTTTTAAAGTGACTTGATATTTTAAATATTTTTCATTGATTTGTCTATCTTTTCTCTATTTAAAATACATATTTTCAAATTTCCTGTTTAACTGACTGATTTCTGAACATTCTATTCTGTTTCATTTATTTGTCTATTATAATGTTTCTCAAATTGTGGTTCTTGCATTCAAGAAGATGTCCCCTTAGCCAACATGATTGGTAATAGTATTTAGTCTGTTAATAAACAGAAAACTGTTTGGAGACGTATAAAAATACAGAATGCCCCTAATGTTTTAATGTAAAACATGTAACTGCACATTCATTTGCCAATCTCTTCAATTAGATTTCAGGCATGTTTTTTGACTATACATCTATTGTTAATTTTTGTGTTAGCAATCTTGCAATAAAGATGTTCCTAGCTTTAATATGGGCAAGATCTTAAAGAAAGATTTTGTGAGTAATCTCTGATTTTTTAAAAAAATTTGTGTCCTAGTCTGTTATAGATTTCTCATCCACAACAGTTTAAAAGAATTTTTAAAAATCAATTTACTTTGTTTTTTTCTAAAACATTTAATTTAGTTTTAATAGAAACCGTTTTGAACGCACATTTCATGGGTTTACAGAATATTTAATTAAATTAGGTAATTTTTTGGTGTAAATGGGCATAAATAGTTCTTAGTCTTTTCAGTTTTAGCTCTGAGAAAGAAAACAAAGAATTCAAACATGGAAACAAATTCATTGAGTGCACCAGTGTAGCCCATTGACTGTTTTTAGTATGCTGGGGACATCATATGGTATATTTTATAGTGCAAATAGAGGTCCTCAGTTAAACTGGTGGACTAGTTATGGGAAGGATCCTTGTATTTTACATGTGTTTTAATCATCTGGGAATCCTGTTACAACGCATATTTTCATGCTACAGCACAGACCTAGAAAATCAGAATTTTGGGATGTTTGATCCACAGGGAAATTTAAGAGTTAACATTCATACTAGATGATTCTTATGTGCTGTTTGAGAGCCATGAGGATATTGTTTCACTTGTACCAAGCTGCTCTGATTTGTGTAACTCAATGACATTTTAATATTCTATAGGGCTCTTATCCTCATTTTTCTTTTCTTAATTTTCTTGCCCATTTCTGCATGTTTATTTTACCAGGTCAAAGTTAACATTTTACTTTAAATTATTTTGTTTCAACCTGTATCGATTTAATAGGTGAATTTAGAGAACAAACATATTTACAATGTGAAATTTTGGTTTCCACAAGTTATATTTCCGTTTATCTTTCAAGCTTTTTTAATATGCCTCAGTATAAAGTTTTCTTTACACCACCCGACACAATTCTTGTTAAACTTTTTCCTGAGTGTTTTATCTTCTGTTATTCCTATTGGAAACGAGATTTATTTAACCATTAAATTTTCCAACTTGCTGTGGGTTAGCTATTGAAAAGCTGTTGCTTTTATATTTTGTTTCTTTTTTTTTCAATCTGTCTCCTGATCATCTTTTTTCTTATTGTTTCACATCAATTTTTTTAGTTGATTTTCTTGTGTTTTCTAAATATAGAGTCGTATCTACTGAAAACAATGGTTATTTTGTCTTTTCTGTCTCACTATTTTTATTTCTTGTTTCTCTTTCCAAATGCACTGACTTTCAGAACGGCCCTTTGCTGTTCTATAGCATGAAACTGAGTCCCCATGAGGATCTTGTTTACTCTTCCTGTCCTGGTTCATACCCACAATTCTTACCAGTCTAAGTAAATGATGCTAGTACCTTTCAGAGGTGCATCATTTACTTCTTGATAAATTTTCCCCAAAGTCTAGAAAGTTATATCATCTCCCAATTTGTTCTGAAGTTCACTGTGCTTGTCAGATAATTTTGTTAGCCTGTATTTTAAATTTGTAGCTATTTTCTTATTTAATGCAAGATACTATGTTTTTTATTTTTTTTTGTTTTCATTGATTTCAGGTTGAATGTATATAGTAATTAGCCAGCTAATTATTGCGGGATGTTTTCTCTATCAAGTTGTTAAAAGCCTGAAAAATGGGTCATTATACTTTTGGCTTCTTTTTTTCTACTATACATACCAAACATAGAATTTTTCCTGTATAACTTGGCTTATCAAAGTCACAGAAGATTGTACAATATGAATAATGGTTGCTGAATAATGGACACTGCTTTTTGCAGATTTATCAATTTCTAAAATGAAAAGATTAAGGGCCTTAACTAACAAAAGGTATTTTTCTACCTTGTGATCTGACAAATACTTAGCAAATATTTTCTGTTTTAATGATTTTATTTTTAGTTAATATTTTTATTAACTTGGAATTGACTTTTTGGTATGATGTTAGGTGAGCATATTTTTCCTTTATCAAAGAGGTAACCATTTTTTGCCAACGCTCTTTATTGAATCATCTTTTCTCTCTTTCTATCTGCCTGTCCACCTACAGATTGATAATACCACTCTCATTGTTTTCTAATATCATTGTGAAAATCTATTTCTGTATAATTTATGCCATTCTGATTATCTGTTTGTCAATTCTTGCAAATAATCTTCTTGGAGCTTTTGCAGTTTTAATTATTTTAAATATCAGTCACAGAAAATCTTCCTCATTTCTTTAAAAAACTTTTTTCTTTTCTTTTTTTCATCTTTCAATCCATTGACTCTTCTTGATAAACTTTGGAAACATTCTGTGAATGTCGAAAAACAATTCACTTGGGATATAATTTGAATAGCATTAAACCTACATAGTAATTAGAGAAGATTTTTAATGTATTTTTCCTTCAGCTGGGTGCATAGTATGGTTTTCCAATTATCCTAGCCTTGTTTTAAAATCTTCAGTGAAATGTTAAATTATAGTGATGATGCTGGGCAAATTTTTGCTAGTCCTGATTTTAATGAGAATTTCTCTAGTGCTTTGTTGTTAATTATGAGGTCATTGGCTGATTTAGGATATATATTATTTTTTATGTTAAAAATATGTTTAGAACTTTGTTTGCTAAAGTATTTATATTTTGTTGTTTTGAGATTGTGTAATGATACTTTAATTTTATCTCATGTCAAACCATCTCTTATTTATAACTTCTAAATTTATCATGATCAATTTTATATTTATTTTCTCATTCTTAATTTTATTTATTCATATTTTGTATTCTTATTTTCACACTATCTTGATAAAGCTTATTAGATGTTTGACTATTTTATGCTTTTCTTTACCATAAAATATTTGGTTCTTAGATGTATACTTTATTCTGTTTCCTAGTTTATTAATATTTGTTTTCATCTGTATTATTTCTTTCCTTTTGTATTCCTTAGACTTTTGTTTGTTTGTTTTTGGTCCTCTTTCTATCTTTTTGGGCTAGATATTTGCTACTTGCTTTTATTCATTTTCATTTAATAATAAAAATATTTAATTCTATCAATTTTTCTCTTGGTGTAACTTCATACTATAACACTTACAGTTTGATAGTTAATTTATCAGTTACCTTTGTATTCAGAAGGAAATAAAACCTGTAAAATAGTGGTTTATTTTAGAAATCTTTATTTCTTACCCTTCATTATTGAATTTATATCCCTGAATGTTATCACTAATGTGATATCATGCTGTTATTAATGTATACATGGTATTGAGTTCTCTATCCATCTATTAGAATAATCTATTTCTCCACATCTGTAGTTAGAAAGGCTAGTTATTACTCTGATAATACTGCACATTTATCAACTGCAAACTTATATAGTTTTCAACATAGACACTTGTTTCTCACTTGGCATTCAGAAAGTCAGCTGGAGGAGTTTTTCTTCAGGCTGCAGGTCAAAAATCAACTGTCTCCTCATTACTGCCCACTATAACTTCTACTCAGATTCCATTGATTAAAGCAGGTCATAATAGTCAAGCCCCAGTGGGACAGAAAGATACCATACTCTGTTCACAAGTAAACTACGGAAAAAGCAAAGATGGAAGAATTGTGAAACAATGACAATCAACTCTAAGAATAATGATGGAACATATGCCTTTCTTAGATTATTGTTTACTGATCTTTTAATAACAATAGAGCTGTAAGAAAAAGAAGGATAAGCTTGAGGTGTTGGCCAAGATCATGGGTCCAATGAGGCACCTACTCAGCCAGATTTTAATATATGTCAAAAGACTAGAGTAATTTTTTTTTTTTTTTTTTTTTTTTTTTGAGATGGAGTCTCACTCTGTCGCCCAGGTTAGAGTGCAGTGGCGCGATCTCAGCTCACTGCCACCTCCACCTCCAAGGTTCACGCCATTCTCCTGGCTCAGCCTCCTGGGTAGCTGGGACTACAGGCGCCTGCCACCACTCCTGGCTAATTTTTTTTGTATTTTTAGTAGAGACGGGTTTCACCATGTTAGTCAGGATGGTCTCTATCTCTTGACCTTGTGATCCGCCCACCTCAGCCTCCCAAAGTGCTGGGATTACAGGCGTGAGCCACCGCGACCAGCCGAAAGACAAGAGTAATTCTTTTACCATATATGTGGTTCAGCAGAGAAAGAGAGTTAATAAAAAATTAGTTTGTGAACCCTAGCTAAAATAACCAGAATAAATGTCACTCTATAAACTCAGGTGTGAAGTTAATACCATGTTTCTTTATTTCTTTAAGTTAAATTATATTAGACTCTGAATTCCTATGCTATTTGGGATTTACATCAGAATCATATCCCATGTTGTTCTCACTGCCTCACTGAAAGCTACAAAACAATCTTGGAGGTTTATTTTGGTCACAAATGTAGGATGCATTTTTAATTTATAAGTCATTACAATTGCTCCAGAAATTCTTATACTTCCACAAGAGTAGAAAAGAGACAGGAGATATATACACCAAAAGGCTAACAGTAGTTACATTGAGGGTGGATGCACAGGTGGAAGAGTGGTCAGAAGGAGGGAGGGGACACACTTTCCTGTTCTTAGGTTTGTAATTCTCTGTAACGACAAGTGGTGGATTTATGAATAATTTTCTTGTCATTTTTGTGTTAGCGTTTCATAGAGTTGTTATAAAGACTAAGTGAATATTAAATATAGGAGGTTTAGCATAGAGTTTGTGTCATAGTAAACCCCTTAATTTGGTATGCTTGACTATTCTATTGTTAACATGCTTACATTAGAAACTATATTTCCCAGATTCTCCTTTTTTTTATTTTTTTATTTTACTTTAAGTTCTAGGGTACATATTCACAATGTGCAGGTTTGTTACACATGTATACATGTGCCATGTTGGTGTGTTGCACCCATTAACTTGTCATTTACATTAGGTATATCTCCTAATGCTATACCTCCCCCTACCCCACGACAGGCCCCAGTGTGTGATGTTCCCCTTCCTGTGCCCAAGTGTTCTCATTGTTCAATTCCCACCGAAGAGTGAGAACAGGCAGTGTTTGGTTTTTTGTCCTTGCAATAGTTTGCTGAGAATGATGGTTTCCAGCTTCATCCATGTCCCTACAAAGGACATGAACTCATCCTTTTTTATGACTGTGTAGTATTTCATGGTGTATATGTGCCATATTTTCTTAATCCAGTCTATCATTGATGGACATTTGGGTTGGTTCCAAGTCTTCGCTATTGTGAATACTGCCCCAATAATCATACGTGTGCATGTGTCTTTATAGCAGCATGATTTATGATCCTTTGGGTATATGCCCAGTAATGGGATGGCTGGGTCAAATGGTATTTCTAGTTCTAGATCCTTGAGGAATCATCACACTGTCTTCAACAATGGTTGCACTAGTTTACAGTCCCACCAACAGTGTAAAATTGTTCCTATTTCTCCACATCCTCTCCAGCACCTGTTGTTTCCTGACTTTTTAATGATCACCATTCTAACTGGTGTGAGATGATATCTCATTCTGGTTTTGATTTGCATTTCTCTGATAGCCAGTGATGATGAACATTTTTTCATGTGTCTGTTGGCAACATAAATGTCTTCTTTTGAGAAGTGTCTGTTCATATCCCTTGCCTACTTTTTGATGGGATTGTTTTCTTCTTGTAAATTTGTTTGAGTTCTTTGTAGGTTCTGGTTATTAGCCCTTTGTCAGATGAGTAGATTGTAAAAATTTTCTCCCATTCTGTAGGTTACCTATTCACTCTGATTGTAGTGTCTTTTGCTGTGCAGAAGCTCTTTAATTAGATCCCATTTGTCAATTTTGGCTTTTGTTGCCATTGCTTTTGATGCTTTAGACATGAAGTCCTTGCCCATGCCTATGTCGTGAATGGTATTGCCTAGGTTTTCTTCTAGGGTTTTTATGGTTTTAGGTTTAACATTTAAGTCTTTAATCCATCTTGAATTGATTTTTTATAAGGTGTAAGGAAGGGATCCAATTTCAGCTTTCTGCATATGGCTAGCCAGTTTTTCCAGCACCATTTATGAAATAGGGAATCCTTTCCCCATTGCTTGCTTTTGTCATGTTTGTCAAAGATCAGATGGTTGTAAATGTGTGGTATTATTTTTGAGGGCTCTGTTCTGTTCCATTATTCTATATCTCTGTTTTGGTACCAGTACTATCCTGTGTTGGTTACTGTAGCCTGGTAATATAATTTGAAGTCAGGTAGCCGGATGCCTCCAGCTTTGTTCTTTTGGCTTAGGATTGTCTTAGCAATGTGGGGTCTTTCTGGTTCCATATGAACTTGAAAGTAGTTTTTTTCCAACTCTCTGAAGAAAGTCATTGGTAGCTTGATGGGGATGGCATTGAATCTATAAATTACCTTGGGCAATATGGCCATTTTCACGATATTGATTCTTGATATACAATCAGATTAGTGTCAGCTAAAAGTGAAGTTGCATGATATTTGATAAGCAGAAGTGAAGCTACAGCTTTTATACTTTGAGGTCATTGTGGATTAGAAATTATGACGTATCAGTGCAGTCATCTGGCCAGGATCCACTTTGTCTTCTTCCCCTGTTAATGTCCAGAATCTTTCCAAGTGTCCACTCTCCATAGCAACTAAGCCTACCATGACATACTTAATTGTGAACTCACAAAGGTAGTAGCCATTGAGAGTCAAGCGCCTTTGACAGATTTCTATCTATTCCCATTTTTGGTACTTCTCCTGCAGCTGGATGTGTCAGGATTCCATATATCCCTCCAAGTTTCTGCTCATTCAACTATACCAGGAATAGCAAGTGAACATTCTTTGATTCTTTAACTCCCCTTTTCAGATTTTTATTTTCCTTGAGAGAAGATCTGTAGTGGTGTTCTCTGTAAGCAAGGAATAGCATTGGGAACAACTACCACTGAAACGGGCTCTCTGAATTGAGAGGGGATGGTGGTAGCCCAGGGAGTCAGGGACCAGGTAGTGGTACTTATTGGCCCGAGATGATGGAGGGTGGGCAAGCCTACCTCAGTGGGCAGCAGAGTCAAAGGAGTATATTATGGACTGCCTATGTCTTTGGCATTGGCTAAAAAACATATTTCAAAAAGTAGCAGAACCCCCACATTGTTTCCTTGCCCTGTGGAGTGAGGAATATTAGGATAGAAAAGCAGAAACTACTAACATTATCTCTATCTACTGAAGTAGTAAACCAAAAGCAACATTGAATCTCTGTAGGTAGTGTCAGTGTTGAGGGCTTGAAAAATGCAAGAATGTCCATCTCCATTGTATCTCTGTTCAACTAATGTATCTTATCAAAGAAAACAAATGGAATTTGGGGAATAACTGGATTTTTGTAAACTTAATCAGGTGGTGACTCCAATTGCAGCTGTTATTCCTGATGTGGTTTCATTGATCAAACAAATCAACATAATCCTTGGCACTTTGTATGCAACTCCTGTTTTGGCTAATACTACTTTTTCTGTACCCACTAGTAAAGAATGGTAAAAGTTCACTTTTGCCTGTCATGGACAGCATACACTTTTGCTGTCCTGCATCAGGACTGCATCAATTCTTTAGCCTTCTGTCATAATCTGGTCCATAAGGACTTTGATTATCCTTCCATTCAACTACATTACTCTGGTCCACTGCAATGATGACATTTTGCTTGGGCCTGTTAGGCAGGAAGTAGCAACTACCCTACATACCCGGGTAGGAAAAATATGTAGTAGAAAGTGAGAAATAAATCTCATTGGAATTCAGGGGCCTGAAACCTTGGTAAAATTTCGAGAGGTCTAATGGTTTAGGGAATGTGAAAATATCCCTTCCAAAGTCAAAGACAAACGTTGCATCTGGACCTTGCCATCACTAAGAGGCACAATACGTACAACATCTAATATGTTATTTTTGAAATTTATCATTGTATTGATGGAGTTTCTTCATATACCTACAGAATATGATAGCAATGCTTTGCTATATAGATATACTGCAAATAATTTCATTACATTTTTAATGAATTGTTGATGCTGCATTTACTTATTATAAAATACGTTAATGAAAATATGTTAATTTTTTTTTTTTTTTTTTTTTTTTTTTGAGACCGAGTCTCGCTCTGTCGCCCAGGCTGCAGTGAATGGCGCGATCTCGCCTCACTGCAAGCTCCACCTCCCGGGTTCCCGCCATTCTCCTGCCTCAGCCTCCCGAGTAGCTGGGAACACAGGCGCCACCACCACGCCCGGCTAATTTTTTGTGTTTTTAGTAGAGACGGGGTTTCACCGTGTTAGCCAGGATGGTCTCGATCTCCTGACCTGGTGATCCGCCCACCTCGGCCTCCCAAAGTGCTGGGAAATTTTTTTTTTAAATTGTAATATTTTAGAATTACTCTTCAATAGGTTACGTAACCCCTATATGAATTCTGGGACTGTCATGTACCTGATTTTCCTATCTTGAAGTTTACTTCCTTAAGCATTATAGAATATTCTACATCTAAATCTTCGCTTTTCATCCTTTATTGCTAAAAATGAAGATAACTTAAAATATTATTTCAAGTACATTATAGAAAATGTGCAGAATTTATATTGATGTTATCAACAATGTAATATCAATTGGGGATAATGTGATTTGATTATTATTCTAGATCAAAGCTGAATAGAATGTCAAACATGTTTCTATACTTGTTTTGTCACATTTGCTTTGGGTTACTTTCTGTGTATTCAGGCTCATAATAAATATTCCTAAATTAGGAACAGAGTAAATCCTACAGTCAGTTATTAGAGCTGTATTGTCAAGTAATGATAGGGCTTAATTACCTATTTTCTAAAATCATTACTTTTTTTGCTTACCAACTGCATGACTCTTAGCAAAGGATTCTTCCTATCTTTGAAAAGAAATAAAAGCATTCGTATCAGGCATTAAAAACTTGAGAACCTGCAGTGAGAGAATCACATCAACTACAGTAAGAAAATATCTTCTGACAAGTCAGATTTCACTCACATAATTGAATGATCATGACAGGCTGTGCTCAATAATATCAAATGTCCCTGAGACTGTTTTTTGTCCATTGTTATAGTTCTGAAAAGGAATTTATAGTACAGAATTTACTGACTTCAAAAGCAAATTTGAGTGTCTTGATGAAATAAGAGATGGAGTTGTAAATGTCTTCAGAGAATTACTGACTACATATAATTTATACAGAGCTTGGCATAAGTGTGGCTATCAAATGTATTTAATCAGCAGACACTGGATGGGTAATTAATTAAGAAATTCTAATATTATTATTCACTTAATGAATATAGGAAATATATCATGAGAAAAGTAAAAGTAAAAACTGACTTTAGAATCTAAACCACACTGGCTTTGTAAACTATGTATCTTTATGATTTTATTTAAAAAATACTATTGGCATACCATAAAGTTATATCAATACTTATAAAATATTAAACTACAGCAATATAAATTCTTTGTAGTAGCTTTATAAATGGAGAAAACACAAGGAAAATACAGTCACAATATGTAATTCTACAATAAAATGTATTAAGGCACATCAAGATTTCAGTCACCTAGGTACTGGTTTCACTTGGAGTTATAATTAATTCATGTCCTGTCTCTCCTGTGTTCAGAGAAAAGTACATAAATGAGAAGAGTCTTCATTCACAACTCCTCTTCTGCCAAATTCCAAATGAAATGAAACCAAAGCAAGCGCAGCACAAAATCTGATTCAAAGGAAACATCAGACACTGAAGCCATTAAGCACACATTTCCTAAATAAAAAATGAGTTGTCTGCAAGCTGTCTTGACACGGCCCGCAAAGTCTCACTGCATAAAACAACAGCTCGGCAGATTGTCAGAGAACTCCTGAGATAAACAAAAACCAAGTCAAACTTCTCCCTTCCTGTCTTTCCATTTCAACTTCATCTTGATAGAAGAGAAATGCTCCTTTACTCTGTAAGAGTGAACCGTAAATATCCTCAGATGGCATATGGGCATTGCCTTTTGATTTTTGAATAGATTTTCAAAAACCAGGAAGTAATGGATTGTCTGTATGCAGAAGATGCATGATTAATTGATTCATTTAGGAGTTTAAAAATGAGCTACTTTTATTAAGTTTATCAACTCCTTACAATTAAAAAATTTCAGAAAAGATTTTGGAGAAGTGGTAGTTAACAGCAAAAAATCTGGAATCTAACAGATGGGTTTATATTCTATTTCTGCACATCCTGTCTCCAAATTGGGACAGTATACTTGACATCTCTGGACTTTAATTTCTTATATTTAACAGGAATAAGGGAAGTACTTACCTCAGAGAGCTGTCTTACGAGTTAAATAAATTAATATATATTTTAGAACAACAGTTCATGCTATGTAGTAAATATTATGTGTTAGCTTTCATATGGTGATTAATTATATTATCATTATAGTTTTGCTTGTTTCTAAACTCCTAAGTGTGTTTCTGTGAATCTGAACCTGTTGCTACCATAAGTCTCACTCTAGCACGATAAGTCTTTGTTAAATATCTTCCTTTGCTTTCTGAATTTCTGTGCTCATGGGAAATAATTGTGTATATCCAGAAAAATGAAATAAGAGGGGGTGTGAGCAAAAGTGGCTGCTCCTAGCTTTTGGAATGAATTAAACAAATAAAATATTTTCATTTTACATTTCTGTTTCTTAAGACTACTCACAAGCAAAACTATGAAGTTGGTAGATAGTTTTAGATTTTTTCTGTTGATTGCTGCTGCTTGCTACATCTCTGCAGCCAAGGTTTCAGGGGCGCTCCTTCCTTCATAAGGCCTGTTGCTACAGGATCCATTATTTTGAGACAGTAATTGATGCTTTGCATTTTCCCTCATTCTTCAATTCACTGGCTACCACCCCATTGCCAGTGTAACATACCCATGTTCCATATCTCTCATAATCTTGTTGCCTCTTGTCAGATCATGTTGTTTTAGAACGTGTCCATGAAAAAAAAAAAAAATCCCAGCTGAAACATTAGCTAACTAATGTGTTACCCTTTCCAAATATTGCATCAATCTCTTTCCTTTTGCATTGGTTGTCTCTTAAAAAAAAAAAAAAACTTTCATTTTAAGTACAGGGGTACATGTGCAGGATGTGCAGGTTTGTTATATAGGTAAATGTGTGTCACAGGGTTTGTTGCACAGATTATTTCATCACCCAGGTATTAAGCCTAGTATTCATTAGTTGGTTTTTCTCATCCTTTCCCTCCTCCCACCCTCCACTCTCCAGTAGGCCCCAGTGTCTGTTGTTCCCCTCCACGTGTTCATCATCATTCTCATCATTTAGCTCCTACTTATAAGTGAGAACATGCCGCATTTGGTTTCCTGTTCCTGTGTTAGTTTGCTAAGGATAATGGCCTCCGGCTCCATCCATGTCCCTGCAAAAGACATGATCTCATTCTTTATAATGGCTGCATAGTATTGCATGGTGTATATGTACCATATTTCCTTTATCCAATCTATCACTGATGGGCATTCAGGTTGATTCCACGTCTTTGCTATTGTGATTAGTGCTGCAATGAACATAACACGTGCATGTGTCTTTACAACAGAACAATTCATACAAGAAGCACATCTTACATAAGCTTATCACTTGTATTCATTGTGCATTAATTTTGTTAACATTATTTTACTTTTTATAATTGAAAAGTAAAAACTGTATCTATCATGTACATGTTGTTTTAAAATATGTATAGGTTGTGAAATGATTAAATCAAGCTAATTTGCATATACATTACTTCACTTTTTTTGTGGTGAGAATTCTTAAAATCTACTTTCTTACCAATTTTCAAGACTACAGTGCATTGTTATTAAATATGGTCACCATGTTAATAGATGTCTTGAACTGATTTCTTCTGTCTTGAACTGATTTTTTCTTTCTAATTGAAATTTTGTATAGTTTGACCAGTATCTCTTGTTCTCCCACTTTCCCCCCAGTCTCTGATAACCTCCATTTGACTCTCTAGTTCCATAAGGTCAACTTTTTTAGATTCCACATATAAGTGAGATCATGCTGTATTTGCATTGTGCACCAATTTTAAGGCCTATCATGTTTTATATTCATATAACCATATGGAGGATCATACTTCATCACATGCCTTTTGACTAAATGTCTAAGTTCAATTTAGATGTTGTTTGGGGTGTTTTATTTATTCTTGAACCTGGAGGTTTACAGTCTGTTGAAGGAATGAGAAAGGACTGGCTCATTCTCATGTATTTTAAAATGACGTTGCTTCAATTTGACCTGCATTTCTCAATTCATGTTTGGTGGTCCTGCAGATGATCAGTAATTAAAAGAGAGAGATACTGTTGCCAAATGAAGTTGAGAGACACTGACTACTTTACATTGCTCTTAGAGATTCATAATGCATGTTAACGTGTTAAAAGTTATCAGAAGTTTTATGAAAGAGAAGCACATTTAATTTTATTTTAACCTAATATTTCCTTGGTGCTTTGTGTAACATACACTAACTTATAATTAAACATGCTGTTTTAGATGAAAAGTAATGGAGTATACTCAGATGATTAAAATGGTTATACTTAACAATGAACTTGTTATACATTAAAAAACATAAAACTGGAGTTATGCTCATCCCATTTATTGTTCAAAAATATTTGGACTCACTGTTTATAAAACTTTACTTATTTTGATTTGAACATTTGGCTCTATAAACAGTCAGATTATTATTTATATTAAACTGATAAATGAAAGTGAACTATGATCCACACACTAAGTCAATGGCAAATGGTAAACGGCTCGTGGCACAGCCTCTATGTAGCTAACTGCATGCAGTGAGAAAATTAGGTTGTCTTATCCTATGAACTATACAGTAGCTCACACTGTGCTGGGAATTAGCCTAAATTAAATTTAGATCACAGAAAGCTTTATATGCTGTTAGCAAAATGGTAGTTATCAGTCTTTTTGCTAATGAGAAGTCGAAATAATTGAAACTGAACTGGACTAATGTGTCTCCAACTCTTCGTGCATTTGGTGAACATAGAAGCAGAAAGTCTACAATGACTATTATTTTTACAGCTCAGTAGTTCTGTCAAATGTGCATTATGTTGGGGAAAATGGAATTCTATTAAATGCTTTAGATTTCTTTTAGAGTCTGGAAGAATATTAATTTATTTTCTTCTTATGCAGGGCTACCATTACACTGAGCCTGAGTTAAGTGGGAACAAATTGTCACCATATCCCTATACCTATTGGAAAACTCTTCTTGTTTCCTCTCATTCCCCATCCAGAATTATTTAAGGGTACCACATACAAATAGAACAATCTAATTGTAGCAACTAAATATCTTCTGCTATACCCCAAATTATCATTTTCCAGTTTTTGTATGTTTCCTAAAGTCAGAAGTAATGGATAGAGCTGTGCCTCCAATGCCTTCTCTAATTTACTGGCCTTATAACTCACATTTTTTTTCTGATTTAGACTAAATGACTAAATTATAGCAAATAAGTCTGGTGTTAAGATTAATCCCAAACTCCTGTTTTGCTTTCTTGCTCTTGAATATATACTCAGGGTACAGGAGAGACTAGAAAATAGAAATTTATTACTCTATGGGCTTTTTATCCAGTATTATTTACATATTTACTTTTATTCATCTAACATCCTTATTAAAAATGAGCATTGAAATGCTGAAGGATTAGATAAATTTATAGGAGGATTAAAAAGAGGGACAGAATGATGGATGTGGGGAGTGTGTAGGAACAGAAATGACAAGGAGGAGAAGGAGATTTTCCCAGTTATAAATGTGCTTCCGGGAGTTTTTCTGGCATATGAAAAATATCTGATTGAAGTTGGCAGTTAAAAAAAGAAAGCAGTAATATAGGAAAAACTAAGCAGAAAATCTTTGTCTAAAAGTTGTAAAAAAAAAAAACCTCAGACTATAAATAGACACAGTGGATGCAAAAATAGAGTATAATATTGATGGAGAGATGATGAGTTCAATTGGGAAGATGGAAAATATATTAAAATATTTAGACATCAGAGTTTAGAAAAGGTACTTGGGAGTTGGTAGTCTTAGAACCTGAGAAACTCTATTTCATCTGCAGTTTTAAAATACTTGGTATTTAGGAGAGGCAACGCATGTAAATAGAATAAAAACAAAGAACTAGACATTCTTATAAACTTGCCGTGTCACTTTTAATAAACCAATTACCATCTAAATTTATTTAAAGTGATGTTTATGATAAAATATTATTCCCTTTTGTTTACATAGTACTTTGATTTTCAAATATCAGCTCATTTGTTAAAGCTTCCCAGCAGTAGAGAAGGGTGAGAAGTGTTGAGAGTATGTGCAGACTCTCCCAAGTAATAAGATGGGTAAACCGACTGATACAATTTTGAGAACAAATGAAACTAGTCCAAAAAATTATGATTGTGATGGAAAGATATATTCAGGAGAAAATGCCAGAAGAGCACTTGGAGTTAAAAGGCTGAAGAAATGGGCCAAGAAATCAGTAATGAATAAGCTTTGAGCCAACATACACCAGATGGGAACCTTAAGGCAAGTTATAGTATAAGACATTTTCTTGAGGAAGAGCTAGATCCGTAGACTTCTGAATCAGTTGTTTTCCTTAATACTGTTTTATCTACCATATCAAGTAGTTCAAAGGAATAAGACATGATAATTATGACTTCCAGTTTTCTATAGAGAATGGCAGCTATCTAAACCAGAAATTTTCAATATTCCTCTAAAAATCATGTACACAGGTCACAGAAGAGCAAATAAAATTATTCATAATTAATATCTACAGCATGATTAAAACACCAAGACTACTATAGATTTCAAATTATGTGTAAGTAGTAAAATAAACATGCAAATCCAACAGATTCATTCTCAGAACTGCATGTCACTGCATGGGAGAGTGCTATGGTTTGAATGTGCCCCTCAAAGTTCATGTATTGGAAACTTAATCTCCAAAGGAATATTGTTGGGCCATAGGAACTAAGAAGAGGTAATTAGGTGAAGAGGGCTCTGCTCGCATGAATGGATTAATGTTGTCATCTTGGGAGTGGGTTAGTTGTCTCAAGTGTGCATTTGTTATAAAAGTAACTTTGGCACCTTCTTGCTCTCTTGATCTCTCATATTCTCTTTCCTTTCTGCCTTCAGCCATGAGATGATGTAGTAAGAAGGCTCTCAAAAGATGTGGGCTTCTTGACCTTGGACTTCCCAACCTCCTGAACTCTAAGAAATACATTTCTCTTCTTTGTAAATTACCTAATCTGTAGGCTTCTGGTATAGCAACTCAAAATGAAACAATGAGTCAATCAGAGATTGGGCAGAAAATTAAAAAAATGGATAGGGACTTAATAAACATGGGTAAAATCAAGCACATTAAGAGAAAGTTAATATCCTCAATGGAGAAACACTAAGAACACATCAGATACCTTGTTGGTCATACCTAAGGCTACTGGGGGATAAAAAGGGGGGGAAAAAAGCATGAAAGTGCAAAGACCAGTGGTGAAAGTTTTGCAAAGGCACATCTTCTGGGTTAGAGTTGGGAGACTTGGAGTGATTGAACTTCCTTTGGACTCTTGTCTGTAAAGGAAAGGAAGGCAGCAAGCATTGGAAGCTAAAGATCCCACAGAAGTAAGCAGACTTACAAAATCAGAAGAAATATCAATCATTCCTTACCCTCAAAACCTGCCAAAAATAATGACACCATTAATTAAAGCAACTTCACTTTGTTGTATTAACAGAGGAGGAGAATATTGAAATAACAATCCTGATACACAATCTACACTTCTAATACTTGTCTACTTAAATTTGTTACTTTTGTCCAGGAAAATATCAAATGAACATAAATGAATAGAATAGATAATTGCATATAATATCCATAGAAAACTGCTGTTGTGAATAAGAGTATGCCACAAACATGACCATTCTTTCTTCATGATTTCATGATTTCAAACTCTCATAAATGTACCACATTTTAACTATATCACATCCTCTGGTACTGCAGGCAAACAACAAACACAAGACAAAGAAAAAAATAAAAATAAAAATAAAAACGTTTGTAGGTAACAGATATTCTTTCTTCAAAACCAACAATGAGGCAGAAGGAATCAGCAACACAACACTACCCTCTTCAAGTTTAATTAAATAGCTTTAATCATCTGAAGATATAAATGAACACTTTACATTAGAACTACAAAATCTTAGAACAGAAAGGGGCAAAATAAAAGGAGATATAGAAGGATAGTTGACTGGACTCAGGAAAGAGATGAAAGAAAAATGCAAAATCACATTAGAAATAAAAATACAAGAAAAATCATTTCAAAATAATGTGTGAAAAGCTTACAGAAAAAAATGATTTGACTGAAAATTTGAGAAGGTCCAATGAGGAAATAAATGAAAATAAGAGAAGGGAAATTAATAGAAGAATTCAAAAGATCAAAGAGAAAGAGATACAGAGCATAGACAAAGAAGAACCAATATATTCATAATTAGAATGACTGAAGAAGAAATTAAAGCAAATAAGCAAAACTAATATTTAACACTAAAATCTAATAAGATTTTCTGAAAATAGAAGGCTTACATTTAATGTTAAAAGAGCCTATCATTTACCTGAAATCACAAATAAAGAATGATCATGTGTGTGACATACTCTAATAAATATATCACACTTTAAATATTTCACATCCTCTAGTACTACAGGCAAACAAACAACAAACACAAAACAAAAAACATCACTTTTGGCGGGGCGCTGTGGCTCATGCCTGTAATCCCAGCACTTTGGGAAGCCGAGGCTGGCAGATCACAAGGCCGTGAGATCGAGACCCTCCTGACTAACACGGTGAAACCCCATCTCTACTGAAAAATACAAAAGTCCTGTCTCTACTAAAAAATACAAAAAAATTAGCCAGGAGTGGTGGCGGGCACCTGTAGTCCCAGCTACTTGGGAGGCTGAGGCAGGAGAATGGCATGAACGCAGGAAGTGGAGCTTGCAGTGAGCTGAGATCGTGCCACTGTACTCCAGCCTGGGCGACAGAGCTAGACTCCATCTCAAAAACAAACAAGCAAACAATGACAAAAAAACCCCATCACTTTTAAAGGAAATAAATAAAAACAAGTTAGCATAAAACCTCTTAAGCAGGATGCAAAACAAGACCATAGTGGTATAACATTTTATTATTATTATTATTTTCTTTTATTATATTTTAAGTTCTGAGATACATGTGCAGAATGTGCTGGTTTGTTACATAGCTATACACGTGCCATGGTGGTTTCCTGCACCCATCAACCCGTCGTTTACGTTAGGTGTTTCTCCTAATGCTATCCCTCCTCTACCTCCCTACCCCCAAACAGGCCCCAGTGTGTGATGTTCCCCTCCCTGTGTCCATGTGTTCTCATTGTTCAACTCCCACTTATTAGCGGGAACATGCGGTGTTTGGTTTTCTGTTCTTGTGTTAGTTTGCTGAGAATGATGGTTTCCAGCTTCATCCACGTCCCTGCAAAGGACATGAACTCATCTTTATTTTTTATGGCTATATAGTATTCCACAGTTTATACGTGCCACATTTTCTTTATCCAATCTAAGATTGATAGGCATTTGGGTTGGTTCCAAGTCTTTGCTATTGTGAACTCTGCTGCAGTAAACATGTGTCTTTATAGTAAAATGATTTGTAATCCTTTGGGTATAAACCCAGTAATGCAATTGCTGGGTCAGATGGTATTTCTGGTTCTAGACCCTTGAGGTATCTCCACAGTGTCTTCCACAGTGGTTGAACTAATTTACACTCCCACCAACAGTGTAAAAGCGTTCCTATTTCTCCACATCCTCTCCAGCATCTGTTTCCTGACTTTTTAATGATCACCATTCTAACTGGCATGAGATGGCATCTCACTGTGGTTTTGATTTGCATTTCTGTAATGATCAGTGGTGCTAAGCTTTTTTTTTTTCATGTTTGTTGGCCGCATAAATGTCTTCTTTTATGAAGTGTCTCTTCATATCCCTCAAAAAATTTTTGATGGGATTGTCTGTTTTTTTTTTTTCTTGTAAATTTAAGTTATTTGTAGATTCTGGATATTAGCCCTTTGTCAGATGGATAGATTGCAAAAATTTTCTCCCATTCTGTAGGTTGCCTGTTCACTCTGATGATAGCTTCTTTTGCTGTACAGAAGCTCTTTAGTTTAATTAGATCCCATTTGTCAATTTTGGCTTTTGTTGCCATTGCTTTTGGTGTTTTTGTCCTGAAGTCTTTGCCCATGCCTATGTCGTGAATGGCATTTCCTAGGTTTTCTTCTAGGATTTATATGGTTTTAGGTTTTACATTTGAGTCTTTAATCCATCTTGAGTTAGTTTTTGTATAAGGTGTAAGAAAGGGGTCCAGTTTCAGTTTTCTGCATATGGCTAGCCAGTTTTCGCAGCACCATTTATGAAATAGGGAATCCTTTCCCCATTGCTTGTTTTTGTCAGGTTTGTCAAATATCAGATGGTTGTAAATGTGTGGCGTTATTTATGAGACCTCTGTTTTGTTTCATTGGTCTATATATCTGTTTTGGTACCAGTACCATGCTGTTTTGCTTACTGTAGCCTTGTAGTACAGTTTGAAGTCAGGTAGTGTGATGCCTCCAGCTTTGTTCTTTTTGTTTGGGATTGTCTTGGTTATATGGGTTCTTTTTTGGTTCCATATGAAATTTAAAGTAGGTTTTCTAATTCTATGAAGAAAGTCAATGGTAGCTTGATGGGGATAGCATTGAATTTATAAGTTACTTTGGGCAGCATAGCCATTTTCACAATATTGATTCTTCCTATCCATGAGCATGGAGTGTTTTCCCATTTGTTTGTGTCCTCTCTTATTTCCTTGAGCAGTGGTTTGTAGTTCTCCTTGAAGAGGTCCTTCACATTCCTTGTAAGTTGTATTCCTAGGTAATTTGTTCTGTTTGTAGCAATTGTTAAGTGGGAGTTCACTCATTATTTGGCTCTCTGTTTGTCTATCATTGGTGTGTAGAAATGCTTGTGATTTTTGCACATTGATTTTGTATCCTGAGACTTTGCTGAAATTGCTTATTGGCTTAAGGAGATTCTGGGCCGAGAGTATGGGGTTTTCTAAATATATAATCATGTCATCTGCAAACAGAGACAGTTTGACTTCCTCTGAAGTATTTGAATACTCTTTTGATAAACTTTAAAGAATTAAGGATGCTTTAGCCAACAAAATTGTTATTCAGTTTTATCACTTTCAAACATGCAATACTTCTGGGAATACTACAGTTATGAGCCCCTCCAAAGGAATTGACTATAGGGTGGTTTCATCCAACCAAGTGTTAACTCTGAAAACTTAGTTACAAAGAAAGATGTTGAACATTGAATACATTTAAGTGCAGATGCAAGAATAAAAATGAGGAGGCAAAGGGTAGAAAAACAGTGTGTAATTACGAAGTGGCTAAAATGCAACTAAGAAATGGGAGGAGGAGAGTGAAATAAAGTAACAAGTTGAATAAACTCATTGTCATATGAGTAATGGGGATATCAAAGTTGTAATTATGCTTGACAATTAAATAGTAGCAGTCTAAGTAAGGAAACAAAGTGTGTGTATATATATATATGTATATATATATACACGCATGTATTTAGCTCTGTGCATGGAATGGGGTTGGAATCAATAACAAACCATTTACAATGAGACCATCTAGAAACTAGATCTTGGTTTTATAAATAATATTCCCCATTAAAAGAAGTCAGTACTCTTTTTGAGAAATGGATAATTCCTGGTTTGTGGAAGGAAAAGTATCAAGTGATCTAGAACATTTTGATTTATCAGAAAGCTGGAAATCAATACTACTGGTGCCAAGAAAAGAATATGGGAGCAAAAGTATGTTTAAATTAAAATAGCTGCTGTCCTGAAGAAGCTCATATGGCCAAATTTGGGACAAGCAGAATATCAAAAATATTGGCATTAATGCATTAAAAATCTGTTTTTACTGATTTAAAAGGGACAAAAATATTTTACGATCTTTTATAAAGAAATTGTGCTAACTTCATAGTAAGCAGAGGTGAAAGATAAGATACATCTCACTTCTCTTAATATTAAAATTTAGGAAAATGCCACAATAAAATTAGTTCATCATTTACTAATTATCAAAACTAATGAAAATTTACAAAAATGCCACAATAAAATTAGTTCATCATTTACTAGTTGTCAACACTAATGAGAGCTTATAAAATACTATCAGTGTTTTTCTAAATACTTTTATATATTTATATTTTATAATTCTCCCATTGCCCCTAAGAGGTTAGCATTATTTTATACATGGTAAAACTTATGTGGAGAATTTAAGAAATTAGCCCAAGATCACAAGAATGAGCCAGATTTTCAATACAGGTCAATGTATCCCTACAGTCCATATTACTGTTCTTTGACCTGTACTTTATTCAACTTAACCATTTTAAATTGAAATTTTAAGGGAAACATTTTAAGGAAACTTCCAAGTCATCAAACCTTTTGGTTATCACAACACTCTGTGAGCTAGTCACACCATGAATGTGTAACATCATACATTTACTATCTTTATTTTACAAGCAAAGAAATGGAGGTTAGTAAATGTTAAATATCTTGATAAAATTAGTGTAATAGCCAGGACTTGCATTTAAACTTTTTGAATCCGACTTGATACTTTTTCACAATACCATGCTGTCAAGAAGCTACTACCTTGGGAAAGTTTTGAAGGAATGAAGTAAAATTGTTTACTAATGAGTCAAGATTGCATTTGTATGAATTTTCAGAAGAAAATGCTGGAGGAACTTTAGGAGACTGCGGTAGGTGAAGTAATGGTTCCCCCAAAGTGTCCACAACTTAATCCTCAGAACCTGTGAGTATGTTACGGTGCATGAAAAGGGAAATTAAAATTGCAGAGAGGATTAAGATTGCTAATCAGATGGCCTTAAAATAGGAGATTATCTTGATCTTAAAATAGGAGATTTCACTTGTGGGCCCAGTGAAATCACCAGAGTCTGTACAAGTGGAAGAGAGTAAAAAGTCAGGTTCTGAGAAGGATATGGGATGATGGAAACAAGGTCAGAGTGATACCATGTAAGAAGGACTTGCTGGGTTGGAAGATGGAGGAACAGGGCAATGAGCCAAGAAATATGGATCTCTACCAGCTAGAAAAGGCAAGGGCATGGATACTTCCCTGGAGCTTTCAGAAGGGTAGCAGCTCTCCCAACTCCTTAATTTTAGCTCAGTGAGACCCACGTTAGGCTTCAAACTGCTAAAGTTGTAAGATAATAAACTTGCGTTGTCTTTAGCCAGAAAGTTTGATGTAATTTGTTACAGCAGCAACAAAAAAACTGTATTCAGAGACAAAAGCTTGAACAGGGAAGAAAGGAAGTAGACAAATAGTGTGAGTTCTTATTGAGTCAGGCCTCATGAGATGAAAATGGATGGATATACCGATGCCGTCGATTCTGTGAGGGCTAGAAAATTATAGCATGTTTGAGGTTAGCAGTTAGATATTTGGAGAATTATAAAACATATCTAGGCTAGGAAGGTATAACTTGATCATAACTCTTCCTCAATTTCAATAACTTTCTCATTTTCTCTCTCATCTTTTGGAGAAGAATCAAACCTTTGTAAAGAAATTGTGTGTTGAAAAAAGAACATGGGAACAAAATTCTGTTTAAATTTAAATGAATTGAGAGAAATTTGTTAAAAGTTGTATAGAAGAGCAAGGGGCTTAGTCTAATCTCACCTTTCTTCTCAGTACTTCTAACCTGCTATGCCTACTGGGTCATAGAAGACTGTTGAGCATTCTCTTTTGTGAATCAACTTGAAAGAGAATAAGAATAAGTGCATGCTGGGTCCAGAATTTTACTTAATCTTTTTAGGGAAACTTCAGAGGCATATGCACAAACTATGGAGAAATGTTAAGATTATTCATTTATACTGATTACCAGATAAGATTACATTAGGCTAACTTGCATGGTTTCAATATAACTGAAGCGAATTGTTTGAAAATGAGGTGACTGGTTCAAAAGTCTCATATCACTTTCATGTCACATCTTACAATATATGTTTTTCCTTCTCTACTACGAAATATTGTCATTAAGAGTCTATAGTCTAAAGAAACACTGACATTTTGGATACAGTCATTTTCTAATATTGCCATAGTGGTCATAAGATCTTTCCATGTTCAAATGTACTTGTAGAAATTAAACAAGTTTGTTTCTTTTAAGGTGTAAAAATTACAGTATTTTACTCATGTTTGCATCAAGACATTGTTTTTAATGGGAAAGCTATTAGACTCATAATCCCTAACTATTGCAATGACTGAACTAATAATGATGCTGTATTGTCCTTATATGGATCCTACAGAAACATTAAGGCAAATGTAACATTTAACCCATCACTATTATGATAAAAGAACAACTATTCATAACCAAATGGAATGTGCCAGAAAACAATTTGATCTGCCAAATAGATAAGGCCATAGTAGGTTGTTTTCAATTTTTACCTATTTCGTTTAATGCAAGCTGTGTTGTGGATGATTTTGAATGTTAGACTGAGAAGCTTCCTCTTAACTGTGTAGCAGTGATAAGCCATATACTATGTGTGGTTTTATTTGGAGGCATCTGTGTGATATGGCAAAACCACCAGATAATTAGTTTATAGCATTAGCAAATTCTAGTTCACTCTTTAGAGTCATGCCATTGCCAAGAACTTTATCTAATTCACATGAAACTGCAATTCAAGTAATATTCTTTGTGGTTACATTTGGCCCCAGTACATCAACCTGAACAAAAGCAATTTTTAACTTCATGAGGATATGTATATGTAAAAAAATACTTTTTGGCAAGGCTGGGAAATGGATCATTTTGTGTTGTAGCAGTCTTGATTTACAAACTCTTTGGAATTTACACAAATATCTTCTCTCCATTCCTTTGAGAGTACAGTAATTCAGCAGAGGGCTGCTGGGTGTAATTCATCAGAAACACAAAAGCATGAGCTATGCTCTGGGCCTCTTAGGGAACTGAATATTAGTTTCTTGGTATAACTGGAAACATTGGAGCTTTTATTTTCTCCTTAATTGAAAATCTGTGATCTAAATAGGGCTACAATGAACTGTTAGTGACTATCCATCTCAAGTGAGTCCAGTTAACTTATATTCAATGTCATATTCTTAAATCATAGTTTCATTATATGTACAGCTAGGTTCTCTGGAGGAGTCTTTCCACTCATCCAAGGCTAATTTCTCCATTATTGTTCTACATCACATCCCCTCTCACACTTTGACTTTGCTTCAATAATTATCCTCTTCTTTTTCTAGTTAGCATATGAATAGGGTCAAGCTAATCCCACCTTTAAAAAGAAAAATAAAGCCAAAAGTTGTACCAGACCTAATCATCCTTAAAAATACTTTCTCTTCTTCCTTTCAGGGTTGTCGTTATAACTGGGTCTCACACTCAAATGTCTGCAGGGACGAGGCTGTTGATAGAAAAGAGAGCTGCAGAACCTGGGGGCAACAGTGAAAAATTACAGAGACTGTGCCCATCAGCCTGGCCACAGCTGATTCCTGCCATATGAGAACACAGATCCAAATGCCAGAGCTTCTCATTTTCCAAGAAAACCTGGAAATCTGAACTTGTCTAAAATATCTTACATGTTAAATGCTACCATCTAACGAATAAAACCAAGCAAAGATGAAGACAAAACATTTGCAGCTCTGTTAAAAGATTTCTACAGGCTAAATTCAGCCTGTCACCTGCTAGTTTGCATTGCGAAATATTATCATTGCCCTCATTTTCTCTCTTCTTAATTTTTCAAGCCATTACAATGCAGATCTGCCTAAATTAAACTGTAAATAAAACTCTACATAAATAAAAATGCTCCTCCTAAATGTACTTCTGATCTTCTAAATACCCAAATCAATGGTTACCTCTCACAGTGCTTATTATTCTGGATCATTCCTTTTGTTCCAGTCATAATCATGTGCACTGATGGCTCAGATAGTCTTCTCAGTGGTTTTCTTTGTTGAAAGTATCTTCTCATTGTTCTTTGCAGGCTTCATTTCTTCTATATTTTCTTAAATATTGATGTTCATTAAAATTTCTGTCATTAGTCTTTCTCCTTCTTCTTTTTCCTCTTCTCTTCTTCCCTGTTAGTGCGCTATGTTATGGAATAAATTCGGACTGGTGTCATCTAATCTTATTACTTGTAGCATCTGTACGTATATAATAGTGGCTTTAAATGGGTATTTCTAGCTTTTATCTCTTTTCTTAGTTTCTAAATTTATAATTGCCAATTAGACATCTATATTTAGACATTACGCAAACAGCTCTTGCTCAATTATATACATTTTTTTCTCTTCTAAATTTAGGAAAACTACCTGTCCAGTTTTGACCAGGGCTGAGGGATTTTTCAGGACAGAGGACTTTCAGTGCTGGTGCTGGTACAGTCTTAAGCAAAATGGAACAATTGATCTCTCACTCATTTTCAACCTTGCTCCTCTTCCTCTTCATGAAATTCTAGTTAACAGAACCAGAAATTCAGTTCCCTAAATCAAAAAACTGGGAATCATCCTAAACCTGTGTTCTCAACACGTGTTCCTCAGAATCCCCCTGGGGTGCTGATTAAAAATGAGATTAAAAAAAAAAAAAAAAAAAAACCCTTCCATCCTATTTCAATTAAAACAAGATATTTGAGTATGAGGCATTTTAATTTGCGTTTTAGCAAGTCTCCCAGAAAATCACTAAATTCACTTAGGCTTTAAAATCCCTGTTCTAGATCTTTTCTTCTCTTGTCCTGCCCACTCAATGAATCAATAGGCATTGGCATTGCTATTGTGTCCAGAATTTGGTGGGTTCTTGCGGGAGGCGGAGCTTGCAGTGAGCTGAGATCCAGCCACTGCACTCCAGCCTGGGCGACAGAGCGAGACTCCGTCTCAAAAAAAAAAAAAAAAAAAAAAAAAAAAAAAAAAAAAAAAAAAATTGGTGGGTTCTTGGTCTTGCGACTTCAAGAATGAAGCCGCGGACCCCTGCGGTGAGTGTTACAGTTCTTAAAGATGGTGTGTCCCGAGTTTGTTTCCGCAGATGTTCAGATGTGTCCAGACTTTCTTCCTTCTGGTGGGTTTATGGACTCGCTGGCTTCAGGAGTGAAGCTGCAGACCTTCGCTGTGAGTGTTACAGTTCATAAAGGTGGCACGTCCAGAGTTGTTCGTTCCTCCCATCTGGAGTTGTTCATCCCTCCTGGTGGGTTCTTGGTCTCCTTGGCTTCAGGAGTGAAGCTGCCGATCTTCACGGTGAGTGTTACAGTTCATAAAGGCGGCGTGGACCCAAAGAGTGAGCAGCAGCAAGACTTACTACAAAGAGCGAACAAACAAAGCTTTCACAGTGTGGAAAGGGACCGGAGTAGGTTGCGCTGCTGGCTCCCACGGCCTGCTTTTATTCCCTTATTTGACCCCATCCACATCTTGCTGATTGATCCATTTTACAGAGAGCTGATTGGTCCATTGTACAGAGAGCTGAGTGGTACGTTTTACAGAGAACTGATTGATGCATTTATAAAACTTTAGCTAGACACAGAGTGCTGATTGGTGCCTTTACAATCCTTTAGTTAGACACAAAAATTCCGCAAGTCCCCACTGGATTAGCTAGACACAGAGTGCTGATTGGTGCATTTACAACTCTTTAGCTAGACACAGAGTGCTGATTGGTGCATTTACAACCCTTTAGCTAGACACAGAGTGCTGATTGGTGCATTTACAATCCTTTAGCTAGACAGAAAAGTTCTCCAAGTCCCCACCTGACCCAGAAGCCCAGCCATCTTCACCTCTAACTGTGACTGTACATATCTTTTCCCTCCCATTCTTACATATGCCTCTTAGATCAGCCTCTCATCATTTTAATTTTATATTAGGATAATTGCCTCCTAGCTCATTGCCTCAATTCTAGTCTAATCATTTTTAAAACTGTCCTCCACAATGCTGCTGTAATACTAATTTTAAACACCAAATCTGAAATGTATTCAAAACGTCTCAATCATTTCACATATCTTCTATATTTAAAGTTAAAAACATTTTTATGTGGTGTATAAACTTATTTTATTTTTGAGTTTGTTTCTTCTCTACATGCACTACAATTTCTTACACATTCCCACGTGTAACTGAGTGCGACTATCAAGCCATGTGCTTTGGGTGGAATTGGATGGAATTGACTCTATCCTGAGATGTCACCATGGTCGTTCAAATCATAACTTTCTCAAAGCAATATTACTGGAAAGGCATGTCACATGAGTCACATCAGTCTGGTTTAATGGAAGCCAATCCCAGAATACTAAATGCAGGAGCCCAAAAGAGGCACTCCATCCTCATGGTCTTAGACCTCGAATGTGAACCTCAAGCCACTGTGCCCTTCATACCTAAGAATGAAACCAACATGGAAGAGAAAAAAGTCAAAAGATAGTCCTTGATTACATGCTTCAAGTTCCTGGATGAATCCTTGACAGCTGTGCTGGTAATTTACCTAATATTGCTCAGCTCTAAACTCATACTTCTAAACTGAGACTGGAATTCTGAAGACTAACTTCCTGGACTAATTTAACATTCAACTTCCCCTTAGATTCTGCCACTGGGAGGCATGAGAGTGAAAGTGGAAGCAGCAAAGAGGGCAGAGGATCTTCCCTCCTGTTCTTTGTTTTTGACAGCAAAGTTCTTGCAACTGAAGACAGTTCTAGCTCTAGCATCCAATTTATTTATTCATTTATTTATTTCTAAAATAGACTTTTAAAAATTCTTTCTAGAGAATAGCTTTAGATAAAAATCAAGAAAAAGGCTGGCCGGGCGCGGTGGCTCAAGCCTGTAATCCCAGCACTTTGGGAGGCCGAGACGGGTGGATCGCGAGGTCAGCAGATCGAGACCAACCTAGCTAACACGGCGAAACCCCGTCTCTACTAAAAAAAATACAAAAAACTAGCCGGGCGAGTTGGCGGGTGCCTGTAGTCCCAGCTACTTGGGAGGCTGAGGCAGGAGAATGGCATAAACCCGGGAGGCGGAGCTTGCAGTGAGCTGAGATCCGGCCACTGCACTCCAGCCTGGGCGACAGAGCGAGACTCCGTCTCAAAAAAAAAAAAAAAAAAAAAAAAAAAAGAAAAAGGTACAGAGATTTATCATACACTCCCTGACCCCACATATACATAGCCTCACCCATTACTAATAGACTTTTTATTGTGGTCAAACATACTTAATATTAAATTTACCACATTAACGATGTTTAAGTTATCATTCAACAGATTTTCATTAAACTATAGCTCTAAATTTACAGAAAAATGGAGAAGATAGCACACAGCGATTATACATATTCCTTACCTAGATCTCCCTATTATGTTAATATTTTATATCACTATGGTAACTTTCTTATAATTAATGAACTAATATTGATACATTATTATTAATTAAAGCCCATAGTTTATTCAGTTTGAAAATTTATTTTCTTAGAATTACCATTTTTTTTTTCTGTTTTAGGTTCCCATCCAAGATACCACATCACAAGTACTTGTATCTCCCCGGGCTCCTCTTGTCTGTGATGTTTTTTCAGACTTTCCTTATTTTGATGGCCTTGACAGTTTTGAAGAGTCTGAATGCCCCTTTATTGGAATTTCTCTGATGATGTGCCTCTATTAGAATTTCTCTGATGTACTTCTCATGATTTAATTATTGTTACGGGTTTTTAGGAGGAAGAACACAGAGGAAAAACACCACTTTCATCACATCGTATCAAGGGTATATGCCATTCCCTTGACTTATCACTATGAATGTTAGGCTTGGTCACCTGACTGCAGTAGTGCTTGTCAGATTTCTCCACTAACAAGTTACTCTCCTTCCCTCCCCTCACTCCAATCTCTATCTTACTGTACTCTTTGGAAGGAAGATGCATTGCCCACATTTAAGGACAAGGAATTTTTGCTCCTTTCTCGAAGGAAGATTTTATACATAAATTATCTGGAACTTTTCTGAAGAGAGATCTGTCTCTTCTCCCTTATTTACTTACTTAGTCACTAAGTCATTTATTTAAATCAGTCATTTATTTATGTCAGTATGGACTCATGGATATTTATTTTATACTTTGAGTTACAATCTAGTAGTACTTATTTTGTTGCTCAAATTGTTCCAGCTTTGGCTATCCTTTCACTCTGCTCCTGTGTCTTTTTGATATATTCCCATCAATTAGGTTTTTGTTGTTATGGAGCACTTTCTTAGTTTTTGGCACTATGAGATGCTTCAGGCTCAGCCTCATTTTGCAGATTCCTGCCCTAGTCCTAGAATAAGTTATTTTTCCAAGGAGCCCTTGTTCTTCTTATTGGAGAATCGTATTAAAAACCAAGATTTGAGTACTGAATGGGTTTGTTGCTACTTGGGTGTCCCTGTTTCCAGGCTTTCTCACATATCGAAGCACAGAAATATGTGTGTATACTAACCTGTGTGTATACACATATTTGCAGTTATCCTATACGTAACCATCTTTATCTATATTAAGGTAAACACAGGTTTCTTCTGATGTCTCCAACTCTAGTCCATTACCATGTTGATCATTCTATACTTCTCCACCTTATCTGCAATTCTCACTCCAATAGTGAGAACCCTAGCTCCCACTAGTGGACATGCAAAGCAGTATCAGAATTGTTAACCTGTGCTCCAACTTGCTTCCAGCCCCAGGTGCACTGTGTCCTCAGAGATCAGGGCACCAGACATCTGGAGGACTTCCTTCAACCTCACCCAGACATCTGGAGGACTTCACCCCAGGTTTGCTTTTGTTCTACCAGTTTCAGGGATGGTAGGTTTGTCCTGAAATTACTAACATCTGGGCTAACTCAGCATCCTCGTTTCCTTCCCACATCAGAGTAACCAATTCTTTGTAGTAAATGCATTCAGTTTGAAATCCCTGATAGGGTTTCTGTTTTTCTGTATGTACCTTGGCTGGTCTTTGAGCTAATAGTTCCTTTTTTATTTAAGACTGTTTGAGTTATTTCTTGTGGCCACAAGAGTGGCCACACAAAAGCATAATGAAAAATACACCATACTACTCTTTCTGCCTAGAATGCTCTTTTTTTTTTCACTGCCCAGGTGGAAAATTATCACTAATTCTTTGAGACTCAGTTTAAGCGTTAAGTTTCCTGTGAATTCCTCTCTAACTATTCCTATCCCCAAGCATTGCACCAATTCCATTGCACCCTTTCATCCAGAGTTATATGCTTCTCTCCCTGCCTTTTTAAGATGTTTATTGAATGTTGAATTTTCTTATGAGAATGCATCAGAAATTAAATGAATTTTATATAACTTACAGATCCTCTTTCTGTCTTCACCCTAATTACTTTAAATTATCGTGATTTTAAAAGGGTCCAAGCCATTGAGACACTTGCACATTTTCCATAGTAGAGATACAGTTCTCATGAACATGTTTTATAGGCATATTCAATTCATTTTGCTTAATTGAATAAAATATTTCTAGTGTATCTTTTTCAGACAGAAAAAAAAAGTGTCCTAAAATTGATACTGGAATTCTTTCGCACATTGAAAGTATTTGTGTTACCAAAGTTCAGAACTTTGCCTTTTGGTATATTGCATCTTATTTTATTGTCTCAGGAACTTCTGATAAATTCAGTTATGAGCACATATGTTACATGATTTAACTTCTTTTGATGTTTAACCCATGCCCTGGATTTTTATATTTCATTTTAATTTACACTTACTTTAAAAGAATGCCAAAGCCATTTCTAGGTCTGCTCTTTAAAATTCCCTCTGGAAAGAAAATTAATCTGTTACAAGTAGTTACTACATCCATATGAGCTTTAATCCACTCTGCTATCTCTAGGTTGGCTTTTAACAATGCCAAGCATTTGATCCTGCACTGAGAATGTATTTAGTGTCATTTTATTAAAAGCCTGATCACACATGGTTCTTTATATCATTAGGGAAAGCTACTGAGAGAGGAACCCTTGGTAAAGGTAGGTCAAATGAGACATTTTTCTTTCTTCTCTTCTATATTTCATTGAAAGATTATGTAATTATAAAAACAACACTTTCATGTATCAGTATAAGATCTCTCAAATTTTATAAATGTAGACCAAATTTGGAATATAGGTCTTCAAATTCTGGTGGTGTTTCAGTGTCCTGAATTTCTGTTGAAATGATTAGAGGTTGCCCTTGGCAAGAACTCTCAAGGAGTGTTATCGTTAGATCTTTTCTCTGTAGAGGAAAGTTACTAAAGTTTCTCCAGATATACTTGTTTATAGACATCATTCATTCATTATCATGTTCTGAATGCCAGCCAAGTGCCAGGTACCACATAAGCACTGATGATATATACGATAATGAGGGAATTGTCTGACATTAATTGATATTATATTAATATTAATAACATGGATGTGCAATGACAGTGACATGCACAGGATATTTAGGGAACATTATGTCAGGGCAAGCCATTCTTGTTTCTGAGGAAGAAAGGAGGACAGAGTACATCCACAAGCATAATACCAGGTCATGAAATTTAGACTCCTGAAATATTATTTGTATCAGCTAGACATATCAAGGAGTGGCCAGGAATAAATGAGGAGTGAGAATTTCACACTGTGGAAAATAAATTGATATAGAAAAAGGTCTAAAAAACCAGAACAGTTCAATGTTAGTGCCCTGCTAACCCTGATACTGTTGGATTGCTCTGAAACCCTGTGACTTGTCACTGCATGAAGCCATCATTAAATGTTGCCGGTTTTTCTAGCCATGCTTCCACTGGGTGCTGACTTACCTGGTAATAGTTAACCACTGTCACTGGAGTCTCTTCTATTTTAACAATATTTAACTTGTTACTAGTGAATAACTTGACACCACCAAACTTCACAGTTCTGCGGAAACTACCACCACTACAATCTATTAAAAAGTTGAAAACATCCTTTTTGGAATTGTTAATCCATATATAATAAGAATAGGGTTTACATCATATTACATTCTTTTAGAACTAGCTTTATTTGGAATCCTCATCTGTTTCAGCATAATACAATTTTTAAAATTGTTTTTTGTTTTAATTGGCAAATAATTGTATGTATTTATGGGATATAATGTGATGTTTTAATACAAGTGTACATTGTGGAGTGACAGAAATAGGCCAAATAGCATATCCATCACCTTGCATATTTACTAGGAAGAGTAATAAAGTAACATGTCCTGTTATACCATTATCAGACTTCGACATTTCACAGTCCAGTAACATTTCAAAAAGAAGAAAAGGAGACAAGTGGGCTTTGACAATTTCAAATTCTGGCTAAAAAAGACATGAAAAGCATTTACCATCTATTCTTGCCACTGCTTCATAATAAAAAGACATTTTATCCAGAAAAAAAGGCATAATCTCTGAATTTAAAAATAGGAATATATTCTGCTTTATGAAGAACTCCCTGATTATGCTAATTTTACTAATTATGCTGCAGTCTAGAGAAGATTTTTGTGCCACTGAATACTGGTGTGTATACTGGGGTAAGGAATGGGTTTTGGGCTCATGCAAATCTTAGACTGTATCCCAGTTATGTCACTTTTTAGTTGTATAAACTTGGTTAATTTAACTTCCCAAACTTTTAAACCTGTAAAAACAGAATAGTTACCTGCTTTGCCTCCAGCATAATATTATTGGAAACATTAAAATAGCAATGCATGTGACCACAATTTATCAGCTAATAAATGTCATAAAATACAATTTTTGAAAATACTATTCATGGCACAGAAGGAATTATAAATATTCCCTTTTCCTGTCCCCTTTCAAAAGAAAAGAAAGAAGGGAAGAGAGCTAACACTTATTGAGTGCCTACTATATTTAAGGAACAGAGGCAACTGCTTTTTATTTCTTTTAATTGTGGCAATAAAGCCCAAAATTGCATATTTATCAATATTTTACAATTGAAAAAAACCACAACAAAACCCATGAAGTTCAGAGTTAAACTAGTTTCCCCAATCACACAGCTGATGAAAAGCAAAATGAGGAATTTAGTCCTAAGCCTGTTCAGCTTTCGCTATTTAATGCTTCTCTCCAAGAGAAAAATCAGCATACTTTGCATTGTCAAAAAATATAATCATTTTTTTTTAGCTTTCAAAAGTACAAAATGTTAATTTTGGGCTTAGCATGTAGCAGTAAGACCACAGTCAAGGACAATTCCTTGTCATTATAGTTTATCCTTTAGGCATTAAAGCTCTGAATTATGTTCAGAAAACTCTTTCCTTTATAATTAACTGTCAAATGAACTTGCATGATGAATAATTTAACACAATTATTCACATGTACTTTAGGAGGATTCTTACAATGAAAATTCGACAAAATCATGACATCTAAAATAAGGTTTCCACTACTTCTTTTTCGGGGCTAAAACAAAATGATAATACAATCTTATAATTTTGAGTTTTGGAACCATTTCTAAAATGACATTCTATTTTACCAAGTATAAGAATGGCATATGAAACTAATTTTTGAATTGGATTAGTGCATCCATATTTCATATTTCTAAAAATAATGCCAATACATTTTAAGTCAGTCTTATGATATAATCAAATGGTTTTCTCCCTTCCAATATATAAAGAATTTTAAATTATAAGAAAATGTACCTTGTTCCTATACATTTAAGAAATACAATGATGCAATTTTATCCAGTTTCAAATTTAAAAACTTGTAAATCAATTGTTTCAGTGTCATATAAATCTTCAAACTATGAATATGTCTGCTGAAGCTTAGACTTTCAAGACGTTGTCTATGTTTATGCTATGCTGAAATGTAATATAAAATGAAAAGTGAATGGAAATTGAGAAAGGAAATCAGGTTTTCACTGTAAAATAGTATCCATTTTTGAAAAAGCCTTTTGTGTACTTCCAGAAAATCTCAGTCAGAGAAAATTCCTCTTGTTTCTTTTGCATCCATCTTTTAGTCTCTAGTAGAGTGTGTGATACAAAGTGAACACTAGGTAACTGTCTGCATCACAAACATATCCTGGTATTTGGCATCACAGAAAAATACTTCACTGTGACTAACTAAAGTTTCCGTTTTGTAAGAGTTCAGCTTTTACAAAAGTCAGCTATGTGGAATTGAAAAGAAAATAAAAGTAAAGTAAGTGAAATGGTGATTTATCAGTGTTTATGTCTCTTTGCCCTGGGCAATCCTTGTACTTGGCTTTAACAGAGAAAAACAATCAGACGTATATTAGATATTGAACTAGTCCTATTAGGTATCCACCGTGGCCTCCAGAGCATCACTGGCAGTATTAGGGTGAGACACATTTCTTATGTAAATTGTTGGGATTCACCTTTAGTTTGTAAAAATGGCAAATGTCAATGTGCTCTTTTTCTTTCCTGTCTTAACCCTCATAGGTTGATTCTAAAAAATCACGATGGAGCTATATTTGCTGCCTGATATGGTTTCTCAGAAACCTGGACAGAGGATTAGAGATAAGTAGCAGGCACTATCATTCTTTACTTCCCACTGAGTTTTGCTATTTCAGCTGAAATGGTATGTGACCTCTGTATTGCCAGTCGCAGCGGGGTAACTTTAAAGGACAAGAAATTTGGCTGGAGTTAACACTTCAACCCTTGAACATTCAGGTTATTTTTGATACAAGACTGGGTATACACAGGTATTATTGGCTGAGAACAGAGTCTTTTTTTTGCCTTTGTCTTTTTCAGTTCAAATATAAAATTTATTTTTTGGGGCAAGAGTACTATCTTAAAGTACTATTGTCTCAATTTATTCAACATTTTTTCTGTAAATAATTTCTCTATGCCTGTACTAACAAGTCAGAACACTTTTGTATTTCTGTTAGATGTACAAGGTTTATATTTTATTACATGGGCTTCTTGAGGGTGAGAGCCATGTATTCTTTGTTATTAATATCAACAGAATCTATGTCATATTCTTAACTTTTTAGGTAACTGTAAAATATCAGAATGATAATTGTTTGATATTTATGTATGTGGTTACATAAGTTCCAAATATCACCCTTTATTTCAAGGAATGCTATTTACATATTACTGTGATGAATAAAACCAGCAACAGCTGGTCATTTTCTATAAGTCAAGTGCCATATTTGTGCAGATGCTTCACTAGGGATGCTGTTAACATGCAGATTCTGATTTACTAGGTTTGGAAAAGGTCTGAGAATCTGCATTTCTAACAAGTACTCAGATTACACTGATTTTGCTCCTTCAGGACCGCATAAACAAACATGTAAGGTAGACACTCATTGTTCAGATGAGGAAATGGAAACTTGGAGAGATGAAGTAACTTTCCCAATGTCATATAATTGGAATTTGGCTGCAATTAGAGCTGGTATTCAAAACAATTTCTATTTGTTGCCAAAACTCATCCTTAATCAGTGCTTTTAAAACGTACCTGTGGGAAAGTATCTGTTTTTTTCCCTCCATTCTGTTGCAGGCCTAAGATTTTATAAAGTACAATATCAAAGTGAAATGGAAGTGCTAGAAAAATGAAATGGAAGCCTGTATGTTTCATTTTTAAATTCAAAGACATTTTTAAAATTTCAAAGACATTGCTAAGTCACTATAAAGGTTTCTAAACATTTATTCTAAATTTCTATGTTATTTCACTGCAGATTAGTAACAATTCAAAGACCTACACAGGTCCATGGATCACACTTAGAGTAGCTTTGCTCTAGACAACTAAAATAGTCAGAAAACCAGGATTTTTAATGAACTTTTCAACTCAAGGGAATAATGTTGATAGTTTTATGAATTAAAAAAACTGTAGCTTTATTTACATTCCATTCAGGAACTTGCTAAGAAAAAAATTAAAAATATCAATAAGAAACATTGAAAATAATACTTAGTTCTGCCTCATGGATCTTAAAATGAAACCTTACAGATGAGTCTTAGGCTCTAAGACTATCTTTGATTTAATAGGCAAAATGAATTGACCCACTTGCCTTGTCTCCAATTATTTAGAGAATATTATATTTTCTTTGTGAAAGGGATTGCTATTTACTTTTTAGTTCGATTTTGTTTTTACACCTCCTAGTTTCTCTGTTCATATGTAGTGGTATGACACATCTCATCCTCGGATCTGAGTGGAAAGTCAGGCAGAGGTTATGTCAATATTTTTTTCTGTCATTTCAAAAGAAAAATCACGCTGTGTTATTTATCGATTTTAAACATTCCTCCTTTCTTCAGTAATCTCGGAAGAAAACACAAGATAAAGCAGCACTATTTGTGAACATATTGTTCTATAAATCTTTTCATAGATCAGCATAGGGAAGTTCTGCTTTCTCCCTCTGTGTCGTTAATATGGTCATGGGGAGATGGGTGCATTTATTTATTTATTTGTTTGTTTGTTTGTTTCCTGCACACACAAACAGCCAGAATGCAATTGTTTCTTAGAAAAGCATTTGTCACAATTTCAGAATTGTCTTACCCTACAATCACTTAAAATTGATCCCCTTTAAAGAGGACGATTAACTTTAGTTTCTTCTTGGTCTTTAACTTTCTGCTGAAGTGGTAAGATTTTTTGTTTTGACTATTGATCTAGTGTCTAAGATCCAATATTTTATGTTTTACATAATATTAACACTTTTGCCTACTTTCCAACTGTCATCAAATTCCAATTTTAAGCAAACTTATGCAAACTTAAGTTATAAGTCTGAAACTTTAAACTTTCTTTATTTGAAAGGTCTATTTTTTCCCCCACTATATAGAAATTACAGTGCCATTGCTCTGTATCTAAAAAGGAGCATAGGATCTTTAATCCTCAAAAGCTTATAATAATATTGTCTAGGAAAAAAAAAGTTGACTAATTATTGAGGTTGTATCATGATATTCTAAGGGAAACTACATATATGAATCCTAAAGAAAAGGTTATTTGATTTTCCTCAAAGTCTTTTTTTTGGGGGTGGTCAACTTGACATAGCAGATTCAGACAGATATGGTTTTCACCTTGGCTCATTTTGTAAGCTTTACAGCCTTAAACAAGTTTCTTAACTGTTTTTTTTTTTTTTTTTTGTATTCTTAACTACAAAATAGGACTAATAGTATATCTATACGGTAAAATTGTTTAAATCCTAAATGAGATAGCATATGAAAAGAAGCTAGTATGTTTAAGATGTTCTTTGGTGGGCTGGACATGGTGGCTGTCACCTCTAATCCCAGCACTTTGGGTGACTAAGGTGGGAGGATTGATTGCTTGAGCCCAGGACTTCGAGACAAGCCTGGGATGTACAATGAAACTTTGTTGCTGCAAAAAATTTAAAACTTAACTGGGTTTAGTGGCACAAGCCTGTAGTCCAAGCTACTTGGGAGGCTTATGTGGGAAGGTCGCTTGAGTCCAGGAGGTGGAGGCTGCAGAGGCTGTGACAGAGTCACAAGAGGCCAGCTTGGGCAACAAAGTCAGTTCCTGTCTCAAAAAGCAAACAAACAAAAAACAAAAGGGAGATATTCAACTACGTTAATTTCTTTCCTCTAAGCTTTATTTTTGAGGGGGAATGGGTAGAAAAGTCACAGTGACAATTTTCTGTTCATGAACAATATCTCTGAAATAATATTTGTTTATGCAAAATTAAGTATTTATTGACAAAGAAAAATAGTATGTATATTTATGGGGTGCAATGTGATGTTTAAATAAATGGAATGATTAAATAATTCAATATGTGAAGAAACAACAGGTGTTGGAGAGGATGTGGAGAAATAGGAACACTTTTACACTGTTGGTGGGATTGTAAACTAGTTCAACCATTATGGAAAACAGTATGGCAATTCCTCAAGGATCTAGAACTAGATGTACCATATGACCCAGCCATCCCACTACTGGGTATATACCCAAAGGATTATAAATTATTCTACTACAAAGACACATGTACACGTATGTTTATTGCGGCACTATTCACAATAGCAAAGACTTGGAATCAACCCAAATGTCCATCTGTGACAGACTGGATTAAGAAAATGTGGCACATATACACCATGGAATACTATGCAGCCATAAAAAAGGATGAGTTTGCGTCCTTTGTAGGGACATGGATGCAGCTGGAAATCATCATTCTTAGCAAACTATCACAAGAACAGAAAACCAAACACCGCATGTTCTCACTCATAGGTGGGAACTGAACAATGAGATCACTTGGACTCGGGAAGAGGAACATCACGCACTGGGGCCTATCATGGGGAGGGGGGAGGGGGGAGGAGGGAGGGATTGCATTGGGGAGTTATACATGATATAAATGATGAATTGATGGGTGCTGACGAGTTGATGGGTGCAGCACACCAACATGGCATAAGTATACATATGTAACAAACCTGCACGTTATGCACATGTACCCTAGAACTTAAAGTATAATAAAAAAAAATAATAATAATTCAATATGTGAAATGAGCAAAAGCAAGCTAATTAACGTATATTTCATCTGAGATAGTGGACATTTTTGTGGTGAGAACACTTGAAATGTATTCTTAGAAATTTTGAAATATACAACAAACACATTGTTATTTACTGTAGTCACTATACTGTGCAATAAATATCAAAAACATATTTATTCTTCCTGTCTAGCAAACTTTGTATTTTTTGACCAATAGCTTCCTATTCTCTCCTCCCACCCTCTAGTAACCACCCTTATACTCTCTATTTCTACGAGTTCAACCACATTAGATGACAAATAAGTGAGATCATGCAGTCTTTCTGTTCCTGGCTTATTTCATTTAGCCCGATGTCTTCCAGTTTTATCCTTGCAAAACTAATTCTTTTTTGTTGTTGTGGTGGGATATTTCATATCTATATCAATATTTACTTCTATAAATATGCCTACCTCTGCATCAATTTATATCTCCATTTAAACTCCATGTATTTATTAATCACTTATATATTAGATCTTTTTTGATATCTGTCTGCTGTCATCATCTGATTTTTTACTTATTTTTCTGTTAGTAGTGAGGAGATAATATTTACTCATCTTTACAATCCAAATGTGCAAAAAAATCAAAACTTTGCCTCTATAATGGATCTAATTGTTTTCTTTCACCCCCAACCCACAGGATATTAAGTTGGGAGGGAAACTTTAAACATGCCAATGATCAGGGCACCCATTTCTCCTTATTTAATAGTGTCCATTGGAAGACTTGGTCTCCTTTGGGGAAACATGTGGTTTTCCATATTTTCTTCTAAAACAATCTGCTTCCATCCAAGATGACAGCTAATATAAAGGGGGCTTATATGACTTGGGTGGTGGGAAAGAAAGGTGGTATTCTCTAAATCCTGTCTCTTTCGTAGGTGGCCTATGTTCTGATATTCTCTGGCAATTTTAAAGTGGTGGGTGGCACCTATGACAAAGCCATTTGTGTTTCTCTCGCATATTACAACCTCTGAAATCTCCTACACCCTTCAAGTTCGCTCACCAGGGTTCATGGAACCCCTGAATCATTAATATGCCCTGTGCAAGCCATGAGGAATCAGAGTACTGCACAGGCTTTTTTTCTATTATTAGATACCTTTTTCTGCCACTTGTACTACTAGTTGTATATTGTGATGGACATAACACTTAGCCGGATGGTAGATTTCTTCTAAAGGCCTTGGCCTCCCTAGATATGGCAAAAGTGGACCTCCTGTTTCTTGACCACTCCCAATTATAATTGGAGAGAAACACCACCCATATGGAGCTAAGCCTTGAGAAGGGGAAAAACTGAAAACTCTGGAATCTGCCCTTTTATACTACTTTGGTCTCTTGTATCCTCCCATATTCCCACTGTGGGAGAGGGGGCAAGGGAACAGCTCTCTATTTCTTCTTCTCTGATCCAGCTTACCCTATGCCATGTCCTCCACTTTTTTCCAGGGACTTACGGCAAGAGAGTTAACATTATTAATAAATGTACATACATTAAAAATCATTCCAAAAACATTAGGATAGATGGATGGGTGGAGAGATAGTAGATAGATACACTTCAGGCCATCACTCTCTTTTAAAAGGGAAAACCTATAGTAGAGCCTAAAGATTATAACCTGAAAGGGGTTATAACACAAACTCCCTCTATATCGCTTCGGAACATTTAATGACCTAAGAATTGGTTATAAATAAATCCATCACTGCAGGGAAGTTTATCTAAAGATATTACCTTAATGCTCTGGAAAAGCAATATGGCCTATAGTTCTTCTCAGTGGATAAGTGTCTTTTTCATTTGTGACATTGCCAGTATTGTAACTCCCAAATACCTAAAACTATTGAAATCTTTCAGTCTAAAATATCAAACAAATGCTATTGATTTTTTTCACAGATTTCTTGAACTAAGGCATTCAATTATTTAATTTGATTTATATATTATCAAGTGATGAGATTAAGTTCACACTGCTACTTCATTTATGAGACATCTAGGAGTACTCATATTGCATACGCATCATCTATTTATTTGCTCTTTCCGTGATCACCTTTTGTATGCATATATGTTTTCCCAAAGATACGAAAATATCTTTTTTAATCTTTAGTGATTTTTAATTTTTTAACTTTTATTTTAAGTTCAGGGATACAAGTGCAGGTTTGTTACACAAATAAACTTGTGTCATGGGAGTTTGTTGTACCGATTTTTTCATCACCCAGGTATTAAGCCTGGTGCCCATTAGTTACTTTTCCTGATCCTCTTTCTCCTTGCACCCTCCACCATGCCCCAGTGTGTGTTGTTCCCTTTTATGTGCCCATGTGCGCTCATCATTTAGCTCCCACTTACAAGTGAGAACACGTGGTATTAGGTTTTTATTCCTGTGTTAGTTTGCTAAGGATAAGAATATCACTGTTACAGTTACACATTTATTTTATTTCTTCCATGAAAGACCTGTTGAATATTACTAAGGTCAACTCACTGGGCTTGATCTGTGGAGCCATATATAAATTAAAAAAATTCTGCCTCCCTTGGCTTGGAACACATAGCTAAATAGGAGAGTGATGCATGTAAAAAAATACTTTAATAGCTGTCTTTTTGTAAAAATTCTCTTTCATTTTTTAATAGATTAAATTTATAAAACACAGTCACATGGCCTAGAAAAACATACCTGTCTGGAATAATTAGTTCTAATGATCAGGAGCTCAGTAGTATACCCTGCAACTTCTTGATGTATTACAATTTTATAGCCCCGTACAAAAACTTTGACCTTGACTATCAAGAGAAGTCTAAATTTAGTTGTGTTTTCTGATTTCAAATGCAGAGATATTTGTAATATTTTTTAAAATTAAGTTATACTTTAAGAATAATAAAATTTATAGCTCCTAGGTGGTGTTTGATGAATTTTGGTAATTATCTGCTGCCTTTTTCACTACATCTCTTTGTGTTGTATTTTCATAGTTACACTAGAGATTATAAGATATATATCTTATCTTACCACATTCTACCTTCAAAACCTTACAACTTATGTTCTTGTGTCATATATCTAAATTCTATGACAATGAATCACACAATATTATTTTTAACTAGTAGTGAATAAATTTTAAAGGCGATTAAAAACGTATTAAAATAAACATGTGCAGTAGTAAGATATGTTTTATTTCAACCAACATGCTTACTTTTTTGGTGTTTTTAATTTTTCCTTTATTTAATTGATTAATTAATTAATTTTTCTTGAGACAGAGTCTTGCTCAGTCACACCAGCTGGAGTACAGTGGCATGATCTTGCCTCGCCTGCAACTGCCGCCTCCCAGGTTCAAGTGATTCTCCTGCTTTAGCCTCTCGAGTAGCCTGGACTACAGGTGTATGTCACCACACCTGGCTAATTTTTGTATTTTTGGTAGAGACAGGGTTTTGCCACGTTGGTCAGACTGTGTCGAACACCTGACCTCAGGTCATTCACCCACCTCGGCCTCCCAAAGTGCTGGGGTTACAGGCATGAGCTACTGTGCCCAGCTGGATTTTATTTTTATGATGAAGACTTCCATTTGTCATCATTTCCCTTTAATTAGCCTGGAGATTTTTTTTTTTTTCCAGCATTTCTTTTGTAGGACACATTTGAATTGAAGATCAATTCTCTTGGTTTTTGTTTCTTTGAAAATATCTTTATTTCATTTCCATTTGTGAAGGTTATTTTCATTGGTTAAAGAAATCTAGATTAATTTTTTTTCTTTTAATACTTTATTATGCAATGTCTTTGTCTTTGGAACTTCATTTTTTTGATGGGCACTAAACCTTTATTCTTATTACTGGTTCTACACATGTAATGCATCTTTTTTGTTTTTTTTTTTTTTTTTTTTTGAGACGGAGTCTGGCTCTGTCACCCAGGCTGGAGTGCAGTGGCGCGATCTCGGCTCACTGCAAACATCTTTTTTCTTTGGATGCTTTTATGATTTTTTCTTTATTATTTGTTTTCAGCAATTTGATTATGATGTGTGTGGGTGTGATTATTTTGTGTTTACCTTTCTATAATTCACTCAGCTTTTGGAGTATTTCGGTCACTTTTGTTTTTCAACAATGTTGGAAAAATTGTTAGCTTACAATAATAAGCTTCTTTAAATATTTGTTCAATTACGTGTTTTCTCTATTTTGTCAGAATCTGATTAAACATGTTAGATTACTTGATATTGCCCCACATCTCAGACATTCTGTTTTATTTTATTTTCACTTTCATTTGCTCTTTCAAGTTGAATAATTGATATTATATTTTTCTTTAAGTTTACTGATTGTTTCTTCCATTGTGTGAAGTCTTTTTTCAAGTCTATAAAAATAATTCTTTATTTCTGGTATTGTGTTTTTTCCACCTTTAGCCCTCTCATATAACTTGTTTTTATAGTTCTTTTCTCTCTGCTGAAAATACCATCTATTCACACATGTTTTTCATTCACCTTTAATGTTTATCAGTTTGCTTAAAAGTCTCTGTTCAATGATACCAACAATGGACTTATCTCTGGTTCTCTTTCGATTGACTATTTCTGCTCTTGACAATAGATGATAGTTTCTTGGATCTCTGAGTGTCTTGTAATTTTTATTGTATGTTTGACACTATGTTTAAAAGAATAGTAGAGACTGAAGTAAGTAATATTTCCCCCCAGAAAAAGAAATGCCTCTCTTTTTGTTAGGTTTTTAGTTTGATGTGGATAAATCAATATAACGTGTGGTTAAGTTGGATTTAGGTTTTGTTACAACTTAAGTTAAATTTAGTTTGCCATTAGTTTTAAATATATTAAGAGGAGAATTGGAATTTTCCTTTCAGCAGGGTTTGGAATCTGATCACCTGAGTCAAGAGATCATGTCACTCTTTATTGCTAATCAAGCAGCTTTCTGCCCAGTGAGTTTCCTCTTTCTCCTGTTGACAAGCTCTCAATGTTTGGAAGAGGCTCTGAAAGCTCAGAGTTCCTAACAGGTGTTTCTCTCACATATCACGTTCAGCTCCCAGCCTTCAGATGGCAGGCTGCTGCAGTGCGTCCTACAGTGGAAGCTAAATGTTTTGTGAGGGATTTCTTTGAGCTCTACTGCCTTGTTCTCAGCTTTTAGTGAGCTGTAATAAACATAAGAAAGTATTAACAGGGTTATTATGGCAGAGTGCTGATAGGCAAGAAAGACTTTGATGTGTGACATTTGAGCTGGCCCTTGAAGGATAAACAGAAGTTGGCCTTACAGAAGTAGTAATAGAAGGACTCTAAACCATATGCTTTAAGTTTTAAACTAAGTTCTGTCCAGGCACAGTGACTCACACCTGTAATCCCAGCACTTTGGGAGGCTGAGGCAAGTGGATCACCCAAGGTGAGGAGTTTGAGACCAGCCTGGCCAACATGGTGAATCCCCGTCTCTACTAATAATACAAAAATTAGCCAGGCATGGTGTCGGGTACCTGTAATCCTAGCTACTCGGGAAGCTGAGTCAGGAGAATCGCTTGAACCCTGGAGGCAGAGGTTGCAGTCAGCCAAGATCACGCCACTGCACTCCAGCCTGGGAGACAGAGTGAGACTTTATCTCGGAAAAAAAAAAGAAAGAAAGATTAGTTCTACTTTATCTTGTAACAGATCCAGAAGAACTGATCCTTAGCTTTTGTGCTTTTCTTTCCATTTATTTATATTTCATGGTCAAATTTTAGTATCAGATGTATATCATCTATTTTAGATACATTTGATAAAAATGTTTAACTTTCTTCATTTTCTACATTTTCTACTACTCTTTATATACCTGTTCAGCATTAGCTAAACCATTTTTACACTTTTGCTTTCCCTTTAAGCGGAAAAGAGCATTCAGGTTCTCATACTTCAAGTCTACTTTTTCACAATACTCAATGTATTAATTAAATGAGTTGGTTAAGAAAAAATTAAATGTTTCTTTCAAAAGTGTTAATGAAAATATTTTTCTTTAGGTTTATGCATATTAATTTTAGTTACTAAATATTTAAGGTAAATTGAAGAAAAGTAAAGTAATAGGCCTGTATTTATAGTTTATACTTTCCTAAATATTAAGTTGAAATAGTCAATCTTAGTAAAATACTAGAGGAAAATAACCTATTTTTGTGTATATTCAATATAACATTTGATATTCTGTTGTTGGTTTTTATAGATTTCACTTGTCATCTGTGTCTACCAGAATGATTTCCTTATTTGTGAGATTTTGAATCCTATGCGCATATTTAAGTCAGAGTTATTTTCAAATGGTAAATTGGTTCATGTCACTTTCATGTTTTCAGCCTTTTAATAGTTTCCCATCATGCTTAGCCTAAAATTACAAGTTTTTACCATCACCTACAAGGCCTTATATTAGCTGGCTCTTCTGACATTTTTCCTAAACCCTTTATCCTGCCTCCCTCTTCTCCAGCCCACTAATCTACTTGTTACCCTTTGAACATAAAAAAAGATTCAATGTCCAGAAATTATATATTTTCCTCTGTCATGAACTTCTTAGCTTTCAGGTAATCACGTGATTTGTATCACGACTTCCTTCTGGTCTCTACTCAAATATATTGTCCTCTGTTGGTCTTTTTCTGATTATCTGGTGTAGTACTTCTCTTTACTTTTCGTCTTTTATACTGCTCCTATAGTGCTGGGACCAATCGTCTTGCTAGAAGTCTTAGCTTTCTGGAATTTCCTCTGTCTTGTATATGCCTTCTACCTTGAAATTAAAACTCTTTGTAAGTAGGAGAGGTTTGGTCTCTATCTAATTTGGGCGAGGTTTTAGATTCACTTTGAGAGTGACTGCTCAAAGATCAGTGCTTACTCCCCAAGTTCTCCTTTCCTAATAGTATGGGAGCTGAAGGGAATAGTACAAGGTATTGGAAATGGAGGAGTTTTTCACCTAAGGTCAAGAATGACCACAAATTAACAGGATTGAGGAGACTGTAGGAATAAAGTTCAATAAGCCAAGCCAAAACTCAACAAGAAGGCACGTATCAAGACAAAGGTACAATGACAAAAACATTAACAGCCAGATAAATAAAGTTAGCAGGTAAATTCTGGGGCTAAAGTCCAGAGATTTATACTAGTTGGTTGAATGCACATAGGTGTCAGTTATGGTACCGTATACGACAAAACATAAAGTGCCAGAAATATGTATTTTCAGCTACAGTGTTAGAGGCTTAAAATGTATTCTTCACAATGGCATACTTTTTACAGTTGAAAGATTAAAACTTGGAAAATTACACTCAGTTCCATTTGAATTCAAGGCTTACGAACATGATGCTATACTTCATGGGTGAAGTACGATTGGAGTTGGGCCTTGAGTGTTGGATATTAGTTGTAGACAACACTATGTGGTGAGACAGGGAGAGATATTTACTGGACTAAGAAAATAAATGTCACCAAAGTCTCAGAGGTAGGAACTTCTGAGACATATTAGGGGAATAAAAAGAAACTTCTCATTCCATTTTTATTAATGTAAGGTTCAATTCAATATGTACAAAATGAAACAAAAGTCTTGACTATTTTTTGATCTACATCTTAGGCTGATGTAAAGTTTGATATCAGATACAAAATATGGATACCAACTTCTGTGGATTATTGCATTTCTAAGAGGAAAAAAAAATAACTCAAGGCTTTTCTGACTCTAATCACCAATTCAATAAGCATTTTGGTATAGTTTATTTGGACAAACATTTATTGAATTTTTGTGACAGATAGTATGTTCAATGATGGGGATATGAAGAAAAATAAGACATAATCCCTCAGGGGCTTAGAGTAGTGGGGGAAACAGATTGGTATAATTAAATTATAGTTTTCTACATGTACTGGTAGAAGTATGTGCTCATACTTATCGATATTTTCCTTGCAGCTGAAATTAATCTTCAATTCAATAAGGAATTATTTTATTGTTAAAGAAAAGTTGCTCTCATTTCTAGGTTTTTTTGTTTTTGTAATTGTTTTGTTTGAACAAGAAACTACACATCTTTTTTAAACATTATAGTTAACTTTAGGCTTTAAAAGTGATTTACAGATATTAAGGAACATTTTGTGAATTGGGCTTTAAATGTATTTTTTGGGGTGAGGGCATTCTTTCCAGAAACTTCATTCCCAAGCTATTTATTTTAGGCCCTTCTTTTTATGTATTTATCTTTTATTTTTAAATTGACATATAAAATTGTATGAATTTACAATATACATCACGTTTCAAAGTATATATGCAATAATGACTAAATCTAGCTAATTAACTGTATATTACCTCAGATAGTTATTTTGTGATGAGAACACTTTACATTCACCCTTTCAGCATTTTAAAATAATACAATATATTATTAACTATTGTCACCATGTTGTATGATAGATCTCCTGAACTTATTCTTTCTATTTAACAGAACTTACATATTTTTTGATCAACATCTCAACCCCTCATCCCCCTACATGTATTTTTTTTCAGTCAAAGATAAATGAAGACAATCATGATAGAATATGCTATAAGATATAGATGAGAATTTCTGTGGTTGATATTTTTGGGGGGTCTTATGTCATCCGACTCAGGTTTTTGTTGTACATAACTCAATTTCACAAGTTTTCTTTCATATATCTCTTGAAAGAACCATAATTTATTTTTTAGGGTTGTTCTTCTTTGATGCCAGGGTGTTTACCTGCCATTTCATGTGTGTTTGAGTTGGCAAAAAACGAACAATTGGTTCCAGATATAAGTGTCTTACAGGTCCGTGATTCTAAGTGGCAACAAAAGCAGAAAAACCAGTAGTAGCTTGATTCTTTGAAAGACCTTATGTAACATCTAAGAGCAGCCAATATCTTTATAAAACTCTGGGTCGAATGAATTAATATTTTTACATGCAGCTAGGAATTTGATTCTAGGAGCAACAGCAAAACCCAGAAACCATGTAACAAAGGCATATATATTATAAGTCAATGAGCAAAAGGCAGATATAGGTATAAACATGGCTAATACCCTGTAGGAGGAACCACCAAATAGATTTGTCATTTCTGGCAGTAAGGGTTTTATCTTTGTATTTATAGAAACTGTAAGAAAATATGAAGATTTTACACTTTTTTCATTAATAAATCATTACTTGCCACTTTTACTCTGCACTTTGTTTAAATCCAACTTGATGGGTTGTGAAAATGAGGATGATTTGCTCTTAACCCATTTAAACAATACTCATTGCAAGTCCTAGACATACTTAGGCTATTTTCTTCTGTTGAACATATCTCAGATAAGCAGAAGAGGAAGGAAAGATGGCTAGAGATGTAACTAAGTTGGGAAGGGCTAATCTATAAATATTAGATGACTGCAGTGTGCTCACGTTGTGCTTGGCACTGCATACTCGGAATAAAAATAACTCGGCAGAAATTCTGACCAGTGTCAGAGGAGAGAATAATAGTGTTACAATCTTAAGAAGAAAGCCTGAGATCAAACCACACATCTTGTGTATTTGATTGCAATGATCAAGATGACCATACCCAAAGCAGGGTGACGTACTGTTAGGAAGTAGAAAGGCTACTAGTCTAATTCTTTCTCTAATCCCATTGAGGAAAAAACAAGATAAAATAATTTAGATTATAACATTCTGAGTTTTAGTTAGAAATAAGGACATGTTTCCAGGCAGTGAGAGTAATTCAGTATTGGTAAGTGTTTCTAAGGGAAGCCAACAAACTATTGTTTCTGTAGATTAGTGAAATCTTTGACTTTCTGCACAGCCAGAATCACTGCCTGAAGGTAGTGGGGAGAAATGACCAGATGGCCTCAGGGGCTTCTCTGAATCACCTCCAGACTTCCAGATTTGAAGAAACTATAAAATTACATTGTTAGCTTTCAGGTTGTATATATTTTTCCTCTGTGTTGTCTGGAAGCTCTCCCATCAGAACTACAACCATCTCCTGATGCTTTATCTTATACTCAGGCAATGCAACTCACTCCGTTCCTAGACAGATGGAAAATAAAGGAACTGCCTTGTGAGAACTGCAGAAACACACCTGGTCTAATACACTTCACCACTAGGTGACACTCTAATCATATCGCAGCTACCATTTTAAAAATCAATAACCTCGCCTTTATATATGAAAAATTTCACTTGTTTTCTGTCTTAAAATTGTTCCCCCTTATCACTGAAATGAAAAGCCTAGCTCTAAGAACGTTTGAATTTTTTATATGTAGTTTAAGAAAATCATCAAGTTCAGTTATTTTGTTAGGCATTCAATAATTTATAGGGCCTTTTTTTGTATCTCATATAACAAGAAGCAAAATTCAATAAATACATGTGTGGTATAAAATATCAGTGTATGTTTAGTTGGTTTGGTTGTTGTAAAGTAAATTATACACATTCCAAGCATTACAATGTGATGACACTCCATCACATTGTAATGTAAATGTTTTAAAGTGTTTCAAAAATGTAAGGGACCCAGGTGATATAAAAAGTGTTAGTGTTTGAAAAATGTAAGGGACACAGGGAAATTCTTATTGTTTTGAAATTAAGCAGAAAACGGCCTTTTAAAATTTTTTTTTTCTTGCATCTCCATTGTTACATCCCAGTGTATTCGTTGCTAATAACTATTTAGTGAAAATAAATGAGTTTTAAAAACATTTTCTGTAAAAATCTCTTTTAAGAATCTCAGCTCCAAAGATAGATATTCACCTCTCTTCTCTCTTTGGTCTTTTTGGAATCTGGCTTTCATTAATAAATAATGGGTTGTTTACATATGTATATGTTAGTCAACAGCAGGAATCCTTTAAAGTCATACTGCCAAGTGACTTTTCCATTTCTAGAATGACCGAGAAGACCAGAACCTAGAACCAAATTCACCTGTGGTTTAGTTTGACTGAGCTAGGAGGGAAAACAAGATGAACAAATTGCTATGTTTTGGATATTTGTTCTCTCAAAATCTCATGTTGAAATTTGACTCCCCATGTTGAAGGTAGGGCCTAATGGGAGGTGTTCAGTCATGGGGTCAGAACCCTCATGAATAGATTAATGCCTTCCCTTGAAGGAATTCTCACTGTATTCATTCCCATGAGAGCTAATTGTTATGAAGAACCTGGCACCTCCCCTCTCTGTGTTGCTTCTCTCTTGTCCTGTGGTTTCTGCACATACCCTCTCCTCTTTGCCTTTGCCATGAGTGGTTTTTGCCAGATGCCCAGTCTTTCAGCCAACAGGATTGTGAGCCAGATACACCTCTTTTCTTTATGAACTATCAAGCCTCAGGTATTCCTTTACAGAAACACAAATGCACTAAGACAAAGATCAAAAAGTGTGGGTTACAAAAGTAATTCCTGTTTTCAGGAAAAAGAAAATGACTTGTAGCTAAAGCAAAGAAACTAATATTTAAAGGCAGTTTTCAACAACAATAGCAATCCAAGTCAAGAAGAGAACAAACCAGGAAATAACAAGCCAAACAAAGTACATTTTCTTTAACGAAATAAATACCTGGAAAAATATAGCTCTGAGTTTTATAAAATCTGTAAGATTTTTTTTAAATTCAGAATATGAATTTATCCTCAGAAACATGTGATTTTTAAATGTAGATTTAACAGATAGATGATTTAGAAAAAAAATATACTTTTTGTGAAATGATTCAGTTCATTTTTTTAAAATAGTAAGTTATACCTGAAAGTCACTTGAAATATTATAGTCTGTGAAAATGAAACGTGTACTTAACTTACAGGAGCACATGTATTGGCATTTATACTTTTCTTACTCTCCTGGGGTAATTTGTTTATTACTCCTCTCTTTGTTTTGTCAGTATTTAAATTCCTTGTAAATGTTTGCAATCTACTGGGCTAAGTCCAGTGTGTGGTTGTAGACATGTGATACATATGTGAGTAAATTCATGAATGTATATTGTGTGAAGGGGCAGTAGTTCACATAGCTAAGAAAATAAACAATTAAAATTTATACTGTGGTTGCAAGGATAAAAATTTCTCTTTCAAGTGACCTTCAGTGACAAGATGGCTTTAAAGTTTCCCTCAGTTTGACTAGACAGGTTTCTTTCTGACTCTAAGTCCCTGAACATTCCTTTTCTTAGACCATTTACTTTAGAAAACTTGCAAGTATAAATTCTTTGTCTCTTTTAGATATAAGTCTTCTTGCCAGTTTTACAACCTAGCAAAGTCTTTCTCAAGGACCTAGGAGCCATGCCTTGAAATGTAATAATCAGGAAAGACAGGGCCCCTATCTCCCACTCTCTGTGTGAGTATTGGAGCCTAACTTCAATAAGTGCCAATTAGCAAACACAGAGGTTCTAATCACACTGAAAAAGCTTCCTCCCTAAAATCCTCCAGTATTTTTCCATTAGCTCACCGTGGTGCTTAAAAACTGTCTCGTCTTTTATTTCAGTTGAGTTCAGTATCTCTCCTTTATTGCAATCATCTGGAATTTTTTCTTGCTGTTTAATTCATCAAATGCAATTTTCTAAAACACAAGTTTTATTTTAAAAACTATCGATATCAGAACATAAAAACATGCTAAATTAGGTAATATCAGTGGGTATTTAGGTCAGTGTTAAATCTCTAATAGTGGCATTAAGGATGTTTATGTAGTTTTTCTTATGACTTTCAACCTCAAATGTTTAAGATATACTTACTTCAACCCTTTCTATATATTCATAAATTCCTATGGAAATATTATACACAAGTTAATCAACACCATAGTTGTACATATGACCATTATTGTTTCATCTCCTCTTGAGGATAGATGATCAAAGCAACTGCAATAAATAATATCTCCAGTAAAAATGTTAGCAGAGGTCTGGCTTGTAAGTTTGTTTGTAGGCATGTGTATGAGGGTATAGATGGCACTCTGAGAGGTCAGAATAGAGGAGCATTTATTCAGAGTTCCCACATAACATCATCAGGATATGTCCCATCTCAGTCAATAAGCTTGGAATTAAGAGGGGATCTGTTGACAGTAGGTCTGTAGTTAACACATTGAAGACTCACATTTAGGAATTCCACATACTTTATAGTCCTAACTTTGAACAATTTTACTTTATTATGTTCTAAAAATATTTCTCTGAAGCTTCAAGGGAAAACTTTAATTCTGTATTTGTATGATTTGTTAAAGGTTTATCCATGATGATACAGACTTTGATCAAATGCTCTTCAGATTCTCCCTTAATGTGGCTCCAGAATTCTCAAGTGAAGATCAGATAAACGGAGCAACCAACTATGAATTTTAATCCTGGCATGAAAGTAAGTTGCTGCTTCTCCATAGAGACAGCCCCTATGCCCTGGAAGCTGAAAACTAAAATTATTTCAATTAGCTAATCCACAGGGCCAGAAGCCCTGGAAACCGGGTTAATTCAACACTTCTTGCCATTACGTCAGATGCCCCTCACAGCTTCAGCTTAGCTAACTACTACCCGGTCCTGGGGAGCAATCTTTGTATAGCCCTGACTGGCAGGCTGCTCTACACTGGAGTTTTATGCAACAAAGGGTTCTAACTTTTATCTGTTGGAGTGTCTTTATGTTGTGTCCTACTAGCAAGACAATCTTCAACTCTTATAAAACTAAAATGAAGATAGTAATTTCCATGTTCTCTGCCATCATATCTAGACTATTGATATGACACCATCACTGACCAGGCTATTAAAAAAAAATTGGTTCATGTAGGAAAACAGTCTGTTGCATGGCAAATGTGATGGCATCTTGAAGCAAAACCACTGTAAGGACAGGCATTTGACCCTCACATACCAAGGTGTACTGCAGTAAGGTCATTAAACATTAATTGTGGCATAGATAACCCCTTATAAAGATACCTGTCTATACTTCTCAGTTGTCATGAGTCTTGGCAAGAAGCTCTGAAGATATGACCAGCTGCCCATGTTTTACGCTAAAAACTTGCTACATAAAGAATATTTTCTGGAGGGAGATATGGGGGTCCACTGTCTTGCAACTGAAAACATCACTTCTGTTTGTATTGAATATTTATTTCTGAGAAGCTGGATTTGTTAGCCTCTTTATTCAGCCTCTCAGCTCCCTTGGAACATTTGGGTGGGTTTGCTTATATCTGTTCACCAAAGTCCACACTGTCTGATCATAACTCTTGTCCTTTTTCTTATGACTATTAGCTATTAGCATCTATATTTTATCCTTTATTTCAATAAATACCCATCTTACAATTTCCTTCTTACTCCCAACGTCAGACATTATTTTGGTAATTAAGAATCCTTAATATTAATCAAGCCCTATAATATTGTTTTCAGAGTTCTTCAAATTCCCCAATTACATTCAACATCAAAAATCAGTCATTCATTTCATAAACATCCTTGGGTTTCGATCAGTTTGATGGATGTCTACCCCTTTAAGATCTTGAACTCTAATGATTCCTCTCTACCTTCAATGTTTTTCAATTTGAAAACATTGAATTTTTTATTCAATTTGAATCATTCAAGATAACTCTACACAATATATACCTTGTCAAAAACTGAGTAAGGTGCAAAGATAAACAAGAACCTGTCCTTGTTTTTTAATAACTTACAAAATGAAAGGAGAGATAAGTACACGAATAACAGTATTTTGAGGCAAAACTTATGCAAGCCATAATTGAGGTAAAAACAATGAACTTAAGAGCTTAACTGCACCTATTAGGGACAGCAAACCATCATACCCTCACTCTTACTTTACTTTCTTTTCTTGCCTTCTTAATTTACTGTACCACCTAGAAGTTTATATTTCTTTATTTTCCTAGTTCATCACCTTTTCACTTACTTCCCTAACAATTTAGACCCATATATTTCAATAATAGTCTGGCTGAAACACTCATTGCTCTATTGATGGGTGACCCGTGGGGAAGCTGGCTGAGCATCCATCTATGAGATCTTTAATGTATTGTTGGAATGCTGTGGCACCATTGAAAATGTAAGGGGATAAAGAAAGTTATAGTTAATAGAGATTCTTTTAGGAAGCATATTATATGTTGCTGAAGAAATACTTAATAAACCCTTTAATTGCATGAGTTGTCGCTTGATTGAAGTAAACGGTGGTCATTCTGACTAAACAATAAATTAGTCCAGTGAATTGTATACTTATTTTTGAGTGAAGAATGTAGGTTTTTATCCTGAGCTTACTTGATTTCTTGAAATTTTTAACCTAAATAACAATCAGACGCTGTGTAAAAGAAAATAATAGTTTTGGGGAAATAAGACATTGTGATGCTGATACCTATGCCATAATAAATTATGTGCATATTCAGGAAAGAAAAGAAAGACTAAGGTTTTTAAACAAAAAATGAGGAGGATTACATCATTGTTTTAAGATAATTATCATTGGCTACAAGGATTAATAACAAGAGTGGCACCAATCTGAGGTTAGACAGGTAATTGCAGGGAAGATGTTCTTGCAGAAGTATTTTTTTTTTGTGCAAGGTTTTAATGGCTTCAGTGCATGACTGTGGGGTTTGACATCTTTTGTGATAGTTTCTGCTATCAGGCATTTATGCATGAGAACCCTCCCTTCATGGCCTTTTTTGGCTCTGTCAGGTCCCCCTGAACACCCACAACCAACCACAAGTGACTCCATTTTGATTTCAACAACTTTTACCTTTCTCATTTCACAATCTTTCTCTGAAAGCATCAGTGATCAATCATCCTGTAGTTAGGTTTTGATTGTCCCTTTGTGCCAAGATAGACCTGTCCTGGATTGCTAGTCTGGTTCCATATTGGAAGATGTGATTGGCAGCTAGGAGTTGGTGTTAAAATTCTTTCAGCCACATTTGAGAAATGCAGTTTAAAGGGAGCGGCTCTGAGGAAACATTTACCTGGAGTTGTCCATTATGTTCAGTTCTGTCTGTTTCATAGGCATTTCCTAACATCTCAAAGTGTTGGGCCAGCGTTATGGTGTTAGGAGTTGTACTTCTGAGAAAATTTAACAAGTCAGAGATACAAAGTTTAAAAAGGGAAAATACAAAGTAAAATTAATGGTTATATGACAATTCCAGTTTGCATGATAGTTTTGAGCCATGAGTCTAGGCTTAAAGTCATCCAGTTGTAAATATCAAATGATCACTGGAAATTAGGGTGACCTGTTACAGCTATATGGCCAGTTTTCTTCTTCTGTATATATGGGTCTCAACTTTCCCAGAGGAATTCATCCAGGTACAATTTGTAGTATTAGCAATAGCAGAGATATTTCCTTATTTAGCCAACAGATACTAACAGATCTCTTAGGTCAGGTTCTGTCAAGTTATCTGCAGAAGCTACTGACTGTGAAATTTCAATTACACCATTATCTTGTCAAGTGAAAAAGGTAGCATTAAGTGGGGTAAGAGTCTCATTGTGACATGGAGTCTTGTTCTGATGTCTTGGGAAAAGCTGTCAACTGTGTGAAAATGTCAACTCTCTGTCCTGGTTTGCAGCTTCAATGTCTCTGGTTATGACATCAGGTGGTTTGATGAACTTTCTGTGTGACCCATATATCAAGAAAGAGTCTTGTCCCTTAAAATTCAACTAGTTACAGCCTATAGGGCTTTAGGAACAGAGCAGTTTTTGTTATCAGTTGGAAATTTGTAGCCAAATATTAGAGGAAATTAAGAGAATTCAGAATCTAGTTCAGTCTACAGTCTACTGTGAGGCTATGATGAGATAATACATGGAAAATGCTTAGAAATGTGTTGAGCAGTGGCATATAACCGATAAATCATAATTTATTTGCCTGCAAGAATATTTACATGTTTGCAACATCCTGAAGTTTTCTACTCGGAGATACTTTTAGGGATTCTGCTATAGCAATCAGACCTTTTTGTTAAAAAAAAAGATATCAAAACAAAAACAAAAAACAAATAACATTAGAACCATAGAAAACAAGTTAGCAACACTTCTGAAACAGCAAGAACATCAAACTCAAAATTACGTAGTTAATAAAATCAAAGATTATTTTCTTTTATGAAACTATAAATGCAAATGTTTCTCATTGGTGGGCAGCCTCCAGAACCCCACTAGCATCTTCCTGTAATTCTTGGACCCCAGGTCACATTGTACGAACAACATCATTGTTGCTCTTATTCTGCTGGTAAAATCAAGCCCTGTGGCTACACCTCAATGCAAGGGAGGCAGAATAACACTATGTTCAGGTTCTGCTTCCCTGTGACAGGGGAAGTTTCAATTTCTCATGGTTGGTTAGCCATCTTTGACATACTTCCACTTATACTAAATGTTTGAATTAGTGATTACATTGCAAGTGATATGATGATTCATGACTAGTGCACGTTGGCTAGGTCTACATTGAAAAAATATCTTTTTAAATGTTTTATATTTTAGGATTTCTGTGTTTAGTCAAACAGTTGGCTCTTTTGAGAACAATTTGTGAAAAACTGATCCCTTCTTGAAAGCAGGTTTGATGAATACTGGAGAAAATAAATGAAGGTCTATATCAAGTTAGGAAGAGAAAACAGAAAAAGCAAGGGAAAGAAATATAATTCAAGCATTTAAGGGCTTCTGATAGGCTTCTCAGTGTGGCCGAGACCGAATGATTTTCCGACATTTGTTCTAAAACTACACCTTTCCAAATTTGTCCTCTTTATGGGCCAATGCATTTCATACAACTCATGTCTGGAGAAAGGATTACAGTGTATGGCTTTGTTATAGGCTTATTAATTGAAAATATCTTCTGACATGCTAAGGTCCTGGATAGCATTCATCTATATCTCTGAGTACCCTGGAAATACACAGACTGATTCAAACTCCATTTATATAAATATGTTTATTTTTAAACTTATTCTGCTAAAATAGATTCATTTGTCTTTGATCTGACAGAGGAAACTATCTTTTGTAAACAAATAATTTTTTTTCTAGTTTTATTTCTGGTGTATTTCATCCATTCAGTCTTTATCTAGCAGACTTTGATGTATACCGTTGGTTCTTGCCTTTTTTTTTTTTTTTGTTCAACTCCTTTATGTTCATGTGTAACCATTTATTAAAGTCATATTCCTGAAGGGGAGGTCATCATTATATACTAGGAGGAGTCTGAGATGGCTCAAATTCTTCTTATCTCAAGATATTCTCTTCCTTCATTTTCCAGATATTACTGAGCTACTGTTTGTTCAGCTGTGCTTGAATATCTGCATCCTTCCATCTGACTGGCCAATTGACTTTAAAATGCCTTATATCTCTCACAGTCCAATACAGTACAGTTCAACACAACCTGAGTGGTACATCATCACGCATTCCAGCTATAGCTTGGAAAGACAATAATATCAATGGCAACAAAAATTTACTGTATGATCTTCAGTTTTCTCATCAGTAAAATCAGGACAATAGTTGTCCACCAAATGTAGCTTTTGCCAGAAGTAAGGAGAAATAAATGTAAGATGGTTAGTCCAGTGTCTGGTCATATGTTCTCAAATTTTAATTATTGTAACTGTTACTTTAAATATTCTTATAATTAATTTTAACTTATTGAGTGTTTATTTGTCCCATGTGCTGTACTCCTTCTGTATCCCACATACCTCACCACACAGCCTTAACTGTTATTTGTATGGTTGTAGCTCCCAAATCTGTATCAGTAGCCTTGATGGTCCTTAGGAGCTTAAGGGCTACAAGTAGCCTTGATTGTCCTTAGGAGCTTAAGGGCTACATTTACAACAACTCCGATATGACTAGTAAACTTCTTCAGTGTGATTCTCTGTAGCGTCTCTATACCCCATTTCTATACCCACACGAAATGTCTTTTCTCATTTGATTATCACAATAGTGTTTTATGCTATTATTGTTTTCATTTTATTGATAAGGAAACTGGAACAGCCGAGGTCAAATCCATCAGAACACCTACCCTCTAGGTACTTAGGATTGCTCTTCCTCCTCTATGCTAAGTAATTATACCTCTTCCTTGTATTCTTTCTGTCTTCATACTTTGTAATTTGGAATTACAGACATCATCTAGAATTTTTTTCAAGGTGGATTTGTATTTCCTTCCTCGGTCATTGATTTTTTGGGGGTTGATTTTTGAGAGGAGAAGTGGGTAGAGATATTTTTGTATTATACCGTCAGGAATCTGGAAGGCTCATTACAGTACTTTCTTTTTTGTTATTATTACACTTTAAGTTCAGGATACATGTGCAGAACATGCAGGTTTGTTACATAGGTATACACCTATCATGGGGGTTTGCTGCACCCATGAACCCATCATCTACATTAGGTATTTCTCCTAATGCTATCCCTCCCTTTGCCCCCCACCCCACAACAGGCCCTGGTGTGTGATGCTCCCCTCCCTGTGTCCATGTGTTCTAATTGTTCAACACCCATTTATGAGTGAGAACATGCAGTGTTTGGTTTTCCATTCCTGTGTTAGTTTGCTGAGAATTATGGTTTCCAGCTTCATCCGTGTCCCTACAAAGGACATGAACTCATCCTTTTTTATGGTTGCATAGTATTCCATGGTGTATATGTGCCACATTTTCTTTATCCAGTGTATCATTGGTGGGCATATGGGTTGGTTCCAAGTCTTTGCTATTGTAAATAGTGCTGCAATAAACATATGTGTGCATATGTCTTTATAGTAGAATGATTTATAATCCTTTGAGTATGTACCCAGAAATAGGATTGCTGGCTCAAATGATATTTCTGGTTCTAGATCCTTAAGGAATCTCCACACTGTCTTCCACAATGGTTGAACTAATTTACACTCCCACCAACAGTGTAAAAGTGTTCCTATTTCTCCACATCCTCTGCAGCACCTGTTGTTTCCTGACTTTTTTTTTTTTTTTTTTTTTTTTTTTTATTATACTTTAAGTTCTAGGGTACATGTGCATAACGTGCAGGTTTGTTACATATGTATACTTATGCCATGTTGGTGTGCTGCACCCATCAACTCGTCAGCACCCATCAATTCATCATTTATATCATGTATAACTCCCCAATGCAATCCCTCCCTCCTCCCCCCTCCCCCTCCCCCCTCCCCATGATAGACCCCAGTGTGTGATGTTCCCCTTCCCGAGTCCAAGTGATCTCATTGTTCAGTTCCCACCTATGAGTGAGAACATGCGGTGTTTGGTTTTCTCTTCTTGTGATAGTTTGCTAAGAATGATGGTTTCCAGCTGCATCCATGTCCCTACAAAGGACGCAAACTCATCCTTTTTTATGGCTGCATAGTGTTTCCTGACTTTTTAATGATTGCCATTCTAACTGGCATGAGATAGCATCTCATTGTGGTTTTGATTTGCATTTCTCTAATGACCAGTGATGATGATTTTTTTAATATATTTGTTGGCTGCATAAATGTCTTCTTTCAGGAAGTGTCTGTTCATATCTTTTGCCCACTTTTTGATGGGGTTGTTTGTTTTTTCTTGTAAATTTGTTGAAGTTCCTTGTAGAGTCTGGGTATTAACCCTTTGTCAGATAGACAGATTGCCAAAATTTTCTCCCATTCTGTAGGTTGCCATTTCACTCTGATGATAATTTCTTTTGCTGTGCAGAAGCTCCTTAGTTTAATTTGTCAATTTTGGCTTTTGTTGCCATTGCTTTTGGTGTTTTAGTCCTGAAGGGTTTGCCCATGCCTATATGTCATGAATGGTATTTCCTAGGTTTTCTTCTAGGATTTACATGGTTTTAGGTTTTACATTTAAGTCTTTATTCCATCTTGAGTTAATTTTTGTATAAGATATAAGAAAGGGGTCCAGTTTCAGTTTTCTGCATAGGCTAGCCAGTTTTCCCTGCAGCATTTATGAAATAGGGAATCCTTTCCCCACTGCTTCTTTTTGTCAAGTTTGTCAAAGATCAGATGGTTGTAGATGTGTGGCGTTATTTCTGAGGCTTCTGTTTTGTTCCATTGGTCCATATATCTGTTTTGGTACCTGTACCATGCTGTTTTGGTTACTGCAGCCTTGTAGTATATTTTAAAGTAAGGTAGTGTGATGCCTCCAGTTTTGTTCTTTTTGCTTAGGATTGTCTTGGCTATACAGGCTCCTTTTTGGTTCCATCTGAAATTTAATTAGTTGTTTCTAATCCTATGAAGAAAGTAAATGGTATCTTGAGGGGTATAGCATTGATTTATAAATTACTTTGGTCAATATGGCTATTTTCATGATATTGACTCTTCCTATCCATGAGCATGGAGTGTACTTTCAAATGGTAACTTACATCTCAGTGTAGATATTGGGGGAACTAGAATGGTTAGATTTTTGAACAAGGCTCCCATAAAGGAGATGTAAGACAAGATTAAAGAAGAGTCATATTTCTAAGTAGAGTCAATGGCTTTTTACATGGAAGGACATAGTGAGAATTTTAACTTTGGTGTTAGACTGACCTAAGTTAATGCCTTAGCCATCATTGTTGTTTATGATCTGGAATAATGTATTTTGTCCTAGAACTTAGGGATAAAGGTTAGTTTCTTTTTCTTCTATCCTTCATTTCAAAATTATGTATATTTAATACCTTTGGATGTGGCCATTTAACTATTTTAGGTACAATTATCTGCACCTGCATACAATTAAGGCTCTTGCTGAAGGTTATGTAGTGGATGATCAAGGTCGCTTAGTATATTAGCTGTTCTTAAATGTTCTTCAGACCACCTGCTGGATTTTACGGGTTGAATGGATTGGTGATTTGATTTTTGATGCATTTATGCACAGTTTGCACTGATATACCATGATTAGTTACATTCATTTAATAGGCACTTAGCAAATGCCCTTGTGAAAGTGAGAAAATATAGGTGATTGCTTTGTGTATTTCCTTCTTTGTAAGAACATTGGCAATGCTGATGAATAATTAATCAACTAATTTTTGCCCTGTTCAGTGTTCTCTGTTTGGAAGTGAGATGAGTTCTTTTATGCATGGTGATATGTATTTAAAATCCTAATTCAGTTTAGGAGTATAGATGTGAATTGATTTTGTTCTACAGCTTAAGGACAGAGATTGCTTATGCAGAACATCTGAGCCCCCAAAATTGCCTCTTCCCTCTTCTGCATGAAGACCAATATTTTACATTTACATTTACACTCTATACATTTCTTATTGTGTGTGCACCTCTACTGAATCCATTTCAATTTACCATTTTTGACTGTGTTGATTTTTATAGTTGTATCTCACATATGTATATTAACATTTTTATGTTAAAATGTTGTACAAACATTTAATAAATTGAAACAAAGAATGACTTAGTAAGCTTAAGCATTACAGACATTTTATTTAGTCTAAAGACAGCAGTAAAGGCAGCACACTCACAGGCTTATTCTTTGGTAAACTGTTCTATCTGACACTTTCCTCTTTTTCTAGATTTGAGTTTTGGCATTTACTTCCTTTTTAATTTCCACAGATTGCCTAGGCATGATCCCCTTTTTGATGAACCTGTGTAGGAGATTTGGGTGGAATAACATCTGCAACACAAATCTGGATGTATCCAAGTGAAACCAATTTAAACTTATTAAATTGCTGCAGCATTCTGGGGGTCCTGATTAAAAGCTCCTCCAGTCCAGGAGTTGAATAATTTCACTGCCACATCAGGCCTTTGGATGTTTTACATTATCTCCAGTGGTGTCCTTTCAGATTAAACATAATCCCATTAAGCAATGCTGCTGGCTTTTGGGCTGCTTACACTAGGCTGAGTAATACTCTGCTTTTTATTTAGGACTGTGTTTCTTAATTCTTCATCTTGGATGGCTGGCACACTCTGGCAATAAGACTGCATGCTGTAGATGAATATATTCTTTATTAGTAGAACTGATTAAGTTGTCATACAATATCTATGACCCAAATGTCCTCAGGCCACATCACATTTAAACCTAAAATTCTTTGGTTTGAATTTCAGTCTCTTGTAAAAGTACATATTTCTCCATCCTTTCCAGCCACTGCTTAGTTTCTGGGGAGGTCTTAAAGTGTCTGTTACATGCATTGACAAATTTTAATTGTTTGCGTTCTCCGTAGTTGATGACTTGTGATGAGTAACTCATCATAAGTAGCTCAACTCCACTCTGTCAACTACTGATATTTCCACTAAAACAGTTAGGTGAGTTGAGACTCTTCCCACATCACCACTACCATGTCTGGTAAGCTATTTCTTCAGCAGAAATAAAGATCCTTTGATACTCTTGGTCACTGACACACAACCCAGCTGTGATAACCACAGTAGTGATATAGTGCTTGGAACTGTTCTAATGGTTTGTTTTATAAAGTCTTCCAACCAAAGTTGTCTTCATCTATAAAATGCAGTTATTGATAGTAATTGTTCCCCTTAGTGATTATAAAAATTAAATGAAATAATTTATGTCAAGTGCTTATTATATGGTAGCTATACAAATGTTTGCTGCTATTATTATTTTTTTCTATTAAAATGAGCTTGAATTCAATTTTAGAAAAATGTTATTTCAAATTATTACATTTACTAGCTGAACTTTCTTTTACGTGAATCAGAACTTTTTTCAGAAACAATATTTTTGTGGCTTAATATTTCTCATGTTGAGCAGAAAAGTAAGGTTGAGAGACTGCAGCCAAGAACAAGCAACCATTTCAACTCTAGGTAGAAGGTTAGCCAGTTGAAGGACAGTCAAGTTGTTAAAACCAACATATATATATATATATATAATCTATCTATATATATAATGATTATATATGTATATAATCTATATAGATTATATATATATATATATATATAATCTATATATATAGATTATAGCCCAGAAAGGCTATAATCTATATATATATAGAACACTTTATATATCCCTGGATCTGTGGTACATGCTTTATGGGTGTTAACTCTTTGCATCCTTGTGGCAATTGAATGCAATAGGTATTATTGTTATCTCTATTTTATGGATGAGAAACTGAGGCATATAAAAATTAAGGTTGCTCAGTTGTTCGATGATGGAGCCAGAATTCCAGCCCAGGCACTCTGACCCTAGATTGTGATCTTAACCACTATTGGTCTTCATGTTTTAAATTTGTTGGCATTGAGAAAATGTTGCATTGGCTAGAATTCATTTTGTGTCCTGACCTCTAGGTCCCCAGGGAGAAATATATAACCACCCTTACATTTAGTATGAACCATGGTCAATAAGCTGTGAACAGAAAGCAAGAAAGAGCTGGCACATTACTATTGGCTGCATGTCATAGGAAGGACTTTTTTGTGTGTATACAAGGGAAGGAAAGTAGATAATATATTTCTAGATTTATGTTCACTTCGTGTCTGAAGAATCCAGTGACACTGTACATTTACCATATCAAACGAAAAATACCTCTTCTCTCAGATGTGGGAATTTGAGGTACTTATGTATTTGTAAGACTAGAGGTCCTAGACATTAGAATGTATTAAAGTGCTTTCTTATATATTATAGGATATTCAAATCTCTTTATTTACACAGCCTCTTTGAACTTTGACATGCCAAAATCATGACAAACGTGAACTCTCATGATGCAGCTTTTGCACCCAATGCAAGCTGGCATTTGTTTTGCACAATTGCTGCTTTCACTGACTCTTGCTCTACAATTGTTTATATATATGAAACTAATATCTTAGGGAAGGCTTTCCCTCATTCCTTTATTTTGCTTTTTAACTGTGGAATTTTTCTAGTGGCTTTCTGAGCTGAAGTTGCTGTTGATGGTTTTAAATCCTGTATATAAGGCTTTGAGTTAGAACCCTAAGGTTGCCAATTACTTTTCAAGACCATCTCTCCTCAGCTTTTGAATTTCTAAGCTTTAAGAGGTATTTCTTTCTCTGACTTATTTTTTGAGTGGGATATACCCCTGGCATTGCATTTCCTTTGTTTTATTCCTTCTCCTTTGAAGAAGAATCAACTCTTTTCTCTTTTTCTTCTGGCCTCCAAAGTGTCATTTTTCCTTTCATATATAAAGCCTGTCTTCTGAGAGCTCAACATTTCTCCAAAGGAATTTTCTCTCTTTCTCCATCTCTATTATCTTATATCCCATTTTTCTTTTATTTCTTACTAATTTTGTTTAAATAACAAAACAGAAGCATACTTTTACTACTAGGCTCTTTTAGGGCATTTTGACTAATGAAATTTTTCTGTATAGTCCTTCTCTATTACCCTTTAAAAATTAAGATAAAATGTACATACGTTGAGATAAACAGATTGAAAGTGCACAATTTGAGGAGTTTTAGCCAATTATTAAGTTATGAATATCACATCAAGATATTGAACATTTCCATTTTCCCAGAAAGTTCTCCTGTGTCAATCTTCCAGGCAATTCCCAAACCATAGGTGAGAAAGGCTATAATACCTAGATCATAGATTAGTTTTTTCCTACTCTTGAACTTCATAAATATAAAATCATACAGTATATATTCACTTATGCCCGAATTCTTTATTTCAATATTATAGTTTTGTGGTTAATTTATGTTCTTGCTTGTATGTATGGGTAGTTTATTCTTTTTTTAAAAGTCATGAATAGTATTTCACTAAGTGAATATAGAATGGATTCAATGCAATGTATTTATTATTATTAACTTTTTTCCCTTTTTGGGGCAAATATGAATGGCAATTATGAATAAAGTCACAATAAACATTTTTGTAGAAGGCTTTTGGAAACATGTGTTCATTTGTTTTTGATACATGCCTAGAAGTGGGATGGCTAAGTTATAAGGCCATGTATGTTTACTTTTCAGAAAATGCCAAATAGTTTTCTAAAATGGTTCCTCCATTTTCCCCTCTGTATTAGTCTGTTCTCACACTGCTATAAAGAAATACCTGAGGCCGGGCGCCGTGGCTCACGCCTGTAATCCCAGCACTTTGGGAGGCCGAGGCGTGCGGATCATGAAGTCAGGAGATTGAGACCACCCTGGCTAAGACGGTGACTTTCTTAAGGTGATGAGAAAAGGGTAAATCTACAACTGTTGCTCTATAAATTTGGTGTAACTCTATATATAACTGTGGGAATATGTCTATTATATCATCATCTGTCAAGCATATCAGAACAAAAGGGATTGAGTCAGTAATATAAAAATGGTGGTTTTAAAAAGAATTAGAAAGTGTCAGGTAGTTTTTAACTTGGATTATATGCCTCTATATTATGGAGAACAAGATAATCTTAAAGATATTTGATTTACTTATTAAACTGCTTAATCTTAAAAATATTTTTTTTACTAAAATCATGAAGTTCCACTGAAGATATATAGTACTGGTAGGGAAATTTATTGCAAGAACAAAGCATTCTGGAATGAATTTTTCAGTGGGCTTTTAACAAATTTTAATTCTGAGGTGAGAAGGAAAACAAACTGAAATAAGAGGATGTTTGTAAAAATAAGCGAACTACTTGAAATAATAGATTGTTTTTTAGATGAAGAAATGGAGATACTATCTTAGTCTGTAGAATAATTTCTCATAAACAATATAATCAAATATCGTTACCTTAAACATTGCAATACAAAAGCTAACAAACACACGTTTAAGCACCAAATTGTAATGGAAGTAGCACTGGACTCCAGAGAGGTAATGTGATTCCTAGACCTTCCTTGGTTAGATTTTTTCTCTGTTATCTATGAAGTGAATTAGCTAGACATACTAGATAATTCTAATGGTTTAAATTCATCATTCTAGTCTTTATTCCTCTATATTGGGAAAAGTTCTTATTCAAATTAAAGAAAAATCGATTTTTAGGAACTTTGCTTTAGTTAGACATACTCTTGGGAAAAAAGTTTAAAACTATTCCATAGCCTTTAGTATCATCGTACTTCTAACATATGTAATTACACATTTCATTTTATTATTTTCTGTTAACTGACATCTACTATGAGTTTGACAATCATATTTAACACTATCTTCCATAGCAAGTATTCAGTTGGTTTATTAGGGAAGTCATAAACCAATTTGATTATTATCAGGTTTGTTTTCTGTTTCACAAATAAATTGGTCTGGACAAGCCAAGATACAGATGTTCATTCATAATCACACACATCAGTCCACCTCTACAACTTTATATTTAAAAATTCCACAAGCTTATGATCCTGTCTCACAATCACATCCACAAGTGCGCTTTGGAATTAGTTTTAGCAGGTTTATTTGTTCGTTTGTTTGTTTGTATTTACTTTTGCCATTTGGGTTTTCATGGGAGCTTCTCTATCACTTCTGTACTGATAAAAAATTTATTTCCACTTGCATCAACCAATTTTAATTTTCATAGCTGTACTAAAAATATATGAAACAAAGATGTTAAGTGTGTACATCTTCACTGAGTTTATATTTGCTAATTCAAAGTTTAGTGGAGTTCCATTGGTAGAACCAGGAATTACTTTTATACTACCAACCAATTGACATCCGTTCCGCTGGTCTTTCTTTGAGATCTGTTTAAATGGTTTTCAGCTCTCTAATTTCCCTAACGATTTAGAGGTTGATAATTCCACTGAAACAGAATGCAACCAAGGGAAGTGTGAAAGTCTCCAAGATTCTAGATGCTTCTGAGGTTCTTTTCATATGTGAGCCCCTTAAAAGAAAATCATTGAAAATGTAACTTTTAGAAGATATTCTTCAGAGTATGCTGGTGATTACCTGAGGAGGGTGGTAAAGAATAGAAAGAATATCAGTAATTTGCATGTTTTCAGTTTATTCTAGTTAGAAGGAGACTCATTAGATATTGATTGCTACAGAGTCTCAACAGAATAATGGGAACAAAGATAATAATTAATGAATTGTGCAGTAGGAAAGGCTCCAATATGAAATACACAATACTGAAGCAGAGAAGAATGATAGAATTGTCTGTTTTCATACAGGTAATGAGAAATAGTATTGGAAACTAAATAGAAGCTATAGAAACCAATAATTATATTACTCTTTGATGTTTTATAAAGAACATTCATGTGAATGTTTGCATTGGATTCTAATAGCATCCTGTAAAACCAAGTTCAAGAGGTTACCTCATTTTTACAGTTAAGAAATCTGAGGCTCAGAGAATTTAGGTGATTTGTCCAAGCTCACACACTTTCCATGTTGTATATGCAGTATCAGAATCAATATTTTCCCTCCCTCTATCAATATTTTCTTATGTTATGTGGTCACATGTGTTTTCAAATATTTGGAGACTCATGTTAAAGCATGGCTTTAGCTATTCAGAACCTATAGTAATGAATTTATCTGGATAATTAATTGTGTCAGATACCTGAAAGAACAATTTGTACTTAAATTTTAATTTTTGTGGTGACATAATGTCAATAAAAATAAAACCTTTTAAACTTTTTTTAGTAACTGATAGTCACCATTAACATATCAGTTATCGTAAAGTATTGTAACTGTGTGTATAAATATATTGAAATATTAGACTAAATGAATCACAAGTATAAAATATAACATGGATGTTCATGTTAAGAAATGGTATAATCTTGTCCACCAATTTTTGAATGTCACAATGGCAAAATATTTCAATAGTTTATAAATCAATATGAATAGACCAGTTGGCATTTTCCCATTTATGGCAATTGTCCATTTTCCTTTTGAAAATAACAATCAAATATTTCTTTCACCTGTTATTTTTCATAAAAGGAATTGCAGTATTACTGCCTAGAAGCTACTCTTTGTCAATTAGTTCATGATTTCTATTTGTTCAGCAACACATCTAAACTTTTAGAGAGAGCGCCACCAAACAGGGTTCTCCCTTCATTTTAGAGGGTGTGTTAAGCAAGTGTAGAGATGCAGGAGCAGCCTTTGGGTCTTTACTTCTTTCACTTGTATGTACTTAGTGTCAGGGCTTGTTATTTTTGAGTAATTCTGCATTGCAAGCTATTCATCATACATGAATGGAAAGGTTCTCTTTTCCTTGGAAAATACATCTGGCAGGAAACAATGCCTGTTGGCAATCCGAAAAGCCCGAGACTGTGCCTAGAGGAGCATCTCATCCGTAATTACAGCTTGTGGTAGCCTTCATTTTTCCTATACAATTATTTATAGAGTGCAAATGATAGTTCAAGACATACCACCCCAAAATATGACTGTAGGAGATCAGATTATGCTACCTCAAAATTTGCCACTTCAGCATATTGCTTACTTTGAGCAAAAAGAAATTGAAAACCAGCCAAAGCAGGAAAAACTCTTTACTTCTCCTCAGCTACCTAAAATGAAGTGTCACTCTCCCCCTTTATTTACATGTATAAAGGAAATATTCTTTAGTAAAGGTAATAAACATATATATACCAGGAAGAGAGCTACTCTTTCTCAGGTGAAGACAACTTTTATCACCAGAGAAACTTTTATTTACATAAAAAACTACTTTTACTTACTATACATTTTGTCCCTGATTCTCACATAATTTGCCTTCACTACTCCCTCAGAAACCCCAAATTCCTATTTCTTTCTGTAACTCAGGATGATATAAAGGCTTCAATCATCTGGCTGCTTCTTTGAGCCACATATTTCTGTGGGACTCCTGTGCATACATATGTAATTCATATTGTTGTTTTTTTTTTTCTTTTAACCTGTCTCATGTCAATTTAATTAACAGACCAGCCCAGCCAAGGAGCCTAGAAGGCTTAGAAGACCCTTTTGTCTAAGAAAGTGTTTTTTCCTCCCTTACACTACTGAGGGCTAGATGCTGTTATAGACACTGAGTATTTAGTAGTGAAGAAAACAGAAAATGATTTTAGTCTAATGAACTCACATTACGTGGTGAGGAGAAGTAAGAAAAAAAAGGTGCTTTATTAAGAGAAGCAGAGTATCTCATTTAAAATGAGTCATCAAAATTAGGCATAGTTTAGTTGTGACTCAGTCATTGAGATATAGAACTGGAATCACAGAAGCAGGAAAGAAAGGAATAATGTGTAATGGTTTGGAACCAGTGACTCTGATGTTTATCTCCCTACAACTTTGTTGTTAAAGAGCAATTGAGTTCTCTTAGTCAAGGCTTGGTCCACAAAGCTGCTAGATAACACTGAGCCAACAATCTTCTTCCAACTGTTAGATGAAATCCTGTCATCTTTGCTTTTCAGGGAAATGGAACACTTTCTCGCTGACTCTTGCTTTATTCTTATTCTTTCACATGGTTGAGTATCAGATTTTGTGATTGGGTCCTAACTGGTTCTTTCTGGGTAAAATGGTGTGATAAAAAAGTGTGGTATATGCATTAATCTTTGCTCCTAGTTCCAGAATGGACCCTCAGGGGCCAGTAAACATATGGTGCAAATGAGCTCTATATCTCTTAATGTTTGGGAGGCAGCGTTTTGAGTAAGGTGAGCAAACGTCAATGACGACAACAAAGAGATGTGCGGAACATCAGCTCTATTGCTGTCCTTGGGTTAAGATCTGCCAACATAGGGGCGCTCAGTAGATTTGGTTATTGTGCTCTACTAAAGCCTTAAAATTGAGCTCCCAGTGCAAGCTCTTACTTCTATAACTTCAGTACAAGGACATGGTGTTTGTTAATATAATGGGTCACTGACTCCAATCTTCCCACACCCCATTTCTCAGCCAGAATCAGATCTCATGGTTGTCCTTTTTGTAGAAGGCAGGATTACCAGATGTTCTCAGAGGGGTTAAAAAGCACAAAAACTTCCTGAGCATGAGGGTAATAAGACATGAGAGGGCTGTGATCGCTACATCTACATCTCTCACAATACATCTCTCACATATACAGACATATGCAGAGGGCATGGACTCTTGAGTTTAAATTCTGAGTCTTCCACTTTCTATTATTGCATCTTTGAACAAGTTACTTGGGATCATACTAATCGTTTCTATTTAATAGGGTTATGCTAAATATTAAGTAAGTACATGCAAAGTGCCTCATAAACAGTAAATGTCTTTGGGACAGTTTGCTAGTTTCTTCTTATTCCCATATCTGTTTTCTCCCCTTTGCTTTACCTGATTCTGCAGTTACATACTCCTTTACAAAGTCCATCATACCTAGGTATGGCCTTGTGCTGCGAGAGAAACAGTATGTGTTACTTATCAGGGCTGCACAGAATATAAGAAGAGACGCTTCTTCTTTGCCCTCATGAAGTGATACACACCAGCTCCAAGGAGTGGACTAGCAGTACTGTGTCAATATTTCCTCCCAGAGCAATGAGACCCTTGGGGTCACCTTGATCCACAGAAGTAGTATTTAATCCTATTTTGTAGGCTAGGAGCATTCCAGGCTGTCAGTCTCATAAGATTTTGTAGATGTCATATGTAGTTGTGATGCGTGGCCATGAGGGGAGACTCAAGGTCATCCTTGAGAGGAATCTGAGGTCGGACATAGTACTTGACCAAACTGTTGTCAAAAGATAGTGCCCTTGTTGTAAATGAGTCAGAGCGAACCTTGGAGCAATTGAAAAACTAGGGGTGATATTCATACAAATGAGCTGGAATACAGGGAGCAAGAGGGTGATATGGCTATGCATTTATGCTTTGACTGGTTATCTTTTGCCTTTGTGGGTTGGACTAGCCAGATTCTATTTTATTTTACTTTAACCTTTATTTTAAATTCAGGGATACAATTGGCAGGTTTGTTATTGGTAAACTTGTGTCATAGGGGTTTGTTGTATAGATTATTTCATCACCCAGGTATGAAGCCTAGTACCCATTAGTTGTTTATCTAGCTCATCTCCCTCCTCCTATTCCCCACCTTCCAAAGAGCCCTAGTGTGTGTTGTTCCCCTCTATGTGTCCATGTGTTCTTAATTTTTAGCTCCCACTTGCAAGTGAGAACATGCAGCATTTGGTTTTTGTTCCTGTATTAGTTTCCTAAAGATAATGGCCTTCAGCTCCATCCATGTCCCTGTGAAGGACATGATCTCATTTTTTTTTTTTTTTTTTAATGGCTGCAGAGTATTCCATGGTATACATGTACCACATTTTCTTTACCCAGTCTATTATTCAGATTTTTAACAAATGGGTTAGGATGGGTCAGACTAAAGAACACACTGAAGGTCCCGGTAGGCTGGCTCTAAAAAGCTAATGTTTTGCAATAATTTTCAAAATATGTAGATTTATATTGATATCCTTTACTATTCATTTCAGAAATTCACTTAATACTGGAGTCCTTTATTCTCTGTATAGCTGTCTCCTCAAAAATGTTTGATAATTTGTTTTCTATAAGGAATACTGGTTATTTGACTATTTTTTAAAATTTGTTTTTATTTAATTGTTTGTTTTAATTTAGTTCAATGTTACATGTGGATAAGATTAGAATCTGTTTCAGAAGTATCATGCGCCCTTGCCTTTTTGGAGAGGAGATTAATGATCTTTGTTAAATATTGCAGGGCATCTATGTCTACATGTATTTCATAAATTTCATTTACTCACTATGGATTGAATTTGCAGTATCTTTGTAACCAAGACAGTAAGATTTAGCAAGGACAGATACATTTAAGCTTGCATTATGAGTTTCGTAAGCTACTTTGGGAGACATACTCTAACTTCAACCAGAGATGTTTCCACTGTATTTGTAAGATAAGACTTATATGGACACCCATTTTATAGCAGGCTTTTGATTTTTGACGTCTGTGCTGTAGTTTAGATTTATACATATGCCAAAGGATAGTGGCACTTGGCATATGCGCAAATTTTCTCCAGAAATTCCATTACCTAGCAGGCAAACAGATAACTCCCTAACAGAAACAAGTTTGAACTTGTAAGATTTTTAGTTGCTGATTTTTTTTTTTTTTTTTTTTTGAGACCGAGTCTGGCTCTGTCGCCCGGGCTGGAGTGCAGTGGCCGGATCTCAGCTCACTGCAAGCTCCGCCTCCCGGGTTTACGCCATTCTCCTGCCTCAGCCTCCTGAGGAGCTGGGACTACAGGCGCCCGCCACCTCGCCCGGCTAGTTTTTTGTATTTTTTAGTAGAGACGGGATTTCACCGTGTTAGCCAGGATGGTCTCCATCTCCTGACCTCGTGATCCGCCCATCTCGGCCTCCCAAAGTGCTGGGATTACAGGCTTGAGCCACCGCGCTCAGCCTAGTTGCTGATATTTTAAGAGCAGGCTGTTGTTTGCTGTTTGCTTATGATTTCTTAGTGCCTGTTCCTGGGCTCTAGTTTCAATAATCTGGCTGATAGTGGAAGAAACTCCATCAATTTCTCATTTTCTGTATCCTCACAGGAAGAGACAGGATTTGTCCCAGGTGTCTGCAACAGTCCTAGCATCCTGAAAGTTTTATTCCTCTGTGCTTTCTTATTGGTGCAGTGTTGCTGTCCATGCTTTTTATCCACAGAAATGGAAAGATACTGATTCTCTTCACAATAGAATATTTAGGACAATATATTCAGTAATTAGAACTTATATGTACTTAAAAATTTTAAAACAAAATAGATGCCTAATTTTATAGAATAAAAAATTAATATGTTTCTGAATTTCAGTGGTAAAATATTACTTGTTCTTTTCTCACTCCTCATCCCACATTAAAATTAGACTCTTTACTATTTTCAAGAATATTTCAGAAAGTATAATATTCTATGATATCTCCCAAGTTGTTCTCAGAGAACAACTTGAAGTTGTTGTTCTCAAAAAGTCATGGTGTGCTCTTTTATTGTAACGTTCTAATGAGACTATATTAGAATTGTATCACCTATCAAAAAGGAGCATCAACTAATGTGAATATTAAACTCTATTTCAACAAATCCATTAATGTTTTTTGTCCTTGAGGTTCAGCTTGAAGTACTATTTTTGGTAGGAATCCAAAGGAGAGTTTTTAAATGCTGGCACAAGACACATCACTTCATTTAAAATGTATAGTAACAAGAAAGCAGATTGTCATAATATTAGTCAAATCTCAGAGGGAAATAACTCTTTTCATTATAGATTTTCATCACTATTTTATGGTTTTTAATTGTTGTATTGCAGATTAGGCAATACAACATATACATATACAATACAACAAATACAATGTAGGAAAACATTATGAAACATAATATTTAATGGTTTGGATTTGAATTTTAATACTTTGAAAAGGCTGCATAAAGGGACTTTTGCATTGGTTATAGCAGCATAATAGGTTGAGTACATAGCATAGTCACATAGTGTAAAGAAGTAAATAATAATATAGTATCATGTTTAACATTGATTAATGCTAACATTGTAAGTTGTTCCCAGATTCTGGGAAAATCAACTTTTGTTCTTACTTTTCTCTTAATTATATTTGGAGGCTGAGATGAAATTTAAATGGTAGGTGGTCTATTATTTGTGAGTGCCTTAAAGGCAATTCAAATTAAATAGTATTGATAGGTTAGAAGTTAAATAGTGTAGTATACATTAATTTTCTTTAACTGTCATGTATTAGTTACTGAATCTCAAAAAGCACTTCACCGATATGATAAAACAGTGTGGAAATAAATTCTAGAAGAGATAATCTGATAAGGAATGGAAAGAAATGAACACCGTATTTAGTATTATATTCAGTTAACCTACAAGTAGCACAAATAGAGCAGTTTAGAGACCTATCTCCAAAGAGTAGAGATAAGTATGTTTGATTTATTTCAGGTTTTAAAATCTTCCCTAGACTCTGAAATCAAGGGAGGCAGGCACTATGTTTGCCTTCATAATTATATCCTCAGTAACTGTTGTGCAAAATTCATTCAAAAATATTTTAATTTACTCTTGTTGCATAGTTCTGTAGAATGTTCTAAGAGCCAGATAAGTCAATTTTTTTTATTCCTATTAGTTCGAGCACTATTGTCAATACCATGATTTTAAAATAAAAAGTCCTATAATGCTTGAGGCAAAGAATCAACCTTGTTAATCATTCTTGATCTTAAGAATTCTTATTTTTAGTAGGGACATGAGACAGAGACATGATCAAGTAGACTATACACAAGCCCATTACATAAAAGTCAGAGTTGAAAGCTCACAGAATAAACCAAATATTAGTATATAACATTTCTGTAACATAGGAAGAAAGCATTCATTTTTGAGAAAAAAATTTAAGAAAAACTTCTGTTAAACGTTTTTAACTTTATCACTCTCCCCACTCCAAGTTAAGACTTGGCCATTCCCATGCCTGATTGTTGGCAGAGTGATGTAGGCAGCAACATTTCTACATGTGTATCTAACTCTCAGTTTCCAATGAAATTTCTTACTGATTTCAAAAACATGCAAATTAAAAATCGAAATTTATCTATTTCACTTGAATAAACTTCTCCATAGAATTAACGTTTTTTGACTCTGGGCAGGGCACTGTTTCTTTAAATAGTGTCTGCTGTATTTATTCTGGGCAGAAGCTCCAGATCCTTCCTTATCCATCAGGTGCAAGATACATGTATATATATCTTGCATATAGAAAGATACATGGATACCTAGAAGTGATACAGAAGTAGATACACACACTATACTGTTCTCCTGATCTGTCTGTGAATTAATCAGTACTACAATGCTTTAATTATTTTGGTTTACTAGCATCTTTGAAAATTAGTCACTCTCATACTTTCCTCTATTTTCATATTTTGTTGTCATAAATATTTTCATTATAGAAGTAGTGGTATCTTTTTTACATCCATTTATTTGAGTGATTGTTTTGTTCCTAAATTTCTTAGTAAATTATTTATAAGTGATCCTCTGGTAAACAGTTTCAGAAAATAATGGCAATATTTACAATTTTTATACTGCAGATCTCTTTTTCTGAATGCGTTCACTTAGAATATTCAGAACAATGTTAACTAATAGTAGTCATATGTTTTTGTCTTGCTTCTGATTTTTAAGGTGACGGTTACACCATTTACAACCACAACAGTTATGCTAATATATTAATGATAATATATTAATAAAATGTCAAGTTGCATTTAAAAACAAAACAAAACAAAAACAGTCGATCTGCCAGTCGTCTCCATGGACTTCACACCCCATCCCATACCCTTCTTCACCTGGGATCCCTTTCTAGTTTTCCCCTGCCTCCCAGGCTCTTGACATGGCTTACTACCTTCACTCCCGGCACCCTGTCTCCAAAGTACAAGCTGGATCCCCTTGGCCTTCTGAATCTCCCAGTGGCTCCAGGTTTCCCAAGACCACTTCCTTGTAGGCTTCCAAAATAGCCTTCATCATTTCCCCAGTCTGTCACCCTCCTCTCCTGCTCCCATGCACCCACGGTTTGTTTCTTTCCCTGTAAAAATCTTCACTGCCTCAATTTCTGGTTCACTTAACTCTTGTCACTATGTCTTGAGGCATGAAACCTCAACTGTTGGAATTGCTGGCAGGGGGTGACTGCCTCTAAGCCATTGTTTTTTACATAGTGATTTTTTTCTGTAGCATTTTGACCTAAGATTTCAGCAATTTGAACACTAATTCTTCCCCTCCTGGCTCAAGAATTACTCCAAAGTCAGTCTGCAGAAAATAAATATTTAATATGACATAAAAAAATGCATATCTGCTTGAAGTTGGACCTAAGTGGTCTATAGCAGTCCAAATTTATAGTATACATAAGTTTGCATGTCATAAAATAACATAGTACAATTTATAACACTGAGAATTTAATATCTAATCAAAATACAATAAAATATGTTTTTCAAATATGATTAATTCTTTCAGCTTTCCCTTTACTTGAGGGCATGTAAGCCAAAAATACTCAAACTATGGCTGCACATTTAAACTTTAACAAAGCATATTTGGTTTATTTTAATGGAACTCAACCATTCTAAATTGATACATAGTTTTCCTTCCTGCACAGTTCTTTGTAATTGTTGTTCCTTTTGACTTGTATTTCTGTTTCAACACAGCTTTCTTCTTCATTTTCACCTCTTTCCATTTGCAAAGTCATCTATGTCCAGGCCTCCAGAACATGTAGTTGAATTCACTCATCTCCTTGACATCAGTTTTAGTAATCCTTGCGTCAGTGTAGGGAGTAACTGCTTGAGTAATTACAAAGTTATTTCAAAAACTTCAGTGCAATTTGGTTCAGTTATTTTCATTCAGATGCCATCACCGTTCAGGGAGATTAATCACTGGAACCCACTGATCCAGTGGTCTGGATGTCAGCATGAATACACATCTTAAAGCTGTGAAAATGACCCTGAAGAACAAAGAAACTGTACAGCTGGAAACACTGAGTATTAGAAGAAATAACATTTGATATTTTATTCTACCATACGGTTTACCTCTGGATACACTACTTGTGGATGGTGAACCTAAGGTGAAATCTAAGAAAAAGGAAGCTGTTGCAGGAAGAGGCTGAGGCAGAAGTAGAGGAAGAGGACGTGGCCATGGCAGAAGAAGAGTGGGTCCTAGGTGACAATGTCTTTCAAGATTACTGTTCCAAAGTGACATGGGATTTGGGTTATTTTTTGTACAGGTTGTGTTTGTTTATGTCAGTTTTTAATAAGCATAAATGTGGAACAGTTGTCTATTCAGTACTTTTTTTTTTACAGAAGTTTTTTATTGATCGAAATGAAAGACATTTTCTGAACTGCTACAGTTACCATTTCAGGGCTTCAGAAAGACTGAGATATCAGCATTTAACAAGATACTAAGTGAACAAGAGATCACTAAATAAAACTTATACAAAATGAGGCATGTATGAGTTCATAGGTAATGGCTTTTCTATTATCTTTGACATAATTCTTAATTTTATATCACTACTGCATATTTATTACAGCATTTCTAAACATAATTAGAAAAAATAAACAGAGAAACAATCTTGGTACCTCATAATTTAGATCATAAGATATCAGAACAAATACAGCCAGCAAATATCCATCTTAAATACTGTATACATTAAACAGAAATAATAATACATGACAAATTATTCAAATTTGAATTTAAAAGGAACAAATCATTAGTGAGGAAAGCAAAATGTTTTTAACATATTATAACACTTCCACCTGAGAATTATAGCTGCCCAGATGACTTGAAAATATAGCCTAGGCTTCCTAATATTTTAAACATATTCTCCCATCTACTCCTTAAAGAAAAGTTTACGGTGTTTGCATATACCAATACTGAATTTCATACATCTGACAGTTTGCCTGAACAACTACATTCTGAAAAGCATACATGTTTTAAGCTGTGTGACAGTGATAACAAGAAAACAAAACACAATTCTGCGTCTGGGGGAGCTGAAATCAGGTCTCTTCAATTCTGCAGATTCAAATTCTGAAGGAATGTTTTCAAAAAACTTTTGGACAGTATTGACATGTGAGTTAAAAAAATCAGACTCTATTAAATGATTAAAAAAATACCCAGGGTGCACTTGAAAGATTGAAAGAAATGGAAGAACAACTGAATTCTTTGCAAATTGGAAAAACATAAATCACCTAGGTATGTGAATTATATCAAGAAAGTTGATACCGTTTCTGGTCTTTACATTCCAAAACAAGTAAGTACTATATTCTACAGAGAGATAAGAGGGCTGTTTTCTTGCCTACCTACTCATTTTAATGTTCTTGTTTCACTTAATGACAATCATTGCAAAGAACATTTCAGTCTATTTTAGTCCAGTTGTGGTAATATAAAATCAATTCATTCTTAAGGATAACCATGTCAATTTGTTGGAGATATAAGCATGAAAATCCTACCTTTCAAGATATAATGATATTAGTTATTATAGATTCAGTAATTATCCATGCATCCATTTGGATATGTTAAAATTATATATTTGACTATAATCCTCAATACAGATTTTTTTTTTTTTTTTTTTTTTTTTTTTTTTTTTTTTTTTTTTTTTTTTTTTTTTTTTTTGAGGCAGAGTCTCCCTCTGTCGCCCGGACTGGAGTGCAGTGGCCGGATCTCAGCTCACTGCAAGCTCCGCCTCCCGGGTTTACGCCATTCTCCTGCCTCAGCCTCCCGAGGAGCTGGGACTACAGGCGCCCGCCACCTCGCCCGGCTAGTTTTTGTATTTTTTTTGGTAGAGACGGGGTTTCACCGTGTTAGCCAGGATGGTCTCGATCTCCTGACCTCGTGATCCGCCCGTCTCGGCCTCCCAAAGTTCTGGGATTACAGGCTTGAGCCACCGCGCCCGGCCTATACAGATTTTTTACATTGGCCAATGCCCTTCATGGACCATTGCTGAAGTGAAGTAGACCCTTAGAGGTACAAATGGCAGTGTTACACAGATAATGCCTGAATGTATTTCATTTTTGCAGTAGACCACTTCAGTGATTTTTCTTTCATCTAACTAGATATGCCACAAAAGCTCAGATACCTACACTGATAGAAATTAGCTTGAAATAGGATGCAGAAAAGAACAATAAGCATGCTTCAAAGGTGGTTGCATTTGCAAAGTGAAACTAAGTATTAATGTCAATAAATTGATGTAATAGAAATTTCAGTGTTTTGTCGTTTATTTTAGCTTCTTTGCCAACATTCAGGAGAGAGTGATCCTAGGAAAGCAAAACAGGCTAAAGACACTCTGGAAATGGCATGATTTAACTTATTGCTGGAAGACTGCAACTGGAGTAGAGAATAAAGTATTCTCCAGAAGAGAGATGGTATCTTACAAGATGTCTGATATATCTTTAAAAGAAAGAAATAATTTAAGTTCTTCATTTCTGTCTTCTCATTGACCTGATTTTTATTGTAACCGATTTTTGGCATTCCATTTAGTTATTTGTGAAATTGCTAAATGGTGACCTTGGCACAGAATGCCTGACATTCTTTTAAGTGTTTAACCCTAGTTTCTAACCCCAACTCAATATGCCTATCCTCTACATTGCTACTGAAGCAGTAAAAATACAATGAAATGTACAGACCATTAGTTCCATTCTAAATGCTCTTAGCTTCCCTGGAGACTTCAAATTCTTCACAAATTTCCAGAGTTCCAGAACAAATACTTTAACAGAATATTAACCTAAAGAAAGCAGATGGATCCTTTGGTCGAACATTAAACGATGCCCCGTTGAGTTTAAATAGTTCAGTGTAATGTATTTTATGACTATTTCTTCAAAATGAATATCCTGAGTTAAAACAAAGCCAAACCCCTAAGGGAACTGCTGTGACTGTTTCTGCACTTGTCTGTAGGTCAGGAACAAGTGAGAAGTGATTAAACTGTCTACCTACCACTTTTTTTTTTGTTTGTTTTATTTTGGAGGGGATGGTATATTAATTTCTTAGGGTTGCCATAACAATTTACTACAAACTTCCTGGTTTAAAATATCAGAAATTTATTCTTTCACAGTTCTAGAAGCTAGAATTCTGAAATCAAGGTTTTGACAAGGTTGGCTTCTTCTGGATGATCTGAGGGGAGTCTGTTCCATGTACGGTTTCGGGGGCTGCTGGTCATCAACGGCATTCTTTTACTTGTAGATGCATCCCTTCAATCTCTGTCTCCATTGTCACAGATAGTCTCCCTGTGTGCCTCTCTAAATGTTCACATGACCTTCTTATAAGGACACCAGTCTTTGGGTTTAGGGCCCATTCTAAAGCAGTATGACCTCATCTTAACTAACTACATCTTCAAAGACCCTATTTCCCAAAAAGATCCTATGCTGAAGTTCCTGGTAGACATAAATTTTGAGGAATATTATTCAACCCAGTACAGAGAGGGGCAGTTTCAATCAAACTTGTCTTATTTTGATGGAGTTTTGAGGTAAACATTATTATTATTAGTGTTCAATGTCACCAGTTCTCCTCACCTTTTTGTATTAGGGAAACTACATTTCCTAGCCCCTTTGCATTGCGTGGGACTTTGCCATTCGTCTTGCACAGTGGTCTAAGACTGGCAGTTAAAAGACTTACTTTGGGCGGGGCACGCTCACACCTGTAATCCCAGCACTTTGGGACGCAGAGGCGGGCAGATCACAAGGTCAGGAAATCGAGACCATCCTGGCTAACACAGCAAAACCCCGTCTCTACTAAAAATACAAAAAAATTAGTCGGGCGTGGTGGTGGGTGCCTGTAGTCTCAGTTACTCGAGAGGCTGAAGCAGGAGAATGGTATGAACCTGGGAGGCGGAGCTTGCAGTGAGCCGAGATCGTGCTACTGCACTCCAGGCTGGGTGACACAGTGAGACTCTGTCTCAAAAAGAAAAAAGAAAGAAAGAAAAAAAAAGACTTACATTGAGACTTAGCTGCTGAGGAGCTGATGTGGATGTCTCCATGATTATTTCTGTTTCAGTAATGCCAGAAACTCGGTGTTGAGAAGGAAATGTCACACATCAATGTCACCTGGACAGTGGCCTTTATCTGAGTGAGAAATAAACTTTTGTTATTATGACACTGTGATATTGGTGGTATTTCTCACCAAAGCAAAATATAGACAACTCTGACTAATTAAGCTTCTTTAAATCGCAAACCATCTTTTAATATGAGTTTATAGCTCACAGATTAATCAGTTAGTCTAAACTTGGAGCCTATATGGTCTTAGCTCAAAATTTTTATTCCAAACATTTAAGTTTCCTCTTGTTTCCTAAAAATTTGATTCCATTTACAATTATTTGTTGAACACATTTATACTGAGGACTCTGTACACATATACATTAGAACATGTTTGACTTATATTATCTTTGACACTTGATTATGGGCAAATAAAGCCAGATTGTTGCTGAACTCTTGAAAAAGCTATTTGTGTTAAGAGAGTTGTGACATGAGTTTTTGTCATTTAGCTATTATAAAATTCCCAGTGGTACTCCACTGACAGAAAATAAGACTTTAAAAAATGGTGTTTCTGTGTCAAACAAAAATTTGGTGAGCTGTGCTTTAAACTCTAGAACTTAGCTTCAAAGTAAAAGCTTTTATTATTGAAAATAAAAATGGTAATCTATAGACAATCTTACAGTGTCTACAAAGAATGCTGTGACATTTCAGACATATGTTCAACTTCCATCTCCATAATGAGTTTATTTTGAGTCTATTTATATACAGTTCATCTGAAGGGCAAAAATGAGAAGTTATACCCAAGTGGCAGGGGTCCAAAACTGATGTCAGCTAAGCAACAATTTTATGTGTAATATAACCCCCTGCTGGGGTGTCTAAAGATCTTACTAGAATGTTACATAAAAACTCGGTGTTAAAACATAATAGGGAAACTAATTTAAAGTGGAAAGAATGCAATTGTTCCCCAACAAGAATGAACTAGAAAACGCTTCAAACAGGTTGAAGGGCAGTGTTCATTGACCTGAATATGCTGATCCATGGTGGAGTTGAATCTGACACAGCATAGAAAATAGTCTGGGCTGAGCCCCCTCTCTAAAGCTGCCTGGTTAAATGGCTTTGTTACAGTGTCACGAGGCAGAATGTCAAGGGTGACCCTCTGCCACGAAATGTTCTTAATTTCAAAGGTCCCTCAGGAAATCCCTGTGTGCTCACTGGCATGGGTGATCAGGAAAGGATCAAGGTCTTCTAGAGGTTGTGAAACCAATCTGGTCTCTTGGCGTCTTTCAGTACGGGATGACCTCAAGCTCAATGAGATACGATATTGCTCTTAACTCAATCCCCAGCGACTGTGGACTTGGAGAGTTCATCTGGGCCTCCTTCATGTCATACTCAGTCTTGAAATTTAGCCCAAATTCTATTCATTCAATAAATGTTTCTTGGCTATTTGTCATGTTCCAATTTTTTTTTTAGGCTTGATTGTGCAATGATGAACAAGGCAGATGTGGTCTGTATCCTTCTGGGACTCACAGTCAAATGGAAAGTGTAGGCATTGCATAAAGAATAAAATAGATAACAATTATTGTGATTTATGAATGCTTTCATGAAAGATAAGTATGATAAAGGATAAAGTCCTCTTTATATCTCCTCAACTCATGATACCTTGGTAATTTGAGAGGCCTCCTTTTGAACTGCATATAGAAGACCATTAGTTTCCTTAGTCTTCTTTTTCCTGTGAATGTAAACAGTTTTGGCACTTTGAAGTTTTAACTGCTACTATTGAAGATGTGTGATTTGTTTTTCTGTTAAATCTGCTGTTAGTCCTAGCAAACATCATCTTTTCCATAAGAAATGGAATTCTGCCATATAACCCTGTAATCCAGTCCCATCTCCAGTCAAAGTATAATATTTTTTCCAAAGTCCTACGGACCAGGACCATATGTCATATATCTTTACATCCCTGATAGCACTGAACTGAATGCTTGTCATACTGATACATCAAGAAGATACTCATAGGTGTTGACTAGATGAGGGGGCATTAAATATGCTATGTGTTATATAAAATGATGGCTTATGAAAAGAAAAAGTAACAGGTATGTGGAGGAAAGTATCTAACTTCAAGTCCTTGAGAATAACTCAGTAAAAAGTGGTATTTTCACAAGTGTTGAAATACTTTCAAACCCTTTAAAGGTGTCAATTAAGAACTTAACTTTCTGCTAACTTGAGGGATTTTAACTGCTTATTGTTGGCAACCTTTTTTTTTTTTTTTTTTTTGAGACATGGTCTCCTTGTGTTTCCTAGGCTGAAGTGCAGTGGCTATTTGCAGGCATGGTCATAGCGCACTATGTCGTTGAAACCTTGGGCTTAGTAATCCTTTTCTTGCCTCAGCTTTCTGAGTAGCTGGGACCACAGGCATGTGCTGCCATCCCCAGCTGTGCTGATGACATTTAAATTCACATTGATTATCATGAAAAAGAAGTTTAATGAGCTACTGTTGTTGAGATACACAGATTTGAAAATGCCTAGATAAGTGAAATCTGTCCTGTTCTCATGTCACATAGGACTTGAACTTTTATCATTTTGTTGTTGTTGTTGTTGTTGTTGTTGTTGTTTGTTTTGAAACGGAGTCCCCTCTATCGCCAGGCTGGAGTGCAGTGGCTCAGTCTTGGCTCACTGCAACCTCTGCCTCCCTGGTTCAAGCTATTCTCCTGCCTCGGTCTCCCAAGTGAGTAGCTGGGACTATAGGCACGCGCACCACACCCAGTTAATATTTGTATTTTTAGTAGAGATGGGGTTTCACCATGTTGGACAGGATGGTCTCGATCTCTTGACCTCGTGTTCTATCTGCCTTGGCCTCCCAAAGTGCTGGGATTATAGGCGTGAGCCACCACACCCGGCCGAACTTTTATCATTTTTGATATAAATTTTTTCATTATTCTAAATGAAATAATAACCTGCTTAATAGTAATAGTCTTATCCTAAGGCCACTCAGAGATGTCTTGTTAATCTCTCTGAATTCCTGACTCCCACTGCTCTAGCCCGAACACTGTCCACATTACATTTTCTTTGACTCACCTATGTCTTGAATCATCAGACCCAAGGGAACTCCCAGTTTCCACTTAGTGTTCCAGACAATCACTCAGGACTCCTGTATTCTCTGCTGAACTCTGATCCCATCTCTATTTTCCCTTCACCTTAAAGTACTGCCAACTGAAAAGTAATCCCTGTTTGTAGCACTCTGGATTCTCTGTATTTGGATCTCAATTGTTCCTCTTTCAAGTCCAACCTGACTCATTCAGTTAGTACCTAGAATATCCCGTTATTGTGTGGGGCAAATGCCAAAAGTAAACTCAGCCACAAGAAAAATAATCATTGCCTCTAAACTGCCCACAGGCCAGCCTAGCACCCATTCCTATGAGAAAAAAGAATCTAGAAATTTAATTCTAAATTTTTATCTTATCCCCATGGCTTCCTAAAACTTTTTCAGCCTGGTGCCTGCTAGCCTTTTGTGATTTTTAACTTTTTTGCCCGATAAATGTTTCCCAATTGACACAGAGCACTGTCTGTCTTCTTCCTGCACTCTTTGGCACTGACTTTGTTGTATCTGTTCCTAGGTCTATGTTTGCTTTGACCTTGGTATTTATGAGATATTTGACTCTTGGCTGTGATCTGATTATCTTATTTCTCTTCTGTGGTTCTTCCTTTGACTTTTCCAGGAGTTTTTCAGATCTGATGACCTGTTTGTCTCTGTTCTCCACTGATTTTTATAGTGTTGGCACTACAAGATAATTACCATTGTTAAATAAGGGTTTGTCTTGGGAATTGTGGTACCCAGAAATTATGATCAGATATATTAAATTCTTACCATACTTTCCAAGAAACCCGGTGTGTTCTTTAAACCATTTGAGTTTAAAGATGTAAAACTCCTCCTGGTTTATGGCCCAGCTCTATTAGTGATGGTTAATCATAATGAGAGGCTGAAGAAAAACTAGAACATTGCTTAGAATTTAAGTTAAAATGGGAAAACAAATCTCTCCAGGTTACCAAGGGGGATTTACTTTCCTGAACGCTCTGCAGGTAGCTTAAACTCAACATATACAGCTGGGGTAATGTTTTAAAAAAATTATTGATGTGCTTTTTTATTTTGTCTTTCACAGCACAAGACCATTGTCTTAGTTTGCCTGAGGCAACAATATGCCTGAGGAAGATTAGGATTTGTTACAGTAGAAATGCAAACAGAAAGCACCCAAACAATAAAAATGAGAAAGGATAAATAAGTAAGACGGAAGAAAGGCTTCGTGGGGTTGAGGTTGGTCCTGGCGGTTTGCCTCCAGAATGATAAATCAGATTCTTAGCTGTTCTCTAGAGAGGAGTTCCATTATTTTTTATATTCCTCATATTTGCAAATAAATAATCCATCTTGGAGCAGTCAATTCAGAGCTCCTGTATAATAATAAGAGCATCACCCTGCTCTCTGTGAAGTCTTGTCCCATGGATTCTGGAAAGAAGAAAGAGACAGAGAGAGTAGAATGAAACCATTAATTATAGGTGCACATTTTCCTTTCCCTGGGCTCTGGACAAGAGATATGTGGGGAAAAAAGAGAGAGAATACTAGCAAAGTCAGAGAGAGACCCTGTTTTCCATTTGGGACTTCAGGAGAAGGAGGATACTTGCAGGGGGTCTGTAAAACACTGATGTAGAATCACTTCAAGATGTGTCAGTATAGCCTGTTAAGGTAAAAAAGTGGTCCCAAGTGTGGCTTTTCTAAGGCACCCTTGGTTCCCTATGGATCTTGCCAGAAGAAGGTCATTATTGATGAAATAAAGTGATTCCCAAATAAGGACTGAAGGGAGGACCACCGAAACCAGGGCCAAATAAGGTTTGCAGGTAGATCTCTGAGGTTTCTACAGCAAGATTTGTGGTGAAGGTAGTGAGGTATGAATTTCACAAGCAGCAGTGTTTGTGCCAGGGCATGGCCTTTGAGATGTGTTAGTCATAGGCTTTCAGCACCAGAAGAGAGCAAAGCAATCAGAATCCAGGAGGACAAAGGGTGCTGTTGAACCACCGAGGAGTAAGAGCAAGACACCATAAGCATCAGAGGAGTCAGTGTTTCCTCTTTCTTGCCATAAGGGCAATAAGCCATACTGCTCTCCCAGAAGGAGGGATTAATCATCTGAACATATTTTATCCAAGAAATCCTAGATTCAAACTAATTTTTAAACTGTTTTGCACATTTAATTATTCCCAAGAATGGATGGGGCTCTGGAGAAACGCCAGTTTACAGAAAAGATACAAAAATCACTTTTTCTCAAATTCCAGATGAGTGCCCGTGATTTCATCATATATTGCCTTCTCCCCCCATCCTCCTTCCTCACTGTCTCTAGCACTGATGTACTCTCTGTCATTAAGGATCAACATCCAGAATCATCTTTGATTCCATTTCTCCTTTTCTTTCAACATCGAAGTTGTCAACTTTTGAAGGTCTTACATTTTTTATGTTCCTTTGGTTTTTTTCCTTTTTAAAAATTTCAACAGCTTCTAATTGGTCTGCTTTCTTCTTGAACCTTTCTCTTCCAATCATTTCTGTACATGACATCTAGATTAATTTTCTCAAATGAGGATCCTGATTCTATTACCCACTTTTCAAAAGATTCGTGGTTTATCATCATGTACTAAATTATAAGAAAATGTCTCAATCCTGTATAATGATTCTTCCAAAATATGACTATGTCTTGCTTTTCCTGTTTTAGCCTCCCTTTATCACCATAAATATTCAGTGGGAGAGCCTAAGTGGAGTATTTCTTAAGTAGGGTACTGCTGACTTTTAAGTCCTGGTCTGTTAGCTGGTGCTATTCCTTTGTCTGGGATGTGATTTCTGCCTTACTTTCTCTTCTCTTAAAATTTCCTTGTGGATAAATCTACTCCAAACCTCATAGTGCTCAATCCTCATTAATGTTTATGAGGATAGGGGTTCGGAAATCTTCATTAAGTGCAATTCACAATGTGATTATGGTATAGAGTTCACTTTGATGACGAGTAAGCAAAGAGATCCAAGAGAAACTGGTGGTTATCCTTTGAGGATAAATGAGAAAGTTTCACAGGAAACAGGAAAAAGATGTTAACAGAATGAGAATAAAATAAAAATAAGTTCTGAAGATCTCTCCTGTGATTCTAGAGAGGGTCCCTGGGTGTGGGGCTAGAAATTTAGTCTACATGACAGTTAGGAGGCAGCCAGAATTTGCCATACGCCTGTAATGTCTGGAGTGGGGACGGAAGAACAGGATGTGCTGGCACCAGGAAGTGGGCCATAGAGAAGATTGCAGTTCAGACGAAAAGAAGGAGGTTGACTTAATTGGTACAACTTTTCTCATCTTCAGATATTTCAAGCAAATGACTTATTCACAAGACCAACCATCTGCTAACGTAGAAATGAAGAAAAGGAGGTTTTCTGGTTTTCTACTTTTCTCTGTAAGCCACTGATCACATGATAAATAATGGTTTTTGTTGTTGTTGTTGTTATTTTTGTGTGTGTGCAGCTCATCACTGTATTTTTGTGTTATCAAAATAAAGTAATTTAAGTGACTCAAAGATAGGATACAGTTGATGCATATCCGGATTGTCTAAAAATCAGGTAGCTGCTTGAGTTGAAACCAGACTGTAATTTTATAGGGAAAGGAGAAGAGACGGGCATGTGTCCTTATGGTTTGACTCAGGTTAACAGTTTTTGTCTTTAATTCTTGCAAAACTTTCAGCTGAAGTTTAGTCTCATTTTTATGCCTCTTGCTTGGAATTGTTAGTGCAGTCCCATCTTAGTAACTGTAAGGAGAGTACTTTCTGAGAACTGTTTTTATAAGGCTTATGGTTGTTCACTTGGTCAAGGTTCACAATGTGGGGTAATAGACAAGGATCAAAGGCCAGAAGGGAACAGAGGACCCTCTATTATGTTTGTTTTAATCAATTTATAGTACTAGCAGGACTTTTAACTTGTGTATGTGAAAGAATGCCTACTACCTTTTTGATTATAATACATAGGTCCTGTTAAACAACAATAAACAACATGAGATGATTCATAATGCAGTAAGATGAAAAATTTCATCTTGGTCAATGGAATTCTCTGAAGAGAAATTATCAGCATTTCTTGAGAAAATATACTTTGTTTAGTCTATGAAGGTAGAGTGTAAGACCCCAAATATGTGCTCAGGAAAAAACTACTATTGCTAAACTGTTGTGCAGTAGACATAGAAGTGAACTTTTAAGCTCTTGAGAAGAGGCAGAAGGAAATAAGGATAGCAGAATGAAAAGAAGGTCAGAGAGAGGGAAACATCTAGGCTGGGCTCTGAGTGAGAGAAGGGCCAATGTAATTCATGATGGCAGAATGTTCAGGAAGGAAATTTTACATACAGAAATACTGATATTAATTTTTAGGTTGTTTACTGTAGAGTAGAGGATGTAAGTGCCCTCCTCTGAGTCTTTTATGGAATCATCAGTAAAGTACTCATTAATTTTACTTATGCAAGAGTATATCCCTTCAGGAACACTCAAAGAAGTATCGAATTCTAAGTCAAAGTCAACACAAATGTGCAAGCAGCTATAGGAATATGAGAATAAGAAGTTATCTGACATCCAGGGCACAATATATTTTTAATCTGGGTATTTTTGATTAGAAAGATAGCACATAGGGCCGACAAAAACAAATTCATTCTGAAAGTTTTAATGTAGACGCCCTTTTCTAGTTATTGGCTCCTTTTTTATCGTATGCTTTATCACTTTAAATACACGTCTTGAATTTCTCTCTCTCTCTTTCACACACACAGCTTGGTGCCAACCAGAGAAGAATGAAGGACCACAAATATGAAACATTCATTCATTCGTTAAAAAAATAAGTACAATACTCAGTAAACAATTTGTTTACCCATCCCTGGTTCTCTTAAAGCAGAAGCCATCTGACACCTCTGCTCCCATGATACTGCATGTCTTTGATTGAAATATTTATCTTAGTATTTTATAATAGTTTGTTTCCAATTCTACCTCTTCTGTTAGATTATGAGCTTCTCAAATATTATTTATAGTTTCGTTTACAATATATTATTCCTAATGTTTGACACTGAGTTCTATTGTATTTCTATATTTCCCCTAATTTGTCAGAATATTGTTATGCTACTTTCCTCCCTCAACATTGTCCTTTTTCTTTGACTTTGCTCATTATTTTGTCTCGTCTCCATGGGCAATGCTCTCTCTCTTATCCCTACCTCTTCTTCTCTTAACTGTAAGCTCCTTGAGAACAGGGTTGTGCATTCTCACTGACCTTGGCATCCCCAGCACCTAGCCAGAATAACTGCACTGCAGAACTAAGCTGTTGTTCAGTGGACACTCTTGTGGCCATTGGCAGGAGTTTAGTACTTAGAACATAATACATGATACATAATGAATGCCTTTAAAAAAAAAAAAAAACATGAGTTGAATGGATGGGTAAGTAAATGTTCTCTATTCCTAACCATTTAGGAATCTTGATACCTATAATTTACCAGACTCTCTGTGAAATTGATACATTTTATTATTTTTTTTTGACATCTGCCTTATATTATTTATGTGTATAATTGTGTGTATCTGTATGTGTCTGTGTGAGAGACTGTATTTGTATCTTTTCTTTTCTCTTTCCCACCCTCATCTCACATTATAAGTTCTTTTATGAGAGGAGCAATGTCTTAGTTATTTAGTTTTTAACACACTGGTATATTACATGTAAACACTAATAATTTTCAATTAAATTATAGCTAGAAGCATTAATTTTAAATAGCAACTTAAAACTAGTTTAAAGTGGATTATTGTACTTTCAATAAGGTTAGAACATCTTTGATTGTAGATACAATGTTTTACCCTTGTCCATGTCCTGTAGACTTTGTACTATCTTGGGCATATAACAGCATATTCAGAAATGCCTTATGAATCATTAATTTTCATTTCCCAAGTGTATAAATTATTTTTGAGTAGTGGTTTTAACACTGGAGGTTTTGACTTATTTGGCATCTGGATGTGTCTGACAGATGATTTAAAGAGTCTTATAATTATAAAATATGATCATTTATTGAGACAGATGTACATATGGTGCACCTTTTGAAATTAAATAAAGTGCCTGAGTCTAACATCTGTGTGGAAAACATCCATCACAGCAGGTCTTCCAGAAGCTATCTGATACTTTCCTTGCTTCCACTAAAAATAGTCTTTCATCATGCCTGTTCTATAAAAGTTTACTATTTTCTTTCGGATACATGCCTTTATAAATTTGGTTTTATTTCTCAATCCTAACTGTCCTTTGTAATAATGAGTTTATTAGGTTAAATTTATATATTGTGTGAGGATGTAGACTAAGATGCTACTATAAAGGAGTCCAAGATACAAACTTGAAGAATAAGTTTACTCCTTTTGAATGCAACAATCCAGAAGTGAACGGTCTAGGATGGCTGGGGTGTCTGTGCCTTCCTAGTTCATTTAGGGACCTGGTTTCACTCATTCTATTGCTCCATTATCCTCTAGGATGTTCTCGTCTACTTTGTCAAATCTAGATCACCATGTCCACCATCTAACTGCAATAACTAGGAAGAGGAAATCTAAGGCAAACATCTTTGTTTTTAAGGGGAAAATCCAGAAGGTACTCACATAACTTCTCACATCCTATTCGCCAGACTTAGACACAATGTCCTGCTTAGCTGCAAGAAAAACTGGGAAGCATTGTCTGTAAGGTGGGTGAAGAGATGGCCAGTGAAAATCCCAAAGAGTCTGTCTTTTAAAAGAAAAATTAGGCAAGAAATACTGGTGAAATGTTTGACTCAGTCAACTCCTCTGATCACTTCATAAGTACCTTCTCCCCACGTGTCAGCATACCCTTTCTTTTTCAAAATCAGCTAGGCAATGTTCCTTTATCCTGTTCACATAAAAATTGGGGCTGTTTGAGTGTTGTACTTTCCTCTCTGACAAGTTTGAACTTGGACCTTTGCAATCTGATAACTCATACATTAATATACAAATTCTGCATGTCCCTGACACCTAATATGCAATGGGAAGCTGGAACATAAGAATCACCATGATAAACTCCTGTTAATAAAAATAGGCAGAATAGGAGCAGACAATCACTTTATAGAAATGACAAAAATCTGGTATGTAATGATTGTAAGGACCTTGTTCTTGCACTGGACTAAATTCTTCAGCTGGGCTCTTGCCTTGATCTATGAGAGGAACTCTGTGATCCATTGTCCTTTAAGTCACATGGCTCTTCCCTTTTGGGTTGGAGTAAGCTTTTATTCTTTCTGTTACCTTTCTCTGCCACAACTAAATTATGCATTGAGAATATGCCCTCCATAAGCACTGCTTTAGGGACAATCATAGGCTCTTGTTGGTCAGATTTGGGATTTCTTTGCAATGAGGTCTCCTTTTTCAAATCTCATTAAGATTCCAGCCTACTTGTGTGTAATAAAATTTACATAAAAATCACCACACTAAAAGATTCCTTTATTCATAGGTTTTAAGCCTGTGAGATTTTATATTACATGCTGTTTCTGTGCTTGAGCCCTCCCTCTTGCCTTCAATATAATATTGCTAGTTTAAGGTTGTGATGGTTAATACTGAGTGTCAACTTGGTTGGATTGACGATAGAAAGTATTGATACTGGGTGTGTTTGTGAAGGTGTTGACAAAATAGATTAAGATTTGAGTCAGTGGGTGGGGGAAGGCAGATCCACCCTTAATCTGGTGGGCACAATCTAATCAGCCACCAATAAATATAAAGCAGGCAGATAAATGTGAAAAGGAGTGACTGGCCTAGCCTCCCAGCCTACATCTTTCTACTGCACTGCGCTGGATGCTTCCTGCCCTCGAACATCAGACTCTAAGTTCTTCAGTTCTGGGACTTGGACTGGCTCTTCTTACTCCTCAGCTTGCAGACAGTCTATTGTGGGACCTTGTGATCTTGTAAATTAATACTTAATAAACTCCCATGGAAATATATATATATATTTGTCCTTCTAGAGAATCCTGACTAATACAAAGGTCATCTAAAAATACAGGCTTTAACTAGGAAGTTAATCTGAACTTCAAACCTAGGTTGCTCCTATTATTTGACTAAAAATTCTTACTGGGAGGATTTTAAGAAAGGCTCTGAAGGATAGGCTCAGCTTCTGCTATTTCGAGCACAAAAGCAGTTGATTTTTCTAGTCCTGCAATGCCACACATCTTTCAGTCAAAGTAGATGAAATGCTGCAGACAGAAAAGGTATCCATAAAGAAAGCCCTGTTTCCTTCAATCACTTTTTGCAAGCTGGCCTGTTATACATGAACTCTTTTTTATCCTGAAGGACTTTTGTAAAAAAAGCAGGGAGCCATAAACACTCACCAGTATCCTGAGTTTTCCAATCAGTTTTCTAGAGCAGTAAGATCAGCGTGAATGTTGCTGGAGTTCCAATTTCTCACAGGTTGCATTTCTTTTCCTATTGGTTTTGTGGAATAAATAGGTTATTAGCTTCTCACAATTTAATATCTGTTTCTTCCTCTTCATCCACCTAATTGTTAGGCCAATGACAAATATTTTGAGTATTTATTATTGTGGTATCTCACATCTCTGATCAAATTTTTATATTAGGTAGGATATAAGATAAATCTTTATAACAAATGAACCAAAAATAGTTATTTTACATGAAATTGAAGGCTGTTTCCTCATATTTTCATGAAAGGAGAGAGATCAAGACCAGTGGAATAGGTCTACTTCAGAGAGTCATTCATGCATCCATGTTTAGGATAGGATAATATTCTGCTTGATGTTCGTTCCATCATTACGTAGGGTATGATCCTCTTTCTCATGGATTGGAAGCAGAAGAAAAGAAGTTCAGAATAACTGGTTTCATCTTCAAGGCAGTGACATTATACTTACATGTGTCTTTTGAGATTACATCCTATTTGACCTGAACTTAATCCCTTGGCCACACATGTCTGCTAGGAAGGATGAAAAGTCAAATCTGTAGTTTAGTTGTGTATCCTAATTCTGTGTAAGGTAAAATAAGGTGTTTTTTTAAAGAAAAAAAACAAAAAAAAAAAAAAAAAAAGAAAGAAGGAAAGATTGAATTTGTGAGGACAGCTAGCAACATAAAAGATTAATTTACAAAAAATGTTTAATTGTTTTCAGTTTCAAAACAGTTTGTCACCTACAACTAAGGATCGATTTTATCCTGTGTTTCAAAATTGAAGCATTAATAACAATTATCTCTTGGTGTTTACTAAGTGTAGGACATAGAAAATTTTCCCATTCTCTTGGAATGTCATCATCAACATAATCGAGTAGAGGAGTCTTAAAATTTGGAGGACATCGCTCCATCACGGCAATAAGCAAACACTTGTTTTTTTTCCTGGTAATTTTTAAAATTATTCAACTTGAAAGTAATGCAATATCTGTTAACTGATTTTGATTTTTTTCCTTAAGCAATTTATTTGGGTCACTGTATTTTTTATAGTACTCTTTAATATATTCTCGACAGAGTTCTTAATTCACTGCAAAAATGATTAACAGTAGGCTCCCCTGCTGTTCAACTCAGTCATTCATGACTTCACCAGATGGTTTGTTTTTTTGGGCCAATGGTTTTTCTTTTCTGTTTTTTTGTTTTTTTTTTTGTTTTTTTTTTCATATTGTTCCCCTCCCCTGGATATAGTCAAGAGCTAAAATACGATGCTCAGTTTTAATTTTATGACTAAAATATAAAATATCATGCAGATAAATAATTTATTTTCTTTATAATTAAAACCAATGGCTAGAGTTTTTGCTATTGTGGGCAAGGTAATTTGAAAGTATACTTGTTTTCTTCAATTACTTTCTTCACATAGTCCCTTGTCATTGTTCTCTAGTAATTCAAGTGCCATTATTTTTTGCCACTTTTTGCAATCTTCCCTTTGGTTAACCTATTACTTTTATGGATTTGCTTTATTTAACACTTTTTTAAAAAAATATGTTATTCAAAGTCCTGCTGAGGAAACTCATTAGCTGTTACTCACCTAATTATTTTTAGCCTGTGTAAATAGTACATAGATTAAGATGCAATTAAACAAAGAAAAACAGAGATATATAAATGCCTGAAAGATTTTCTTGTTTTAATCAAGCTATGTCAATCTATCTGACAAAGTATTTATGAAATTTTAACTCTTTCATTGGTCACGTAACATTTTCAGAGGCAATGTTTCTTAGTAAAAATAATATTTCTAATAATTTGCTTGTAAAACTGGTAAAACTTTCAAAGATCTTCCACTATGTTAGCTTACAAAAGTAATTAACCTCAAATCATTTGCTCTACATCTTTTTTAATATTATTGACTTCTAAAAGGTGAGGTTTGACTATGTATTTAATTTTTTTGATATTAAAAACAATTTTGAAACGTGTTAAAGAATATTTTTAATTATTTGTTTTTTAAATTAAAAATGTAGCAATTTAGCTTCAGAAGTGATGAAATCACTCAGTTAACAGTCATTTTACAGATAGAGAATCTGAGATTTACATAATTTAGATAACTTGTCCAGGCTTACATTTTCAGCTGGGGGAAGTCCAGAAAATTTCATAGTCCCTGCTCATCCAGTACCCATCCAATGTTATTTATTTGTAAGGCTACCATAATACAGCACTACTACATATACCACAGACTGGGTAGCTTAATCAATAGCGATTTATTTTCTCACAATTCTGGAAGCTAAAAGTCTGAGATCAAAGGCACAGCAATATTATTTCTTTATAGCCCTCTTTCTTTTGCTTGTAGATGGCCACCTTCTCCTTGTGTCCTCACATGGTCTTTCCTCTGTGCCTGCTTCTGTGGTTTAATCTCTTCTTAGAGGGACATCAGTAATATTGGATTGGAATCTATGCCTAATGAGCTCATTTAAGCTTAATTACCTCTTTAAAGACCCCATCTTCAAATGCAGTCACATTTTGAGGTACATATTCTGGCATTAGGACTTCCATATATAAATTTGGGAATAGGGTAGACACAATTCAGCCTGTAAGAGGGACATTGGCCTGTCTTTGGGCCTGGAGCTCTCCAGAGGAAGAAAATATCTGGTGGTTAGCATGAGTGCTTTCCAGCCTTTCTGGTGTGTTGGAAACCAGAAAAGTGAAAAGTAAGCCTTCTCTAAATCAATTTTTAATTGTATATAATGATCCTGAATTTACCCCAAATGTTTGCAGAAAATGGTTACAGGAATGCAAAAGAAACAAAAACAATAACTTCGAATGAAAAACTAACATTTTCATGAAGCGAACCAGTATTTAAAAAAAGGGAATTCTATGCAGAGGTCACGTTAACCATCTTGGCCAAAACATGAACAGTGTCCAGCATAGAGTAAGCCCTCAACAAATATTTGCTCACTGATTATGTCATTGGATCAATGAAGATATGAAGATCTTCACAACTATTTATGTCCCTAAAACTCTGCTACATAGTGAGTTTGTGGTAGAGTGCTTCTATCCTGCCTCCTACCCAATAAATGAATAGCCCCAATGGGCATTTACATGAGATCTAAGTGTACTGAATCTCAGTACTGTCTCAGAATGCTCAGTTTTCAGTATAGCACCCTTCATTTTTCCCCTTTTAATCTACAATGGTTACAAAATGCATCTCACAATACAATGTCAATAGATAGCCATCTCACCATAGAGCTCCAATTACTCTGGGCTAATTTAAAGCTTACTCATTAATTTCAAAATCAAAAGGTTTTGTAACTTTTGAGTTCCTCAAAATTGGCACTATTGGCATTGCAACTGGATAATTCTTTGTTGTGAGGCACTGACTAGGTATTGTAAGATGTTTGGCAGCTTTCCTGGACTTTACCCTCTAAAAGTCAGTGGTACCCCTCCAATCATAACAAGCAAAAATGTTTCCAGAAATGGCCAAATTTCTTCTTATGGGCAAAATCACTCTTGGTTGAGACCCATTGCTTTATTTCGAATATCTAGACCATGCTCTTTATGTATATTTATAATTATTAAATTATCATTAAGTTAGATTATTGGAAGGTCACCTAAGTGTGCATCTGCATAAAAGAATCACTTTTCCTGTCCTTATGTAAACCAGCTTTGCTGACACGAATGTTTCACTTTCTTTTTTTCTGACACTTTTTTATTCACTGAAAAATAGTCTAATTATAGTCTTCTTCTCTCAGAGTCATAGTTCTAATTATTAGTCACATTGACCTTTCTGTTAAATAAAAAGAAACAAACTTTACATCATAAACCATAAAAGCAATGACATTAAATGCTAGCTGCAAAGAAGTACATTAATTATGTACTCCTAAATTAGAATGAAATATCTTTCCAAGTCCTATATTTGAATATGTTTCAGAGAGTCTCTTTAGAAGATTTATTTATTTTTAACGGAGCAGACAGCAGGCGTTCATGACCACAAAGTTATCTTTGTGAAAAAATTAAATAAAACTTTATTTATTGATTAATGAAAAGACTTTTGTGGCAGGCAACCTCAAATGCTTTCCGACTTTTTAAATCTGTAAAACTCAAATTAGCCATCATTTTGTGGAGTGTGGTAGACAATGAAGACAATTTTCTGCAAACACTCATCAAGACTGAGTTCTGTTCAAGAACATGTGAATTGAAGAGGCTGCAACTCAGCCAGAGTCTCTGTAGTTTCATATTTAAATATTTTTGATGTGTCATATCCAATTTCAGTATTTCCTTCATATCAAAGCTCTGATGTAGGCTCTGTTCCTTTTCTTTGCTGGTTTTACAGCCAAATAGTGTCTGTATAGTAGAATAACTATTACCTTATTTTAAAATCAATTTTCAGAAACTTCCCTAGACTCCTTCTAGGACTTGTCTCTGACTAAATATGAGTAATGTGCACCCTGGCCCTTCTAGAGTTACAATGCATTCCTTATTTAATAGATTTCATTGTTAAAATATATATGTTTTCATTTAGTTGTTTTCAGTATGAACTTTTAAGATTTGAGTTAAAAATATTACTGACTGAAAAAATAAATTTTTATTTAAGAAACATATGCTAATTAAGAGATCTAGAGGGAAATTTGACTACGAAAATACAGCAAGATAAAGACTTTGAGTTTAAAGTCTGGAAGACTTGTGAAAGACATGTTAATGAACCAATTCTCACAGCATTCCAGTGTTGATGTAGTTTAAAAGAGCAAGAACACATGGTGGTTCCAAACAGAGTCATTATTTACTGTAGATGAAATTAATTCAGGTCATTGGTTCCCAGTATTTTCAAGAACAAGGCATCACTTTTAGTTTTTTGGTTTCTTTTTTTGAGACAGAGTCTCACTCTGTCACTCAGGCTGGAGTGCAGTGGCACGATCTTGGCTCACCTCAACCTCCTGCTCCTGGGTTCAAGTGATTCTCCTAGTTCAGCCTAGCTGGGATTACACCATGCCTGGCTAATTTTTTATAGTTTTAGTAGAGACGGGGTTTCATCATGTTGGCCAGCCTGGTCTTGAACTCCTGACCTCAAGTGATCCACCCATTTTGGCCTCTCAAAGTGCTGAGATTACAAGCATGAGCCACTGAGCCCGCCCAAGGCATCTTGAGGTAATGATAAAATATATTCATTGTCTCATTTCATTTATTCATACATTCAGCAATGCATATTTATTGACTAACTATAATAAGTAAGTCCTTTAGTAGGCTTGGGAATATAGTAAGCAAAAAAAGTCCCTGACCACGTGGAGTTTACAAAAGAAAAAGTGAATAAACAAAAATAGATCATAAAAACATATTATGCAATAAAAACATTTTATGCAATATGGCAATCAGTGCTATGTAAAAAGTAAAGTAAGATAAGAGACACAAGGAGTTCTTGGGTGTGTGGTGGTTAAGGAAGGCAACTCTTAGGTCTGTTTCCTAGAAGTACAGCCTGGGATGGAGATTCATATTCAAAAGGTGTATTAGAGGAAAAGGATTATGAGCACAAGGGAAATGAGGCAAACAGGAGAGAACTGGATGAAAGATCATCAAGAATGTGGACTTGGCTGGAGACTTTCAGGTAAACCACAGGAAATTCTGGAGCAGCAATGGTACTGCAGAATCCGTCCCTTCTTGAGGTAGCCTGTGTCAGTTGGTTGCTTGTTGAGGTGGTGGGGCATGACCTAGAGGGAAGGCACCTTCTTTTGGCTGAGATCAATAGTCTGGATAAATGAGGGTCAGGTGTAAGTTTTTGTTCAGTCAACACCAACAGCAGCTGAGGATGGTGCTGCAGTCTGTCAAAGGGGTCTGGATGGGATTCCAACAGTATTTTCTTGTACGTCAGAGAAGGTAATGAGAATGTGAGGGAGAAAGATAGCTAACTATCTTTGAGAAGAACATTCTAGAGAGAACAGTGACTTCAAGAGACCGAAACTTGCTTAGCTTGAGGAACTGCATTATGTCCAATATGACCAGAATCATGTGAACAAGAGAGAAAATAGAAAGAGATGAGGAATGCAGGAACAAGTAGAAATCATGTGGGAACTTGTGGGTTATAAAATGAGATGGGAAGTCAGTTGAGTCTTCTGAGTGGAATGCACGATTTGGATTTATTTTTAATGTATTTACTTTGGCTGCCCTGGGAAGAATAGACTATAAGAAACACAAATATAAACAGCAAAATCAATACTTGCCATTTATATACCATTTTGGTTGAACAATTGCATGCTATCAAAAAGCTATAGTGAATTTATTAATGCTTTAACATGGTCTTCCATGTGACAATTACAATTACATTCATATATATTTTGTAAGTATTGCGCATAGGCAGGGGTTATATTCAAAATATTCAGTGGACTGAATAAAGAAAATGTGATACATATACATCATGAAATAGTATGCAGCCATGAAAAAGAATGAAATCACTTCCTTGGCAGCAACATGGATGGAGCTAGAGGCCATTATCCTTAGCAAACTAATGCAGAAACAGAGAAGCAAATACAGGACGTTCACACTTATAAGTGGAAGCTAAACGTTGGGTAGTCATGGACATAAACATGGCAACAACAGACACTGGGGCCTACTTGAGGGTACAGGGTGGGAGGAGGGTGAGGATTGAAAAACTATGAATCAGGTACTATGTTGATTACCTGGGTAACCTAATTCTCTATACATCAAACCCCTGTGACACACAATTTACTTACGTAACAAATGTGCACAGTTACCTTCTGAACCTAAAATAAAAGTTGGAAAGAGAAAAAAAAAATGAAAATATTTACCAAACAGTATTCCAGTAAGTCATTATGGAAGCTGATACTTAGCCTCAAAAGTAGACAAGATACAATATTTATTGTAAGCCGCTTATGATATAACCCTTTTCCTTCTTAAGTGTTCAAGCTTCAATACAAGATGATAATTTTTGGTCTATTCTGAGAAAAAGAAAGAAACTCACTTGGACCAAATGGGGTGGTATTCTATGATGAAATGTAGAACTTGTTAAGAAAAATGCCAGATAAGGATAGACAGGAAGGTCTTAATTTGGAAAACAAAGGATTTCATAAGCCAGCAGGTAGGGGTCTATAAGCTGAAACCTGAAAGTTGAGCTTAAGGGCATTTCTCTCCTAGGTATCTTTGTTAAACATTGTACTTCTCCTGTAGACTGAATCACTTTTTGATGTTATTCCGTGTACCTTGTAGATTTCATTCTCTCTAAAGCAAGAACCAATTCTCTTTTGTTTATTGTTTATTCAGAGTCTACCACAGAGTCTGGCACTGTATAGATGTATAAGTTTGAACGCCCAAATGCTGTAACAACAGGATACTGAATTTGATGATGGGACTCGCTATGTGAAAAGTGGTTATGGTTCAAAGACAAAGAGATGCACTCTGGGTCAAATCAGGAAAGGAACTTCCTTCTCTTTAAAATAGCAGCAGCTTTGCCTAAGATTGGTGAGTCAAATCAAGTAAGCCTCATTAGAAATATACTAATTTCAAGAGTTACATGGGTAGCCCCTTGCCACTGGACTCTTATATGAATGTGAAATTAACTTCTGTCATTATATTTTTAGATCTTTTTGTAATAGTAGCTTAGATTATACCCTAACAAAGGTATCAACCATAAACTGATGTAAACTGTAAAACTGTCTTGAATACTAACATTTACTTGGATCCCAGACATGTATCCAATTGCCTATTCAATATTGTTACTTGAATGTCTGCTAATAAGAACTATTGATTAACTCGGTTCTTTGAATGCATTCTTCTTTGTTTTTTCCATTTCGGTATATAGCACCCTCCTTCACTCAATCAGCCATGGGAGAAAATGTGTAATTTCTTATTTATTTCATTTACTCACTTCCAATTTATCAATGAGCGATGTTGAGCTAGCATACAAAATATATACCCAGCTTGACTTTTCTTGCCAATCCTACCTCTGAATCCTAATTCAAGCTATCATTCTTGTGTGCCCAGGTCTTCATCTAACTGGTCTGCCTTTTTCCACTCTTGTCTTAGAGTTTATTCTCCACAAAATTGCCAGCATAATCTTCTAAAAATGAAGCTTCATTTGTATCAGTTGTCCTCTAAAAGCTGTTACAATTCTTCTGTCATTATACTCATAACAAAATCTTAATCATAGCTTTATAATTTTTTTTTGATATTTTGCTAATTTCACCTTCAGCTACTTTCTCCATTGCTGATTTCATTCTGGTGACAATGCCCTTCCTTCCTACGTAAGAAATCCAATCTTGTTTCTGCCATGAAGGCTTTGGACTTAGAAATGCACTGAGTATTTAACCAGGGCTTTAGTTGATAGAATTTAGCCACGCAGTTTGAAATCTTGATCATCATCCTCTCATCTTCTCCACACTCCATTGCCAAAGTCTTTGTCAAAATGCCAAATGTGTTGATAAAAGATTGTGTTTGTAATTCTTGTTATAGTACAGTTTCTCCTTAATCCTAAATTTCTTAGAATAAGTACATGAGTAAATGAGAGAATGAGTGAACAAAGTGAAGTACCTAGTATGTGTCAAGCATTGTGCTTGGCACTTTCAAAAATTGGAAACATTTCAAGCATTTGAACATTTTATGTGATTCCAGTGGCATATTCTGTGAGAATCGTCATGCTGTTTAAAATATTTTCAAATATGGATCATGTTACAAAATTCGTAATTTTATATGTCATATATAAAGAAAAAGAAACAAAGTTTATAATGTATTTTAAGCAATGTATTACTGTATAATAATAACAACTATAATGATAATTAATAAGTCTTTTGGAAAAGGTCCAAGAAATATTTGATTTCTGATGCAACGTTGACTAAGATATTTAAGTTAGAAATAAAAACATTCTTATTTTGCCATGTCACTTTAATTACAAAATTAAAAATCAATGTTTTATAGAAAAAAAAAAGACTATACTTGCACTCCTCACTGCCTTCAATCTTTTTCCTCCGTGGTGTTGCATTTCTCACTCTCTCATTTTAATCATATTTCTACTTTGATAACTCCTTTTCCTGGTAGTCTTTCTTGTGCACCCTATATGCATTAGTGTGTGTGCATATACGCGCGCACACACACACACAATTTCATTGTTCTCCATTCTCTTTCCTTGCTTTATTTCTTCATACTATTAAGAGATTTGGTATGGTGTGTTGTGTATTTATTTGTTTAATGCCATTTTCTTCTGATGAAAATAAAAGTTCTCTGAGCAAATGATTTTGATTCTCCTTTTTAGAGTCTTATCCTTAGAGCACAGACAAGTGCTTGATAGGTTTCAGGCTCTAAGCTGTTTGCAGGTGCCATGAGCTATTTCAGGCTGAAAACGTCATAGATTCTTTCAGTGCTCCAGCCTGGGGAACAGCAGCCTGGTTTGCTCTCAGGGGTAGTCCCATCCTTTGAGATTCTTACTTCTTTTCAATGGCTGTACATGTGTGTGTGTGTGAGCATATTGTCTGTGAGTGTGTGTGTGCGTGTGTAGGTGTGCGTATTAGGTTTAGGGTGCTATTTCCTACAGATATATTTACAATCTATTCAGAAACATGTATCCTTACTTAATAGTCTCTAAAATATGCAAATTTCTTCCATGCTTCCAATCCTTAAATAATGCAAACCATTGGTAAAAGAAGAATCATACTTCACTGTGCATTTTAATACACAGTAGCTGTGTCTACTGCTCCATTTCAATCACTTAAAAGAAAGACTAAGGGAAGCTGAGTTAACAAACGTTTGAAGGATAGAGCTTATGGGGAACCACATTAAGCATGCTGTGTTACAGAAATTGCTAGGGCTAGTTTTCCTAACACTGTATCATTTACTTACAGTAATTGAGGATGGACAGGAATGAGGATAGACTGGAATGGGATAATGATAACATATATTGGTTCCAAGTGACTTGAGAGTTTCAAACAGAATTTTAGATTAGTTCAGTCTCTTTATTACTTCCAGAGGCATTTGGCATTCTTTTCAGTGAAAAGCCTAGAGACGCAAATAAAATAGTTACAATAGAATATACAAAAATGTACACAATACCATCATCAAACATTTTGCTTTTTTACATATTTTTTTCACTGCTAGGGGGCAGTATAATTAATAATATATTCTATTATACATTCTTGGGAAGTAGAGCATATATGGTTTTATTTAGGAGATATTTATAAATATCTTATTTGAAATGTATACATATTTTCTTTTCAATTCACTTACAAAGATTAAGGTGGTGTTTTTAAAAATTACATTAATTGTATAAGGGATGCTAGAAATATTTGACAGCAAAGAATAATTATTATTTTCTTTAACAGAAATATACAATTATAGAAGAAATGCTTTGCCTTTGGAAACTCTATTAGACAAAAGACAGAGAGAGCTTAATGGTGCCCTTTGTTATTGTTTGTAATGTAATCTATTTTTATTTATTTATTTTGCAACAGCTTTGTTGGGATAAATTCACATACCATACAATTTATCCACTTAAAAACTGTATAATTCAATGATTCTTAGTATAGTCACAGAGATGCACAACTATGACCCCAATCAATTTTTTTTTTTTTTTTTTTTTGGTAGAGATGGGGTCTCACTCTGCTGTTGCTTAGCCCAGTCTTGAACTGGACTCAAGCAATCCTCTGGTCTCAGCCTTCTGAATAGCTGCTTTTACAGGCACAAGTCACCATATCCAGCACTCAATTAATTTTAAAACAACTTTATCCATCCCCAAAAGAAAATCTTTAGTACTAACCTTTTAACAGTCAGTTGGGTTACTCCCAACTACCCTAGTCCTTCCTTAGCAACCACTAATCCACTTTCTGTCTCTGTAGCTTTGCCTTTGTAGACATTTATATACATGGAATCAAGCATTATGTGGGCTTTTATGACATCATTCTTTCACATAGCATGATGCTTTCAAGGTTTTTCTACATTGTACTATGAATTAGTACTTTGTTTCTTTTTATTGGCAAATAATATTCCATTGTGTTGATGTACTCATTTTATTTACCTGTTCAACATTTGATGGACATTTGGGTTCTTCCCATTTTTCAATTATTATGAAGAATTCTGCTATGAACATTCATGTATAATGTTTTGTGTGGACTATTTTCATTTATCTTCAGTATATAGCAAGGATTGTGATTGTTGGGTCCTATGGTAATTCTCTGTGATACTAAGTATGTTGAGAAAATTTTCATGTGCTTGTTGGTCTATTTTATTTCATTTTCACTTGTCTGCATTGCAATATGATTTGCCCTATTACTATTTTGATCTTTTGATCTTTTTGCAATCCTGAAAACCACATACCTAAATTTGTTAGAAGTGTGTATAAATCAAAATGAGTGTGTGCTCATATATATGGCTATGTATGGTTTATTGCATAGATTAGGTCAGATATATATGACTTGCCTGTATACCATTTTCATTTGTTTTCTAGTTCTTGTTTCCTGATATTATTTTAATGATTTGATTATAGATTTGACAAATTTATCAATAGTATATTTATGCAAACATAAAATAGCTTATCTTTGGATTTTATCTACCTATATATGTTTCTGATAACAAAACAGTAACTAAGAGGGAAGTAATTTTAAAATGGTAAAGATAATCCTAAATATTAGAGAATTAGAATTATATTTATTTTAAAAGAGTTGGCTGAATCAACTTAATACTCCCTTTGAGTTATTTTAACTTGATTTTGACAATGAAATTTCACACTGAATGAAAAAAATGATTCAAACTAATAGATTCACCAGGACAGTAACTGCTGCTTTTCTATGTGGTATTTAATTATAGCCAATATCAGGAACTTGAAGGAGGTATATTAATTTTTAACTAAGGATGCTTTTAATGACTCTATGTTGTCATTTTCTAAAGAGAATATGTGAAGTAGTTCAGGCTGTTAGAAACAAATATATTTCTCAAATATATACATATTTGAGGTTTGATTTTTGCCATTTAAATGGATACGTTAACAAAGTTATAATGAGAGAATTTCATTCATCAGTTTTGATTCATTTAATTCACATCTTTAAAACATTTTTTGAGGGGTTCAATACAAGCACTATATTCATATGTTAGTTTTTGTGTTAATTTTATTTGTTTAATCTTTTAGCAATGAGGGTCAACTCCTGTGTCTTCCACTATACTATGGGACATATGTCCCAGGCTTCAGAATTCTCTGAGATATCTCACTCATTAACCAAAAAGGGAAATACCACAAAGAAAATTTTACAGCAGAAACTGAAATTGTAATAAATTTCTACCCCGACTTCCAGTGTAACTGACAAGTTTTGTGCCAAGGGGTCCTTTAGTAACACGAAATTTTACTTGATTTCTTTCACTGCTGGCCTGCAGATGCTGCCAAAACTGTGTACAATTCTCAGACTCTTGATGACCAGCACAGCTGTAATCCTGTGTCATAGGCCCCCAAATCAAGAAATTAAACACTGTAGGCTTATGAAGGCTATCTCTAATGTTTCACTTATTCATACAGTATGGTGGCTGTTCTTGGTAAGAGGTTAAAAAATACATATAGTTTAGAGTGCACACTATCTATATTCAACCTGAACTTTTCTGCTACGTGATTTACCAAGATTAATTTGTTTCTCAGTTATTTCAAGTAAGAGACAATTTCTGCACAGCGACTATCTGCCGTGACTGATACTCACTCACAGTTACTCTTCTTTGTATAGCTTTTCTTTTATCAGAGAATGGAGGAAGCGTACCCATGGGACTGAAACATCTTTGATTTTGTGAGGCTAATCATTGTTGGGAAACAATTCTCCATGGGTTGCTTGAGTTTCTGCATGTCTTGTGAAGATGCCTTGAAGACTTTTGCTCTGAACTTTTTTTTCTTTTTTTTTTTCTGCAAGGAGATTGATATAGCAAATAGTTTCAGAAGACAGAGATAGTGTCTCCCTCTGGAGTAGAAGGCTGAATTTTTCCCTAGCCAAGAGAGTAAAGACAATATTTTTCTCTGGGTAAAAGATTGGGCAGATATGCTAGCAGCAGACCATTTCAAAAATTAGGGTTTTTGAACCTTAGGGTTCTTTAGCAGTTACACGAACCTAGAGAATGTGTACACCCATTTGGACTACTCCTCATTAGCCCCATGAAACTTAGAGGGTGAAGGATCACAATGCAAACATGAAACCAATGCTGCCTGCTGTGCTGTGAGTAGTAAAGTCCTATGCTTCTGATCCAGGAGTCTCATCTCTTATGCCAGCATCTAAATGACTGTGGCAAATGAATTTGTCAGCTTGCAAGTAGGATAAAATCTCCTGTCTTTCACAGTTCTTGAAAATCATGTGAACCTTGAGGCTTTGTGCTGCCTTTCTCCAAAGGGATTCTGTGGGAGAATTAAACCCTATTGCCCCAATGCACTTATTATATGTCATGAACTCTCTTTTCTCCTATGCTTGTGGTATGGTGGTATGTGAAACTGGAAAACTGAGAAAACATCCAATCAAATAGTCTCCTATTGAGCTAATTTTCTCGTGGAATCCAGTTTGAGAAGGTCATGTATTACCAAAGGTAAATGTTTAGCTTCACAGCTTCTCTGACTAATTGGCACTATAAACATCCTTTGCAAGTATAAGATTAGGAATAGAACTTCAGATGGTAATAAGAAATATAAAAAATTCCTCCTTTGCGAAAGAGCGAATATGTTATTTACTGTCAATATCAGTGGTCTGAGAAAGCAATTCTCATGAGATCTCGACTCCCTGACCGTTTGACTTTGGCAAATGCAATATGGAGAGACAATGCTTGGAGTTAGTTTAATTCCTACCTGACCTGGTGGGAGGGTGCCCAGGTGAGGAAACTGAGCAAACTGGCTCTTTGTTTGCAGACACAATTATAAGGACTCTTGGGGACCACCGTGTGTGCTTGCCCTTTCCCCTCCCTGTTAAGGAAGAATAAACAACACCAGCATCACTGAAGAAGGTAAGGGAATTCAAAGCAGCCTCAAGAAGCTGAGAAACTGACATTTCTAAGCAGAAAAACAATCCTATATTTCCTATAGTAGACAGTAATGTCTATAAAATGGACCTCTCCCACCATACCATAAATCAAGTATTAGCTGCTAAATCACAGTTCGTTGTGGATTTGAAAAACGTTTCCTCACCCGAGTATGAGAAAAAAAGAAAAGCAACTAGGTATACACTTTTTTCACTTGCCTTTACATTACTTTGATAGTCTACAGTGAAGTTCTACTCACACAAAATAATTTCATCCTTAATGAGTTGGTTTGGACACCTTTGCAGAATCTGTAGTGTAAGTCTTTAGATTTACAAGTGACAAAGATGTTAGGCCTTTGAAGAAAAGGATGAGCGTATAGCTTATAAAGCAGAGAATTAATAACCTTTGGCTTCTCAAGCTTTGCCTAAAAGCCATTTGCTCTTTTCTTCTGAAGATCCTAATAAGCAAAGAAAAGATGCCTCATGCAAAACCTGCTCTTTCAGCGTCTGTCCATTTTTATTCTTCTGGCTCTTCGCTTCGTTTCTCTCTCTTTTTGCTGGAGCCTTTTCTGGTTTTCAAGATCCCCTTCAGGATGACCTGCTTCTTCTTGTCCAAGTCTTAGGCTTCCAGATTTCTAGGAAATCTATTTGCTCTCTGTATTTCTTTGCCAGCCTAAATCTTTGATACTTCCTTAGCACAGACTATAGATACTGATTCATAAAATGTTTTGACTTTACTGTTTGCTTTTTGAATTTATTAGCATACCTCTTTCTTTGCCTTTGGTTACTGCCAATGGCTGGCCTAATGCTATTTAATTATTTTAGGAATTCTATGGCTTTTAAAATCTTACATGTTTTCCTACTTACACTTTTCAAAAAATAGCTTAAAATTGAAAACTGAAAATTAAGCTTAAGCTTTGGCAGCTCTTCTATAAAATTTCTAGACGCTTCCTTGCTAGGTGAATTTTGATATACTATTGCAGTCATAAATCATGAGGTTTTAGTAAAATATACATACTTTTAAAAGAGGAAACATTATGTAATAGATATTACATATTCTGTGTTGTGATTCACTTTATTATTTAAATATAGAGAAGAACAAATATCCCAAGGACTTCTTGAAAATATTTTAAGGCTTCTTTTATATACTTGGTCTCCTATTTTAGAGATGTTCAGAAGTTAAAATGATTTCTGACAATTCTATAAAGAGATTGAAAAATTTATTCAAAAATGAAAGTTTTAAGGTGTTACAATAATTAATGAAACAGAGAAAGGATAGGAATATAGGATGCAAATGATAATTTTTTAACTTTTTTAAAATTTTAAGTTCCAAGATATTTGTGCAGGATGTGCAGGTTTGTTACCTAGGTAAACTTGAGCCATTGTTGTTTGCTGCATCTATCAACACATCACCTAGGTATTAAGTCTCACGTGCTATTTATCCCAATGAACTCCCTCCCCCAACCCCATGACAGGCCCTAGTGTGTGATGTTCCCCCACCGTGTCCATGTGTTCTCATTATTCAGCTCCCACTTATAAGTGAGAACATGTGGTATTTGGTTCTCTGTTCTTGTATTAGTTTGCTGAGGATGATGGCTTCCAGCTCCATCCGTGTCCCTGCAAAGGACATGATTTCATTCCTTTCTGTGGCTGCATAGTAGTGAATGATAATTTTTTAAAAGGCCTATGGAATGTCAAAGAGACATAAGGACTTTTGCAGATGTTATTTAATCATGCAGAGCCAATAACAGAACACATTTGGCTACAGTGAAAATATATTGACAGTTTGAAATTATCCAGAATTATACGTAGTTTACCAAAGCAGCCAAATCTTTGAAGGTGTAAATAACAACACAGGTAATATACATACAAAGGATATCTTTTTGGGTTTTCTGTAAACTATTCAGCTGTGACTATAATGCTGCTACACTATAATCCCAAAAATGATGTCCAAGAACAACATATTTGGTAATATCACCACAGGGAGACAGGGAATAATAATTAAGAAGCCTTTGTCCCGAGATTCTGAGACATAGGAACTCATGATGTATCAGTCAGTGAGGCTATACAATAAATTTCACCATACCTTATGATTAAGGGTTTCAGGCGCAGGCAGTGGTAAGAGAAGAAGAAAGTGAGAACTAACAATTAGATTGTTCTTGTCACATTTATAATCTGATTTGACTCAGCATTTATCATTAGTTGGAATTTACCATCAACTGCTTGTTAAAGATAGAGAATGCACAGAAAAGAAATGTTTCTAATGAAAAGGATAACAGTAAAAAGATATTTGGGCTTAATTGATTGCCATGTTACAAAGTATAAACCAAATGCATGAAGATGACAAAGAAATGGATTATTAGAAAAAAAGTAGATCTAGTAGAAGAAATAGTTATGATAATTTTATGAGTAAAAGTGGTCATTAGTGATAACTCTGAGGTACTGAACTTCTGGAAACAGAAGTTACAGAAATGCCTGGCTAGACAAGTCTCCATAATTACTAATTTTGCAGACTAGACCATGTTAAAGGCCAATTGTAGTTTTCCTTATTCATTTTTTTCATTTTTGTTTAATTGGTTACTTGGACAATGTTTTACTGATAAAAATGAGTGTTTTATGTTTTTAATATATTGCTCCATTAAAAAGTATCTCTATCTTCAACAGAAATGTTTTGACCTTACATTATTTCTGAAAAAATTATACCTTGGCAACATCAAAACTTAAAAATCAAGCCAAAGCATATGGCATTTTTACAAATTTTCATAATACTTTACAGAGTATAAATCTAGATAAAGAATGGGTTCTTAATTGAAATTATAATACACTTATTGGGAACAGAGCTTTGGGTGCTAAAAAGAAATATAAAGGTATTTCTTTTATTTATAAATATATTTCTTTTATTGATGAGTCCAAATTACCTAAGGATTCTGACTTTTATTACAATTATATTGTTTTAGATTTTTAGTTTATAGGAGTTATCCTCAAGAAACTCGGAAGAAATACACTGAACCATTAAACTCACCCCTGAGAATAAAAAAAAAGATATTATGATGCTTTTCTAAGAGTGTGACTCAAGTCCAGGGAAAATGATTTGTTTCTGTTTCTGTTCACTTAATATTCTGAAAGTAATGAATATGATCTTAACTTTATTCTTTCTATTTGATAGTTATCAAAAGATAATTTTACAACTTACCCCTTTCCAAAAGCTTAATTTTAACTTCCTACTTATGTTTTGGTTAATTTGTAGCAAACTCAGTTGAAACAAATAAGTATTTCAGATAGACCTTGATGCAACAGCCAATAAACAGTGTGGGTATCAGACCATAACATGAAAACTAATGTGGATTTATGCTGCCCTTCTAATGCCTTGTTTTTCTCTTTCAATAATTGTCCTATTTGGGAGAATATGGTTCTTAAAAGGGAAAGAGCAGGAACATTTTTTAGATGAAACCACTTACAAACTCTGCCTAAAGTGTTTGAGACAACTACACTCAGATACAGAAGGCACAGAAGTAAGCCTAACTGCTTGACTGGAAGGGTGTATAATCCATGTCACCCACCTAAACTTACTGGATCTCAAAGTCTTTGTCTGCCAAGTAGTTTACTCATGGTATTATTCTTTTTGCTAACTAAGAGGGTACATATGAGTAAATAGCCTTTGACAGAAATATGACCTTCAGAGTAAAGGAGATATTATTTTGAATTAACAAAAATTTCTCATATTTTCCTTTTTTTCTTTCTTTCTTTTTTTTTTTTTTTTTTTGAGACGGAGTCTCGCTCTGTCGCCCAGGCTGGAGTGCAGTGGCCGGATCTCAGCTCACTGCAAGCTCCGCCTCCCGAGTTCACGCCATTCTCCTGCCTCAGCCTCCCGAGTAGCTGGGACTACAGGCGCCCACCACCTCGCCCGGCTAGTTTTTTGTATTTTTTTAGTAGAGACGGGGTTTCACCGTATTAGCCAGGATGGTCTCGATCTCCTGACCTCGTGATCCGCCCGTCTCGGCCTCCCAAAGTGCTGGGATTACAGGCTTGAGCCACCGCGCCCGGCCTATCTTATTTTCTTCTCCATCAAAAAACTCTCACAAATAATGTATTAAGTTGGCCAGAATCTTTAACTTGGGCAAATAAATTTTTTTTTTAGGAAAATATGAGCACTAGGAATGCTGATGCTTACAGAGAAAAGTTTACGTAACATACTTCTTAAAATATTTTGTGTTTTCCTTCATGTTTTCTTAATCACTTATTAGACTGTAATGTCCCTGAGAGTAGAAGATATTTCTTCAGTGATGTCTCTTCATATAGCATTTTGGGAAATTTACATGGAATTGTCTAAATATAGCACAAACTCAAGGCATTATAGTGCTGTTAAGAAATCAATAGTATCAATGAACTTTATTATGAAAAAATTATATAGGCTAAGTGGACATATATTTATGCCTCTTCAGATTGACAGTAGCAGAAATCTACTTAAATTGTGTTAGATAAAACACATAAATATCTTAAAGAGTTCTGTCACAACCTGAGAAGCAAGATGGTTTGTTGACCTGATGAGGGACTGGGACAAGGAACTGGAAGTCCTAGAATAAGTAAGGCAAGTATTTTCTTCTGGGACTTTCTTTCAGAGGCTGTGTGATCTCCTATGTTTGATTCTCTGTGTGTCTATAGGCCAGTTTCCTTTGCTTTTCTGTATAAAGGAAAAATGTGACCTCTTCATAGGTGTCAAGTTTACATGTTTTCAGTTAGAGTTGACAGCAGGAGATAAGCAGTGTTTAGGACTCAAATTCACGTTTGGAGATAAGAATCTCATTTGCCTCAAATGTCTTCCATAAGTACACACAGCTGAGGCTAAGATAATTGGAGATATATCAGCATCACTTGGCTCTATGGTCCCAGCTCCACAGATGCGAGAGCAGTTCTATGTGTCTGTGGCTCATGGGCTGGACATTCACCTTAAATTGTGTTTCATATAATCAGTCGGAATGATTTTAGAGAAAATGATGGTTTGTTTGAGAACTTTTTTAAAAAAGTCACTTTATAGGAGATGTCAGCAAGATGGTGGATAGGACTTCCAGCACTCGCCCCCTCATAGAAACACAACAATCTGAATAACTATCTATGCACAAAAATACCTTCACATGAACTAAGAAATCCAGGTGAGCTATTACAGTACCTGGATGGAGAATAGAAATAAGATGCATTGAAGAGATTAGGAAAGATAGCATCACATTACCTATGTCACCTCTCCCCTAATCCCAGGCAGTATAGAATGGAGACAGACAGAGAGAGATACCCTTTGTGCGGGAAAAGAAGATTAAAGTGAGCACCTAACTTTGCTGTGGACTCTAGCACCAGACCTGCCCCAGTGAACCCTGATACCAGGCCAGCCCCCAAGGCCTCAGGTTCTAGTGAATTTAGGATCCAGGCTTGCCCCGGAAGATCCAGGCTGCATACTTTCTTCTAGTAGTTTTTGAATCTTACATTTTCACATCTTATGTTTAAGTTTTTAATACATTTTGTGTTGATTTTTGTGTATAGTTTGAGATAAAGGTCTAATTTTATTCTTCTGTATGTGAATATCCAGTTTTCCCATCACAGTTTATTGAAGAGGCTGTCCTTTCCCTATTGTATGTTCTTGACATTTTTAATGAAAATCAATTGACCATAAAAAGATGGATTCATTTCTGGGGTCTCTAATCTGTTCAGTTGGTCTATATGTGTGTGTGTGTGTGTGTGTGTGTGTGTGTGTGTGTGTGTGTTTTAATGTCAGCACCATGCTATTTGATTAAAGATTTAAATATAGGAAAATCCTCTTGAGATTGGTCTGTGCCATAATTTTTAAATATAAACCCAAAAGCACAGACAACAAAACTGAAAATAAACAAATGAGACTGCCTCAAACTAAAAAGCTTCTGGACAACAAAGGAAGCAATTGACAGAATGAAGACACAACTTACAGAATTTAAGAAGGTCTATGTTGTAAACTGTAATCTGATGACAGGTTAATAATTAACTATATAAGAAACTCAATCAACTCAATAAGAAGAAAAAATAATCGAATTAAAAACTGGAGAAAGAATCTGATTGGATGTTTCTCAAAAGAAGACATACAAATGGCCCACAGGTATATGAAAAAACATTCAATATCACTAATCATAACGGAAATGAAAATAAAAAACCATAATGAGATTTTACCTCATACCTGGTAGAATTACTATTATCAAAAAGATAGACAAAAGCATGTGTGGTCAGAATATAAAAAAATAGAAATCCTTGTACATTGTTGTTAGGAATGTTAATTTTTATAGCTATTATAGAAAATAGTATGGAGGTTTCTAAAAAATGTTAAAAATAGAACTACCATATATATAATCCTGTAATGCCATTATTGTATATATACCAGAAGCGAATAAAATCTGTACATCAAAGAGATATCTGTACTCCTGTGTTAACGGTGGCACTATTAAGAATAGCCAAGATATGGAAACAACCTAAGTGTTCATTAACAAGTAGGTAAAGAAAAGTTGATACATATAAATAATGCAATAATATTCAGCCTTAAAAGAAAATGAAATCCTGACACTTGTGACAAGGTGGGTAATTCTAGAGGACATTATGCTAAGTAAAACAAGTCAGGCAAGAAAGGCAAATACCGCATGATCTTACCTACATGTGGGGAAGCATAGAAGCAGAGTGGAATGTTGGTTGTCAGGGTCAAGGGAGTTGAAGAAATGTAGACATTTTGTTTCAAAATTAGTTAAGATTGGTTAGACAGGATGACCAAATTCTACACATCTAATGTACAATATAGTGACTATAGTTAATAATAGTGCATTAGACACTTGAAATTTACTAAGAGTGGATCTTAAATGTTTTCACCACACACACACACACACACACACACACACACACACACACACACACACACAGAGACACACACACACATACAAAGATAACTATGTGAGGTGATGGATATGTTAGTTTAGCAAGATTATGGTAATCATTTCAAAGTGTATACACATAATAAAACATTATGTTTTATATCATAGATATTTATAATAGTATTTGTCAATTATACCTCAATAAAGCTGCAAAATAAGCAAATAAGTTACTTTACAAGGACTCTTGGATTTTTTCATATATATATCAATTTTTTCTTAGGCCAAATTAATTCAGAGCTTTCATGGTAAACCTTATCACATAATATAAATAGGTCAAAAATGTTTAAATTGAAGATAAGAATTATTCAACAAAACAATATTAAAGAAACTAATGGTGTATGCTAACCTTGCCATTCAGGACCATAAAGTGTAATTGCTGTGTGCCTATGCCCCTACCTCCATATATCTTGATAAACTATATCAGACATAGTGCATCCTATACATAGCTGCTTGTCTGGCAAATCTAATACTCCATAATTATTTATTAAGTAAATTGGGATGTTTTGACTCAGGTTGGATCTTATTATTAAATACAAGTTTAAAAGTTTGAATCTTGTAGTCTGTTTCCCCCTATCAAAATTCCATTTGTAGTTGATTTTTATAGTTGATGATAGACAAGTGGGGGAAAGGAAAGGTCGCCTTCTAGAATATTAAAAGCTACAAGAGCTAAGTGACAGATTACCTACATGGGAGTAAAAAAATTATCAGATTTCTCAGCAGGGACAGTACAAGACTGAAAAAAGAATGAAGATACATAGTCAATATGTTTAGGAAAAATGGCAATCACCCTTTAATAATATGCCCAGCTAAATTATTATTTGAGAGTGAAGGTGAAATAAAGTTATTTTTCAGACTAGTAAATATTAAAAGAGTATACCATCTCTAGACCTTCACAGAATGTTTAAGGATTATTTTAGTAACAGCATGGGAAAAGAAAACTCAGAGGCAAGGTATATAATAAAGTAATAACACAATCACCCAAAATGATAAAGTATGTCACTTAAAATTAAATGAACAAAAAATACAGCATTTTATGCTTAAAACCAGTTAAAATAAAACTTAATAAAATAATGGCTGTATTTTATTGGGGTAAAGTTTGCTAAAATGTTTATGATATTTAGGAGAAAGAGATACTTAATATTATTAGATACCTTGTTATAAAAATTTATAAAATTCTGAGTAGCCACTCAGAAAAGACGTAAAATTAAAAGAAGAAAAAGGAGTGGTTTTAGCACAAATGTATCAAAAACTATTTGATGAAACAAGAAAGAAAAGCTGTTGCAAGACTAGAGTAGTTTAGTTGCCAAATTAGCAAAATAGAACTATGAATTAGTGTTTTCGTCTGTTTTCATATGCCATAAAGAATTGCTTGAGACTGGGTAATTTATAAAGGAAAGAGGTTTAATTGACTCACAGTTCAGCATGACTGGGGAGGACTCAGGAAATTTACAATCACCATGGAAGGCAAAGAGGAAGCAAGGCACCTTCTTCACAAGGAAGCAGGAAGGAGAAGTGCCATGCAAGAGGGCAAGAGCCCCTTATAAAACCATCAGATCTGTGAGAACTCGCTCACTATCATGAGAACAGCATGGGGGAAACTGCCCCGCATGATTCAGTTACCTCCACCTGGTCTCTCCCCTGACCCTCATGGGTATTATGGGGATTATGGGATTACAATTCAAGATGAGATTTGGGTGGGGGCACAAAGCCTAACCATATCATATCAGTTAGTTATTAGAACATATACCTAACACATATAAAAAATATTTTTTCTCAAGTATTGTGCAACATTTACAAAAATTGACTACATATTAGTTTGTAAAAAGCGTTTAAATAATTGTCCACATACTCTCATCAGAAAGAAAAGTGAAATCAGGATTTATTGATGAAAGATAATTTTATAACAAACAAAACTGTATGTTTGGGGACAAACTGTGCTTCTTAGTAGCTTTTTGTTTACATCTCAATGAAAATTTAAAAGTATTTAGAACTGAACTTAAAGGTAATTGCTATATGCCAAAATGTATGAGTTCCAGCAAAGAAAGGACATGAAAGAGTGAAGATATATGTTACATATGCAGTTTAAGAAGTTGGGGGAAAGCAATAGAATAAGCCTAAGGAAAGTGGCTTAAAGGAAACAATAAAAGTGAGAGTAGAGATTAGCAAAATAAAAAACAGAAATACAGAGTTAAACAATAACAAAAACTGTTCTATAAAAGCAGTCTATAAAAAGGAAAACTAAACAAAAAATACTAAGCCATTAAAAAGACTAATTGAGGTACAAAAATATGAAGCACAAAGAAGAGGTATATAATTACAGATATGGTAAGGGTTAAAAAATAATGAGAATACTATGAATATTTGAAAACCTAGGTAAAATTGATATTTTGTAGAAAAATATTACAAAAATTGATTCAAAAATACATGAAACGTCAATAAATCAGCAAACATTGAAGAAATGAATTATTAATCAAAATCCCTCTGCTCAAGCCTATTATCTATCTGTCCTTCCTAGCTATCTTAATACCAAACTGTGCTACAAAATATTTTCTACCACTCATTCTAAGAACAAATAATCCTGATCTTACATAATTTTTTTTTCTTTTTTTCATAAAATATTTTAAAAATAGAGAAGGTAGACAAATATAATCTTCATATAAAATAAGATAACCATAGACCAGAAAAAAAATACTACAGACTAAATTCTCCTATGATTTCTGTAGAAAGTATTGACAAATGAATTCAGCAGTTTTCAAAGGAAATATACTACACAGATCATACTATGTAGGTGTTTATCTTAGCAATTTATGGATAGGTTATAAAGATGTTACATTAATAGGTTGAAGAATATTAGGAAATAAACATCTTGATGGATGCAGAAAACACATTTGATAAAGTTTATCATACAGGATAAAAACCTTTAGCAAACTTGCATTTAGGAAAACGGAACTAGAGGAGGAGCAGGCAGGGACCGAGCGGGTGCCTCAGTGCCCTAACCCTCCCGTCGCCTGGCCTCTCAGTCCTCTCCCAACAGTTCTCCTGGGAACTATGTGATCCCGGAAGTGCCCGGGCCTTTGCTGTGTGGGATAAACAGTAATGGCGGAGTCTGCAGCTCCCAGACCAACAGTCACAACATCAGGAGCAGGAGTGGCAGCGGCGGTGGCGGCAGCGGCCTCCCCTACCAGGATCCTCACAGTCCCTTCTGTCCCCGGTGGTCGGGCGAGGGGGCGGCAGCAGCGGCGGCAGCTGTACTAAACAGGTCACCTGCAGGTATTTTATGCGTGGGGTTTGTAAGGAAGGGGATAACTGTTGCTACTTGTATGACCTCTCTGACAGTCCATATAATATAGTGTGCAAGTATTTTCAGCGAGGGTACTGTATTTATGGAGACTGCTACAGATATGAACATAGCAAGTCATTTAAACAGGAAGAAGCAACTGCTACAGAGCTAACTACGAAGTCATCCCTTGCTGCTTCCTCAAGTCTCTCATGGATAGTGCACCACTTGTTGAAATGAATACAGGTGAAGCTGAGTCAAGAAATTCAAACTTTGCAACTGTAAGAGCAGATTCAGAGGACTGGGTGAATGCTATTGAGTTTGTTCCTGGGCAGCTCTACCATGGCTGCACTGCGCCTTCCTGCACTGAAGCACCCCTGCAGGGCTCAGTGACCAAGGAAGAATCAGAGAAAGAGCAAACTGCCGTGGAAACAAAGAAGCAACTGTGGCCCTGTGCTGCAGTGGGAGAGTGCCGATATCGGGAGAACTGTGTGTATGTCCATGGAGATTCATGTGACATGTGTGGGCTGCAGGTCCTGCATCCGATGGATGCTGGCCAGAGGCCACAGCATATAAAATCGTGCACTGAGGCCCATGAGAAGGACATGGAGCTCTCATTTGCTGTGCAGCGCAGCAAGGAAATCGTGTGTGGGATCTGCATGGAGGTGATTTAAAAGCCAACCCCTGAGAGCACCGCTTTGGGATCCTCTCCAACTGTCTCAGGTGCATTCGCAAGTGGAGGAGTGCTAAGCAATTTGAGAGCAAGGTCATAAAGTCCTGCCCAGAATGCCGGATCACATCTAACTTTGTCATTCCAAGTGAGTACTGGGTGGAGGAGGAAGAAGAGAAGCAGAAACTCATTGTGAAATACAAAGAGGCAATGAGCAACAAGGCGTGCAGGTATTTTGATGAAAGACATGGAGCTGTCCATTTGGAGGGAACTGTTTTTACAAGCATGTGTACCCTGATGGCCATAGAGAGGAGCCACAGAGACAGAAAGTGGGAACATCAAGCAGATAACCGGCCCAATGAAGGAACCGCTTCTGGGAACTCATTGAGGAAAGAGAGAACAGCAGCCCCTTTGACAACGATGAAGAAGTGCTTGTCACCTTTGAGCTGGGCGAGTTGTTGCTTATGCTTTTGGCTACAAGTGGGGATGATGAACTAAGACTCTGAAGATGAGTGGGACTTGTTTCATGAGGAGTTAGAAGATTTTTATGACTTGGATCTATAACAACCTTGCATGGCTGTGAACTGGTCCGCTGACCCCAGACAGCAGCTGTTCACTGTGGTGGTGTGGCAGTGCCTGTGTTCTCTCCAAGGCAGGCCTATCGACTCCAGGTGCCGGCATAATAATTTTTACCCAGGTCCTGCGTTTTCAACCCCTCACCTTTCCCTGAGGAGTGTGTTGTTTTCTCTGTTGAAAAAAGTTAGAAAAATAAATCTTAAAGTCAGTTTTCTGAAAAAAAAAAAAGAAAAGAAAAAGAAAAAAAAAAGAAAAGAAAAAAGGGAACTTGAAAAATAAAAAACAAAACAGAACAACAAATAAATAAAAAAGAAAAATGGAACTTGGCAAACAATACCAATCAAAAAAAAAATCACAATCAATTATTAAATTTTAGAGGTTTCCTTAGAGTCAGGAAGATGATGAGATTGTGCTTACAGTTAAAAACTACAAAGTCCTTACTAGAGCCAAGAAAAGATATGAGAGGTAAGAATTGGAAAGAAAACAATAACAATATGCCTATTTGAAGACATGCTTATCTATGTAGAACTTAAAGGAGCATCTATGGAGAAATTATTAAAAGGGTTTTTTAGGCACCAATAATAATAAAAGAAAGCAAACAGAAAATAAAAATTCCAGTCTCAATGGAACAAAACCAATGTTACCTCTTATTTTTAATTAAAGAGGGGCAGCACTTTGGGAGGCTGAGGCGGGTGGATCATGAGGTCAGGAGATCGAGACTATCCTGGCTAACACGGTGAAACCCCATCTCTACTGAAAATACAAAAAGTTAGCCGGGCGTTGTGGCAGGCGCCTGTAGTCCCAGCTACTCGGGAGGCTGAGGCAGGAGAACTGTGTCAACCCAGGAGGTGAAGCCTGCAGTGAGTGGAGATCACGCCATTGCACTCCAGGCTGGGCGACAAAACGGTGTGAGACTCCGTCCCCCCCAAAAAAAAGTGCGGGGGCAAAACCATTCTGGAGAAAAATTATAAAACATTGAAAATATATTAAAAAAAGGACGAGTATGTGAATGTGTATGTAGAGACAGTGTTCATGAATTAAATTACAATAACAGAGTGATGTTGATACTTCCTCAAAATTATCTACAAATTCAATTCAATCCGAATTAAAATTCCAACAGAGGCTGGACGCTGTGGCTCACACCTGTAATCCCAGCACTTTGGGAAGCCGAGGCGGGTGGATCACGAGGTCGGGAGATCGAGACCATCTTGGCCAACATGGTGAAACCCCATCTCTACTAAAATACAAAAAATTAGCTGGGCATGGTGGTGTCTACCTGTAATCCCAACTACTTGGGAGGCTGAGGCAGGGGAATTGCTTGAACCTGGGAGGTGGAGGTTGCAGTGAGCTGAGATCACGCCACTGTACTTCAGTCTGGTGACAGAGCAAGACTGTCTCAAAAAAAGAAAGAAAGAAAGAAAGAAAATCCAACAGGAATTTTTAAGGAAGCTGACATCTAACTTTATATGAAAGAGTGAAGAAAGAACCAAGAAGAGTTAATGCAATTTTGAATAATGAGGTGGAAGGAGTTGCTCTACTAGAGGCCAAGAATTAGCTTAAAGCTGCAATGATTAAGAGAATGTATTCTCAATGCAGGAAAAGACAAATACACCATTGGGAACAGTATGAAATATTATGAATATATGTAAATCAAGCAGCATTTTTATCTGTGTACGACTGGATTATTTCATAAATAATGCTAGAACAATTTATTCAAATGGAAGAAAAATTACTCTGGTTCATATTATACAGAAAAAATAATTGTAGGAACAGTAAAGACTTAAATGTTAATATGGTTTGGCTGTGTCCCCACCCAAATCTCAGCTTGAATTCTAACTCCTAAAATTCTCATGTGTCATGGGAAGGACCCGGAGGGAGGTAATTGAATCATAGGGGTGGGTCTTTCCCATATTGTTCTCGTGATGGTAAGTAAGTCTCACAAGATCTGATGGTTTTATAAAGGAGAGTTCCCCTGCACACGCTCTCTTGCCTGTCACCATGTAAAGCTTTGCTCCTCTTTCACCTTCTGCCATGATTGCGAGGCCTCCCCAGCCAAGTGGAACTAAGTCCATTAAACGTATTTTTCTTCATAAATTACCTAGTCTTGGGTATGTCTGTATTAGCAGCATGAGAATGGATGAATACAAATGTGAAAATAGAACATTGAAACCTTTAAAGGGGTGTGAGTAATTTTTAAAAATAAGAAAGGAACATACTCTTAAGGAGAAGATGGCTATAAAATTAATAACTAGGGGGTAGTGACTAAAATTTAAAACTGTGGGGGAGGGCAAAACAAGACCGCAGAATAGAAGCCTAAACCATTTATCTACCAACTGGAACATCACATTTTAACAACTATCTGCACACAGAGAGACGCTATCACTAGAGTCAAAAATCAAGTGAGCAACCACAACATCTTGCTTTAACTTCATATCCTTAAAAGACGCATTGAGGAGGGCAGGAGAGACAGTTTTGAATTACTGATGTCACCCCTCTCCCATACCCTGGCAGCAACTGTGCAGCACAAAAAGAGAATCTGTGCATTTTGCGGAGGCAGAGCCCAGCCTCTGGGGGTCGTTATATTGAACTCAGTGCTTCCCTGTCACAGAGGAGAATAATGCCATGCTGGACTCAGTCAGCACCCACACATGGAGGGAGCATTAAGACGAGCTCTAGTGGGAGAGGAATTTTTAGTCCCAGCATTCAGAACTTGATTTCTTGGCAAGCCTTGCCACTATGGGCTAAAGAGCCCTGGGGTCCAAAGTAAACTTGAAAGGCAGTGTAGGACACAAACCTGCAATTTCTAGGCAACTCCTAGTGTTGGACTGGGCTCAGAGCCAGTTGACTAGGGTGGCATGTGGCCTAGGAAGTTACCAGCTGGGGGCAGTTAAGGGAGTGCTTGTGCCATCCCTTCCCACAACCCAACGCAGTACAGCGCACAGAAATGAAAGTGACTCCTTCCCATTGCTTAAAAAGAGGAGAGAAAAGAGTAAAGAGGACTTTGTCTTACATCTTGGATATCAGCAGAGCCACAGTTGGATAGGGCACCAGACAGAGTGGTGAGGACCTAGCTTCCAGACTACACTTCTATATACATGCTGGCCCACTACCTTGAAGGGAAGGTACCAGTTCTAACAGGAGTCATCACCTGCTGACTGAAGAGCTCGTTGGCCCTGAAAAACCAGCAGCAATTCCCAGGGAGTACACTGTGGGCCTTGGGCTCTTACATCTGCTGGGTATAGGGTGACCCAGCACAATCCCAGTTGTGCTGGGTATGGTGAAGGACTCTTTCTGTTGGAGAAAAGTGGAAGGAAAACTAAAGGGGACTTTTTCTTGCTTGACCACAGTAGGGTGGAGAAATTAGCAGGCTTTTGCAGTGCCTGAGTCCAGGCCCAGTCTCTTAGATAGGATTTCCAGACCTTCCCTGGGACAAAGAGCAGCGCAGTGCCCTGAAGGGTCAGTCTCAGGTTTGCAGCATTCACCACGAGCTGATGGAAGAGTCTGTGGGCTTTAAGTGAACATCGTGGTGGTCTGGAAGAATTCACTGTGGACTGGAGGTAGTAGGGGCCACAGGAAGAGGCTTTTCTGCTGCTCTGCCTATGGAACATGGAGGGAAGGGGAGAAAAGACTTTGTATTGTGGTTTGAGTGCCAGGTTAGCCACACTAGAATAGAAGATCAGGTAAATTGTTCCTGTTTTTTACTCCAGTCTCTGGCTCCCAGACAATATCTCTGGATACTCCCAGGGTCTGGGGGAGCTTGCCGCCCTGAAGGGAAGGGCCTTGGACAAGGTTTAGTGTTGTGCTGGCTTCAGGTCTGACCTAGCTCAGTCCCAGTCATGGCAGCCTCAGGGGTGCTTCCATCACCACATCCCCAGTTCCAGGTGGCTCAGCACACACAGAGAGAGATTCTGTTTGTTTGGGAGAAAGTAAGATAAAATAACAAGTGTCAGTCTCTGGTAATCCAAAGAATTCTGGATCTTATCCAGGACCATCAGGTATCTCTATGAGTCTAGAAAACAATTGAATTCATGAAGAGTGAGAGTAGGGGGATGACTAGCAGAGGCAGGGAAGGAGAGTACAGGGGAGGTGGGGGAGGTATGGGTGGTTAATAAGTACAAAAATAAAATGGTTAGAAAGAATAAATAAGACCTAGTATTTGATAGCACAAAGATGTGACTATATTTAATAATAATTTATTTCTACATTTTAAAATAACTAAACAAGCACAATGAGATTGTTTTTAACACAAGGAAAAATGTTTGTGGGGATGAATACCCAATTTTCCAGGTTGTGATTATTATGCATTGCATGTTTATACTAAAATGTCTCATCTACCCCATAAACATATGCATCTACTATGTACCCACAAAGATTAAAAATTCAAAACAGTAAAACATTTAAAATTGCACAAAATCAAAAGTAAAAACACATACCACAGACTAGAAGACATTTTTAGTGTCTATAATTGACACTATTCATAAAATTTTACCTCAAAAACAAAATCGTCACAAATCACCTAGCAAAAGACAACTTAGGAGAATAATAGGTATATTGATATAAATATGAAGTGTTTTAAAGGAATTTCCAAATTGTTAATATCTATTTCTGGTAGGCTAAATAAAGGCCCCCTCCAAAGCTGTTTGCATCTAATTCCTGGAACCTGTAACTGTTATCTTACGTAGTAGAAGGGACTCTATAAAAGTAAGTAATGAAATGGGAAGATGATCTGGGGTCATCTGAGTGGGTACAATGTAATCACTAGGCCCCCATATAAGAGGGATGCAGAGGATAAGAAAGTAGTTGGGTTTGTGATGATGAAAGCTAGAGGCTGGAGGAATGTGAAGTAGGGGTTGTGAGCCAAGGTATGCAGGCAAACTCTAGAAGTTGAAAAGGCAAAGTTGTCCTGGTTTCCAGAAGGAATGCAGCCTAGCTAACCCATTTTAGACTTTTGAGCTCTATAAGTGTGAGGAAACAAAGTTGTATTATTGTTTTAAGACACTAAGTTCATGGTAACTTATTATAATAGTTAGAGAAACTAATGCAGTAATTTTCCCTCTATAGTAATCAGGGAAATCAAAATTAAAATCAAACTATTATACACACACACACACACACACACACACATATATATATATGTATGTTGCACAAATAATTACAAATCTGGGAATAGCATGTGTAGTTGAAGATGTAGACAAATGAGAATTTCTGTACATTCTGATGAACTCTACGTATGCATAGAGTCTAAAATTGGTATGGCCATTTTGAAAAGAAAACACCCCAAATAACCTAAATATTATTTTACTAAGTACATACCACAGAGAAATTCACACAAGTGCAGAAGGAGGTGTGATAAAAGCATTCATTGTAGAGTCATTTGTAAGAAAAATTGAGAACAATCAGAATGTTTATCAATAGTAGAAGAAATAAATAGCAACATGTTTGTAAAATGGGAAATGATAGCCATTCACACAAATGAACTAGAGCTACACTTACCAACAAGATAAAATGAGTTGCAAGAAAGTTTCAACATGCTTCTATTTAGATTGTTACTTTTATTACCATATAAGCACTATATATTTCCTGTGGATACATGAACATTCAGTAAACAAATAAAATATTCATGAAAATAATAAATGAGAGAACTATGACAGTAGCTACTTCAGAGAAAGAGAGAAATGGATCAGAGTAATACACAGAGGGTTCACCTCTGTGTTTTATATCTTAAAAATAAACTGAAGTACAGATACTGAAATCTTAAAATTTAATAAAACTGGATATTTAGTAAACATATGTGTGCTGTGTTATTCTACTATTGTATACATATTTAAATTGTTTTATAATTTGAAAACAAAGCAAAACAAGTTTTTTTTTTCAGTAAACCCAAAATTCAAAAGTTTTCTGTAAAAGATATGTTCCTTGATTTGTTCTAGGACACCAGTCTTAAAAATGACAAAGGAAAGGATTTTCTTCATTATCTTAAAAATAGCATAATGTCCTTGCCGAAATCGTAATGAAACTTCCACATCCTAAGATTTTTGAGTCAAGAACTTTGTATGAGTGGTATAAGATATTGGAGCTGATTTGCAAATAATGCAAGATATGGGTGAAAAATGCTTCTGATTGTTAACTCAAGGCCAGCATTGTGGGTCTGACTCTGCCAGACCAAATTGTTTGACACTAGTTAAATCTCAAACAATTCTCTCTAGTGCTAAGATTCAACGACCCGAGGCTCCTTTCTAAGATGCAAGAAAGATCATAGGAAAGGTATGATGTATCTGTCAAAAGAAATAGAAACAACTATTTTTAGAAACATGTGGTTTGTAGCTATTCCACTGGATTTGTCCAGAAATGTATTTCTGCTTCCTTCTAGTCGTGTAGCACTTAGAATTTATTTTTTGAAGTATTTGGAAATAATTTTAGAGCCTCTCTAGTACTAAGATTCAGGCAAAAATAGTAAAATAGGGAAAATCCTTTTATTTTGTAGTGAATATTTTGTTAGCAGATTAAAAATTTACTAAAATATCCTGTCTTACTGGAAGAGAAACTGTTTGACTTGAGGTTCAATTTAAGGATTTTTCCTTATAATTATAGGAGCTATGTCAATTTAGAAAATGATGTTGCTATTTAAAATGCCATTCCATAACCCTCTTTAATTAAAGTGGCAATATACCATCAATCTGCTGCCATTAATACAATTTTAACCGTTAGAATCTAAGCTGTATGATATACATTTTTTTTTTTTCCAGAAAGTGTACACAGACTCCTTAGAGATTTGAGGAGGGAGCTTAAAATTCAGTGCTTTAGAAGTGGTAGCTTTGACAGAAGCTAAGGAAAAACAAAAACAAAGGAGAAAGACTGAGAGGCAGAGAACAGACAGGAGCCGACAAAAAGAGAAATAAGCAGAAAGCTGAGGATCAGCTGTTAGATGTGAATGTCAAGAATTCGTGTTAATGAAATGATAACCCTAAGTAATTAAATGCTTCTGGTTTAGGTCCTGGTGGGGGTTGGGGCATATCTTACTGAGCCCATAAAAATCCATTCTGTGTCTGGGAGGTGATTGTATTTCCTATATTCACTTCAGTCTAATTTCCTGTGAATTTCAGATCGTTTTTTATTTCCAGTTATAACACTGTTCACATTATTGATTTGGCAGATTCAAATGATGAATGCCAAGAGAAGCAGAACAAGATGGAAAAGACTGGAGTACCTCAAAAAAATTCAATGATGCACATTTCAAAAGGTACATTTTGCAGATGCAAGAATGAGAAAGCCAACTAAATGGCTGTGGGGAGAAGGACGTTGTGTATAGTAAGGACACAACTGGCAATTTCATAATCATCTAATAACAAGAAACAAATTAAGTTTTACCTCAGAAGCACTAGAACTAACCAAAAACTGAAAATCTGGAAAGAAGGATACTTTCTTCATGCTTCAGGAGTTTCAAGGTTTCTTTCATTTTTGCTTGTCTCTATTTGTGTGATTTATTTTCCTCTCCTTGACCACCTTTGTCTGCTTTCTCATTCTACTCATGAAACAATAAGCTTGACATGATCTAGTTCAGATCAGAAACTGGTGGATCTTTTCTATGTCTCTTTCGTAAATGATAAAAGACATATTTTTTTTTTTTACAGCTCAGTTCATCTTTTTGAGCTTAGATGAACCAGACACCATCATTATCAATGTCATCATCATCATCATCATCATAATCACTACCAACATTGAGTGCTTACTACCTGCCATGCACTATTCTAAACGTTTTATGTGTATTGACTCATTTAAGGTTTACAGTTCTTTGTGCTAGGCATTATGTTATTACTTCTGTTTTTTAGACTGAAAACTAGTTTAGTTTAGGGCATGGTTTAGTGAGTTGTAGAAATTCACAACTGGCGCTGGCAGCGGTGGCTCACATCTGTAATCCCACACTTTGGAAGGCTGAGGTGGGCAGATCACTTGAGGTCAGGAGTGAGCAGAGATCACATCCCACTGCATTTCAGCTTGGGTAACAGAACGAGACTCTGTCTCAAAATAATTAATTAATTAATTAATTAAATTAAAAAATTCGAACTGAATATGAATTCTTTTCTTTTTTTTTTTTTTGTATTTTTTTTTTTTTTTAGTAGAGATGGGGTTTCACCGTGTTAGCCAGGATGGTCTCGATCTCCTGACCTCGTGATCCACCCGTCTCGGCCTCCCAAAGTGCTGGGATTACAGGCTTGAGCCACCGAGCCCGGCTGAATATGAATTGTTTTTGCTGAAATTTCTTTTCTTTAAGAATGCTGAATATAGACACCCTTTTTAGGGTTTCTGCTGAAAGGTTCACTGTTAGCCCGATGGCGTTACCTTTGTAGATGATCTGCCTCTTCTTTCTAGCTGCCTTTAACATTTTTTTATTTCATTTCAGCGTTGGAGAATCTGATGACTTACAACTTCAGCAAAGTTTCAGGATACAAAGTCAATGTACAAAAATCAGTAGCATTCCTATACACCAATGAGTTCCAAGCTGAGAGCCAAATCATAATGCAATCCCATTTAAAATAAGTCACAGAAAGATGAAATACCTAGGAATACAGCTAACCAGGGAGGTGAAAGTTCTCTATAGCAAATTACAAAACACTGCTCACAGAAATCAGAGATGACACGAATGAAAAAATCATTTTATGTTCATGAATTGGAAGAAACAATATTGTTAAAATGGTCGTACTGTCCAAAGCAATTTGTAGATCCAATGCTATTCCTATCACACTGCCAATGACATTCTTCACAGAATTAGGAAAAAACTATTTAAAAATCATATGGAGCCAAAAAGAGCCCAAATAGCCAAGGCAATCCTAAGCAAAAAGAACAAAGCTGGAGGTATCACGTTCCTGATTTCAAATTGTTTGACAAGGATCCAGTAACCAAAACAGCATGGTACTGGTACACAGACAGACATATAGAAAAACAGAAAAGAATAAAAGAGTCCCAAAATAAAGCCACACACCTACCAACATCTGATCTTTGACGAAGTCAACAAAAACAAGCAATGGGGAAAAAATTCCCTATTCAATATATGGTGCTAGGATAACTGGCTAGCAATGTGTAGAAGATTGAAACTGGACCTCTTCCTTACACCATATACAAAAATCAATTCAAGGTGGATATAAGACTTAAATATAAAATCTTAAACTATAAAAACCCTTTAAGACAACCTATGAAATACCATTCTGGGCATAGGCCCTGGCAAAGATTTCATGATGAAGATTCCAAAAGCAATTTCAACAAAACAAAAAATTGATAAATAGGACTAACAAATTCTGCACTGTAAAAGAAACCATTAACAGAGTAAACAGACACCCTACAGTATGGGAGTAAATATTTGCAAATGAATGCATCCAACAAAGGTCTAATATCCAGGAACTATAAGGAACTTAAACAAATTAATAAGTGAAAAACAATTCCAGGAAAAAGTGGGCAAAGGACAAGAACAGACAGTTTTCAAAAGAAGACATATACATGGCCAAATGCTTTACGTCACTAATTATTAAAGAAATGGAAATCAAAATCCCAGTGAGATACCATCTCACACCAGTCAGAATGGCTATTATTAAAAAAGTCAAAAACAACAGATGCTGGTGAGGTTGCAGCCATAAAGGGAGTGCTTATATGCTGCTGGTGAGAATGTAATTTAGTTCAGTCGTGGGAATGTAAATTAGCTCAGTCATTGGTTCAGTCACTGATCACACAAGATTACTGTGGTGATTTCTCAAAGAACTTAAAACAATACTCTACCCAGCAATCCCATTATTGGGTATATACCTAAAGGAATATAAATCGTTCTACCACAAAGACACATGGATATGCATGTTCATTCAGCACCCTTCACAACAGCAAAGATGATAAATGCCAATTACTGGTAGCCTGGATAAAAACATTGTGGTACATATACATCATGGTATATTACACAGCCCTAAAAAAGAATGAAATCATGTCCCTTTCTGCAACATGGATGGAGCTGGAGGCAATTATCCTAAGCAAACTAACACAAGATCAGAAAACCAAATACTGCATGTCCTCATTTATAAATAGGAGCTAAACAATGAGAATGTATAAACACAAAAAAGGGAACAACAGACACAAGGACCTACTTAAAGTTGGAAGGTGGAAGGGGGTTGAAGACTGAAAAAGTGCCTATCTGATACTATGCTTATTATCTGAATGATGAAATGATCTGTACACCCAAACCCTGCGACAGGCAATTTATATAACAAGCCTGCACATGTATGCCTGAACCTCAAATAAAAGTTAAAAAAAGAGAAAAGAGTACATCATAAATGATTCATAAATGAAAAAAGACCACTGATCACAGATCACCATAACAAATATAATAGTGATACAAACATTTTAAATATGAGGATTACCAACGTGTAACTCAGAGACATGAAGTGAGCATATACTTCTGGGAAAATCGTGCCAATGGACTTGCTTAATGCAGGTTCGCCACAAACCTTCAATTTGTAAAACCAGAACAAAACAGCACAGTATCTCCAAGTAGCAATAAAGTGAAAAAAAAAAAAAAAAAAAAAAAAAAAAAAAAGAAATTCACAGCTACTTTGTGCAGAGCTCATATTTGAATCCCAGAGGTAGCTGTTGGAGCCCAGACACTTCCTCTCTATATTATACTATATTATAAGTAGGTGATTTGTGCAACCTCATTTCATTCAGCAAGGAATACGGCTAGGGGTATGTAATTCCCTGCTCATTCAATAGGGGGAGTGACTAGAGATTTCCTTAAATGTGGGTATAGATGAGACAAGCACTGACTAGACTAATACCTTTTAATTTAAAGACAAATTTGACATTTAAAGAGGTCAAATTTCTATGGCAGGTCTGGCCAAATACTGAGAGACCACAGTGCAGTATGACCTTAATGGAGTCAGCCAAGGTTATCTTAGTGTTTTAGATTTAATTAGACTGAAGTACAGAAACTGGGACACCAAATTACAGATCTATCATGGGTCATGAAAAGTCAAATTATAATCAGAAGGGTGTCTGAAGAACAAAGAAAATCAGCTGAATGGATCAAATCAATACTTGAATCATTCTGTTTCACCTTATGAATCAATCTCCCCATGGAAAAATACCTACAACATCAATTGAACATACAGCTGTTGGGATACCTTCCCCCAGAATAGTTTCTAAATTGGCTCTGCCACTGCTTTGCTTTGACACCTCTTTTTCAGTTTCTAAATTTGTCTGTTCTTTAAATTGCTTCCACTCTGTCCTTAGGTGTATTAATGACATTAATTATCAACCATATTTTGCTCAAGCCTGAAATTCATCTTGTCTCCTTAATATATCTTTGCTTACTTTTTATATTATATGTTATGTATTGATTTCATAGTTTAACTCACAGAGGACAATTCATTTTACTTACGTATATGTTTTGAGGTTACTTCACTGTGTATCCTCAAAGTACTACCTGAGGTGAATCTGTGGAGAATATAGTGGAGAAAGATACGAATTTCAGTGCCAGATATACCTAGGTTTGAATTTGTGGTTGCCAATCACAGATATATAATCTTGTGCAAACTCACAAAGTAACTCTGTGCCCCAGTTTTTGGAACTAAAATCTAGGCAAAATAATAGTACATGTATAGGAAGCTGTTAAAGGAATTTAAATAAATCTGCATAGTGCCTGGTACCTAATAAGAATAAGCATTCAATAAGTGATACATATTATTATCATCATCAACATTCTCTTTAACAAGATCATTTTATTAAATGAACCACTTACATATGAAACTGATTCAGTAACACACTCTGGGTACACCATCTAAGGGAGTCAAAAGATCTGAAAATCTTCTCATGACAGAAGTTGGGACGGATGCCTTGATGAAGGCAAAGCTAATTTGATTGTCATAATGTATATGTGTTTGTTCTTTTGTGTATGGGTGTTTTAGTTACTTGCAGATATCTCTCCTTTAATAGATGTGAGAGCCTTTAAAGGCAGTGTGCCAATTGTCTATTGCTATGTAATAAACCATCTCCAAACTTAGTAGTGACAAATAAAAACGAATTATTTCTCATGATACAGCAGTGATCACTCATAAGGCTGCAATCAGCTGGGAGTTTGGCTAAGGCTACAGTGTCCAATATTACCTCTTATCCTCCAGGGTGTCTTGCTACATGACCTCTCTTCATTCAGTGACGAGCTCAGGTTCTTTACACCACGGACCCTGGCTTCCAAGAGAATAAGCTTCAATGTGCTAACCCTCCAATTGCATCATGCTTGCCACTAATCTTTTGGCTAAATCAAGTAACATGACCAAGCTGAGATTTTGTGTGAGAGGAGACTATACAAGAACGTGAATACTGGGAGCTGTGGTTCATTAGAAGCCGCCAGTGTAACAATCTAGCACAGGCAGTGCTTGTTTAAATTAATTTACTATCTGACTGGGTGCGGTGGTTCTTGCCTGTAATCCCAGCACTTTGGAAGGCCGAGGCAGGCAGATCACTTGAGGTCAGGAGATCGAGATAAGCCTGGCCAGTGTGGCAAAACCCTATCTCTATTAAAAATACAAAAAATTAGCCAGTCGTGGTGGTGTACACCTGTAATTCCAGCTACATGGGAGACTGAGACAGGAGAATCGCTTGAATTCGGGAGGTGGAGGTTGCAGTGAGCTGAGATCGTGCCACTGCACTCTAGCCTGGGTGACAGAGTGAGACTCCCTCTCAAAAATAAATAAATAAAAAACTAAATAAAAATAAAAAAAATTAGTTTACACTCAGTGACTACATTGAACTTAACATGCAAATGTCTCAGACATTGTCTGGGGAGGCTTAATTCAGTTTAGTTTGAAGAACTTTCTGTTGGTTAGAATTGCCCATCAGTAGTACAGATAACCTTGAATAAATAAGATTCTAACAATGAAATCCTCCACTGTGCCTGGATCACCAGTTGTCAAAATGTTATATAGATGTTTAGTAGCTTGTTTGGACATTGAAGTAGATGAAGACTTTAGTACCTTTCAACTTTTAAAGTCTATGACTATTTATTGAATATTTCTAATGTTGGAATCACTCTACTGTAGGTGATGCAAAAGTGTATTTTTGAAGCCACACGAATTTGTACTAAAATACCAACTCTACCATACCTCTTCATATGGAAAATGGAAATAATAATATGCAGGTTGTAGTCTTGCTGCATCAAATAGCATAATGTATACAAAGTAATGAGCAAAAAGTAAATGCTCAATAATTGTGAAAAATAAGCTTAAGGGCATATAGTCTAATTAGGAAAAAATTTTAAAAGCTTCTAACAATTACTTAGCATTTGGACTTAAAATATTCTCTGAGTTAATTAGCAATATTGCAGGGCTGAAATAAAGGAAATAAAGAAGACATTCATTGAGCAATACCTGAAGTGACAATATTAAAATGACCTCATTTTGTTAGAATATAACGACTTTGGTGCTGATAGTAAAGTCCAAACACTCATGTAGGACTTTTTCCTCTTACATTTCTTTTTTTTTTTTTTTATCTTTATTTGGATTTGTCTTTTTTTTTGTTCATTAAAAATTTATTAAATATTATAACAAAATATTTATAGAAATTTTAAGTGTGCTCTTATCCTCATCTCCCAAATTATATAGACTTATCCACCCAGTCATAGTAGCCAGGAAACCTGTGGGTTCCTCTGTTAATACTCTTTTTTTTTTTTTTTTTTTTTATACTTTAAGTTCTAGGGTACATGTGCATAACGTGCAGGTTTGTTACATATGTATATTTGTGCCATGTTGGTGTGCTGCACCCATCAACTCGTCAGCACCCATCAATTCATCATTTATATCATGTATAACTCCCCAATGCAATCCCTCCCCCCTCCCCCCTCCCCCCTCCCCATGATAGGCCCCAGTGTGTGATGATCCCCTTCCCGAGTCCAAGTGATCTCATTGTTCAGTTCCCACTATGAGTGAGAACATGCAGTGTTTGGTTTTCTGTTCTTGTGATAGTTTGCTAAGAATGATGGTTTCCAGCTGCATCCATGTCCCTACAAAGGATGCAAACTCATCCTTTTTTATGGCTGCATAGTATTCCATAGTGTATATGTGCCACATTTTCTTAATCCAGTCTGTCACAGATGGACATTTGGGTTGATTCCAAGTCTTTGCTATTGTGAATAGTGCTGCAATAAACATATGTGTGCATGTGTCTTTGTAGTAGAATAATTTATAATCCTTTGGGTATATACCCAGTAGTGGGATGGCTGGGTCATATGGTACATCTAGTTCTAGATCCTTGAGGAATTGCCATACTGTTTTCCATAATGGTTGAACTAGTTTACAATCCCACCAACAGTGTAAAAGTGTTCCTATTTCTCCACATCCTCTCCAACAACTGTTGTTTCCTGATTTTTTAATGATTGCCATTCTAACTGGTGTGAGATGGTATCTCATTGTGGTTTTGATTTGCATTTCTCTGATGGCCAGTGATGATGAGCATTTTTTTCATGTGTCTGTTGGCTGTATGAGTGTCTTAAATGCTCCAATTAAAAGACACAGACTGGCAAACTGGATAAAGAGTCAAGACCCATCAGTCTGCTGTATTCAGGAGACCCATCTCACATGCAGAGACATACATAGGCTCAAAATAAAAGGATGGAGGAAGATCTACCAAGCAAATGGAGAACATAAAAAAGCAGGGGTTGCAATCCTAGTCTCTGATAAGACAGACTTTAAACCATCAAAGATCAAAAGAGACAAAGAAGGCCATTACATAATGGTAAAAGGATCAATTCAAGAGGAAGAACTAACTATCCTAAATATATATGCACCCAATACAGGAGCACCCAGATTCATAAAGCAAGTCCTTAGAGACTTACAAAGAGACTTAGACTCCCATACAATAATAATGGGAGACTTCAACACTCCACTGTCAACATTAGACAGATCAACAAGACAGAAAGTTAACAAGGATATCCAGGAATTGAACTCATCTCTGCACCAAGCGGACCTAATAGACATCTATAGAACTCTCCACCCCAAATCAACCGAACATACATTCTTCTCAGCACCACATCGCACTTATTCCAAAATTGACCACATAATTGGAAGTAAAGCACTCCTTAGCAAATGTAAGAGAACAGAAATTATAACAAACTGTCTCTCAGACCACAGTGCAATCAAACTAGAACTCAGGACTAAGAAACTCAATCAAAACCACTCAAATACATGGAAACTGAACAACCTACTCCTGAATGACTACTGGGTACATAACGAAATGAAGGCAGAAATAAAGATGTTCTTTGAAACCAATGAGAACAAAGATACAACGTACCAGAATCTCTGGGACACATTTAAAGCAGTGTGTAGAGGGAAATTTATAGCACTAAATGCCCACAAGAGAAAGCAGGAAAGATCTAAAATTGACACTCCAACATCACAATTAAAAGAACTGGAGAAGCAAGAGCAAACACATTCAAAAGCTAGCAGAAGGCAAGAAATAACTAAGATCAGAGCTTAACTGAAGGAGATAGAGACACAAAAAACCCTCCAAAAAATCAATGAATCCAGGAGTTGGTTTTTTGAAAAGATCAACAAAATTGACAGACCGCTAGCAAGACTAATAAAGAAGAAAAGAGAGAGGAATCAAATAGATGCAATAAAAAATGTTAAAGGGGATATCACCACTGACCCCACAGAAATACAAACTACCATCAGAGAATACTATAAACACCTCTATGCAAATCAACTAGAAAATCTAGAAGAAATGGATAATTTCCTGGACCCTTACACTCTCCCAAGACTAAACCAGGAAGAAGTTGAATCCCTGAATAGACCAATAGCAGGCTCTGAAATTGAGGCAACAATTAATGGCCTACCCACCAAAAAAAGTCCAGGACCACATGGATTCACAGCTGAATTCTACCAGAGGTACAAGGAGGAGCTGGTACCATTCCTTCTGAAACTATTCCAATCAATAGAAAAAGAGGGAATCCTCCCTAACTCATTTTATGAGGCCAACATCATCCTGATACCAAAGCCTGGCAGAGACACAACAAAAAAAGAGAATTTTAGACCAATATCCCTGAGGAACATCGATGCAAAAATCCTCAATAAAATACTGGCAAACCGGATTCAGCAGCACATCAAAAAGCTTACCCACCATGATCAAGTGGGCTTCATCCCTGGGATGCAAGGCTGGTTCAACATTCGCAAATCAATAAACATAATCCAGCATATAAACAGAACCAAAGTCAAGAACCACATGATTATCTCAATAGATGCAGAAAAGGCTTTTGACAAAATTCAACAGCCCTTCATGCTAAAAACGCTCAATAAATTCGGTATTGATGGAATGTACCTCAAAATAATAAGAGCTATTTATGGCAAACCCACAGCCAATATCATACTGAATGGGCGAAAACTGGAAAAATTCCCTTTGAAAACTGGTACAAGACAGGGATGCCCTCTCTCACCACTCCTATTCAACATAGTGTTGGAAGTTCTGGCTAGGGCAATCAGGCAAGAGAAAGAAATCAAGGGTATTCAGTTAGGAAAAGAAGAAGTCAAATTGTCCCTGTTTGCAGATGACATGATTGTATATTTAGAAAACCCCATCGTCTCAGCCCAAAATCTCCTTCAGCTGATAAGCAACTTCAGCAAAGTCTCAGGATACAAAATTAATGTGCAAAAATCACAAGCATTCTTATACACCAGCAACAGACAAGCAGAGAGCCAAATCAGGAATGAACTTCCATTCACAATTGCTTCAAAGAGAATAAAATACCTAGGAAGCCAACTTACAAGGGATGTAAAGGACCTCTTCAAGGAGAACTACAAACCACTGCTCAGTGAAATCAAAGAAGACACAAACAAATGGAAGAACATACCATGCTCATGGATAGGAAGAATCAATATCGTGAAAATGGCCCTACTGCCCAAGGTTATTTATAGATTCAATGCCATCCCCATCAAGCTACCAATGAGTTTCTTCACAGAATTGGAAAAAACTGCTTTAAAGTTCATATGGAACCAAAAAAGAGCCCGCATTGCCAAGACAATCCTAAGTCAAAAGGACAAAGCTGGAGGCATCACGCTACCTGACTTCAAACTATACTACAAGGCTACAGTCACCAAAACAGCATGGTACTGGTACCAAAACAAAGCTATAGACCAATGGAACAGAACAGAGTCCTCAGAAATAATACCACACATCTACAGCCATCTGATCTTTGACAAACCTGAGAGAAACAAGAAATGGGGAAAGGATTCCCTATTTAATAAATGGTGCTGGGAAAATTGGCTAGCCATAAGTAGAAAGCTGAAACTGGATCCTTTCCTTACCCCTTATACGAAGATTAATTCAAGATGGATTAGAGACTTAAATGTTAGACCTAATACCATAAAAACCCTAGAAGAAAATCTAGGTAGTACTATTCAGGACATAGGCATGGGCAAGGACTTCATGTCTAAAACACCAAAAGCAATGGCAGCAAAAGCCAAAATTGACAAATGGGATCTAATTAAACTAAAGAGCTTCTGCACAGCAAAAGAAACTACCATCAGAGTGAACAGGCAACCAACAGAATGGGAGAAAATTTTTGCAATCTACTCATCTGACAAAGGGCTAATATCCAGAATCTACAAAGAACACAAACAAATATACAAGAAAAAAACAAACAACCCCATCAAAAAGTGGGGAAAGTATATGAACAGACATTTCTCTCCTCTTACATTTCTTAATACAACTTCCTGAGAATTAAAATAAAAATTCTTGCTGTTTCAAAATATTTACTGAGAGGTCCAATTTTTGTATCTTGTTACCTGTCCAATGCATATTATTAGATAGAAAAGGATTCATATATATTCTTGACAAGGAAAGAATACAGATAAATAAACGTAACCAAAAACCAACCATAGGCTTGTAGTGACACTTTTTCCCTCCATATTTCTATCTCTTTAGTAGTCCATGAAAGGTAGACTTTAAAGGTGGTTTTCTGTTATCTCCTCAATAGCCTAAGTATATTTTTAGAGATGCTGATGGAGAAAGGACACTACCGTGTCAACTGGACCTGTGTAGCAGTCATCCGGGCAATGCATAGTAAGACTGATGAAGGAGCTATTGCTTTAGAAGATTGGTACTACAGAGGAAAATATTGTAGAAGCACTAAGTACAGCTTAGTTCAAACAGCTTAAAGGATTTCATGTTTGATGCCTATTCCCTTCTCTAATGTATCCAGGGAATCACTGCAAAGGTGATTGAAATGTGTTTTGGAATAAAACTCTCTTTTGCATTACTTTTCCTTCTTCAGAAAACTTTGATTTATTTAACCTTTGTTTTCAGAAAAGTGAATCTTTGTTCCGCATTTCCTAGGTGATGGATTTTTCTCTTACATGAATCTGTACCACCGGGCTGCATTAGTCACACTGCATTATGTTGCACTAAATCAAGTAACACAATGTGACTATTAATGTTGTGATGTGTAAGAACATGTCTCACTTGGGACTGGCAAAAATGTGATTTTCGCAAAACAGCTGTCTCTGCATTTATTCAATACAACTTTTCACCTTGGAAACTGTTGTTTGCCATCTAAGCATTTTCACTGGCAATTTTGAGATATATTTTAAAGCCTATTTTTTTCTCTAGTGTCATTAAATATTCATGATACTGCTAAAGCTTTCAATAATGAAATCAATTTTGAAGATGATTACAGTGAATACCTACCACCTTGGTATTTAGATGAATCAGAACAAATACAGCCAGAAAGTTCCAGAACAGACTTTTCCAATGGGTTGACGATGATGATGAATCACTGGGCCTTAGTGTTGATCTTCTAGTTGACTGTTGTCACCACAACGTTTCCTTCTCTAGTGCCATGTATGGGAGTCAGAGAAACAGTCTTCACAGACTTGTTATCTCTCTTCCTCTTTAAAACTGCTTTTAGTAAACTTCTTCTGCCTCTCTGTTTACTAAATTTACAGCCATTGATCATGAGACTTGAGGAAAATAAAGGATGGTTTACCCATCAAGAAAATGTTGTATGTAAGAATTAATTCTTACTTTCTGTTGGAAATAAATCTATTTATTCTAGGGCAAGAGATAGATCTTTGGTTTCTGTTAGGAAAGAATCAATAATACTGTTTTGTTGTTGGCCTACTAATGTACAAAATATAATGGTGTTCTTTGTGCTTTTTAGCTGTTTAATCGTTCCATGAATTTTCTCTCCTTCTTATAAGAGCAAACAATGCTTACTTCTATACTTGCTTGGATGATGTTTTCCTCATGAGCATTAGGCTGCTTAACCCTGCATATCACAAATAAAAATGTTCAGGTTTTTAAATGAATATCAACCATGAAAATCAAAACAAAAAGGAATACGAAACCAGATACTCCAGAATCTTTCTTCCTTTTATTATTTCACTTCTTTTTTCTTCCACAGTCTCTCCTGCTCCATCCTTATATCTAACAACATTGCTTTATTTTTATCAAAATACAATATGCACATACTAAAAATGAATCAAGTATTTCGACGGGCTTACAATGAAAAGCATTAGTTCATAGTCTCACTACTTCCAATTACTAGTTGCATTCACCTGAAGCACTGTGAGCTATAGTCTAAGCAATAGTCTCTTTGAACTGTTTCTTCAGGTAGCTGTCTCCATTTCCATTAATAATATATTTTCTTGATTTTTATATATTAACTTCTTATTATAATAGAAGACAACTTAGCTGGACTTGGTAAATATCTTCTGTCCTCCTAATGCCACCACTGTATCATGATATAAAATTTTTCCTCTGTTGATTAATTGTCAACATGAAGGACTATACTTGTGCTTTTCTTTTTCCTTTCTTTAACTATAGCCAGCAGCTTTGATCCCTGATTTATATGAAGAGGATACTAATGCATCTGCTATTTTTTTATTGTTTGATTCTCCTTTCTTCCCAATTTCTGGATTTATACTTTTATAATGCCAATGTGGATGACATTTACATTATTCTTTATAACCACAATTTGTTTATGGTGATTTAATTTATATATTTCTTCATTTGGCATAGCTTTTGAGAACCTACTATGTTTAAGTACTTTTTGTTACAAGGTAGGTAGACATCAGTAAACAATGTTGTCAACCTCAGGACTTTTGTTTTTTAAGTGGGGAAAGATCAACCTTAAGCAACATATATGGCAATTAATATGCAACATATCAGATGGTATTAAGTTTTATACAATGAGTGAACAAAAGAAAGAATAATGAGATTTGTAGAAAGTGCCAGAAGTTGGGGTTTATAAATTAAAAGTTAGAAATCAATTAACTATAATTTTTTCTTAAGATTGATCAGAGTGAAAAGAAACTTAATACTCTCTCTCGTGAATGTATAAAAAGATATTTATATTCATACATAGATACATACACAAGCACATATCAGTTAAAATGCACGGGTGTGCATAAAACCAAGAGAATCATCTTAACAAGCCAGAAAAAGAGAAAAAAATGCCATTTAAAATAAGAAGTGACCATATGGCCCATCGGAAGAAGAGACTAAGTTCAAGAATGAGGAGAAAAAAACCTCAAAGCTTGGTCAAAAAAGAAATGGAGCTGGAGGTTCTCATAACCTCCCAAGAGTTGAGGAAGAAAGAGAGGCAGCCATTCAGTGCTGAAAATTTGGCCAATGCTGGCACAGGATTATGAACCAATGTGTGACTACCAGTTCCACCTGGAGAGATGGACCCAGGCAAATGGAAATTACATACTAGAAAAAAAACACTTTCATGATAAAGCCTCAAATATGATGAGCTTGCTGACAAAATGAAAGGTGTGTGTATATATATATACCTTCAATGCAAAAGTCTGCATAGAAACTAAACATGATAATTAAAGGTTGCAGAGTGAAACTACATTTAAAAGACATTAGAATTAATATGTATGTAGTTCTTAAAGAGATAAAATGTCCCTGCAACCATAACAGAAAGTTACCAAACAAGGGTCTGCAGATGGGTGAAAGAAATTAAATAAGTCTTGGAAATAAAAAATATACTCTTTGCTTACAGGACAAGAGGGGGACCAGTATAAGAGAAGAATGGTAAACTACAGTCAGTTAAAGAGAAATGGTATATTTAAATGTATGGCAAAGCAAACCACACAGAAACAGTACAAAGAAATGCAACATATGAAAGAGCAGTTAAGAAGCAGAAAAGAGACTGGTAAACTCAAATATATACTTACTAGGCATTTTTCAAAAGGTACTTTTTAGGATGAGGGAAAATAAATAATTGAAGAAATAATTTCTTGTTTCCAGAAACAAACGTTTAACTCTAGACTGAAAATGTTTACTGAGAGCTGAACAGGATAAATAATAAATCTACACACAGTGAAAGAAATTATTTGCATAACATCAATGATAAGAAAATCTTAAAAGAAATAAGTAAATATGAAGATGACTTACGAAGGAAGGAAGGAAGATTAAATTGACAGAAGTCTTCTCATCCACAGAAATACATACATGAAAACAAAGAGCAGAAGGGAAATGACGCTCAACCTAGAATTTTATTCCCAATTAAATCATCATTCAGAAGTGACAGTAAAATAAAGAGATACAAAGGCTGTAGGAGTTTACGTCCATAGACCATCCCTGAAAAAAAGCTACATGATTTCAGTAAAAAGCATAAAACAGCAGCCTGCAAATAAAATAACAGAATAAATGTCAAGCCTAACTATGTACTTACTGTGAGAGTAAATGCAGTAGTAACATAAACAAATTTAGATTAGAATATAAAATTCTAGATAAGAATGAAATGAAATGAATGTGTAGAGGAGATCAAGGAAAAGTTCAATTATGTTAAGGTTCCTTATCTTTTGCTGGTAGGGGATGAGATGATTAATTTTAGACATTATTGATAAACCATGAAGAGAGTGTAGCAAATATGAAAGAATAGAAGCTACATACATATTACTAAACCATTAGAACAAAATCATGTACATCCAGGAAATTAAAAAAAATCAGAAAGAGTGTAACAAAGGCCAAATCATTATAAATAATTTGAAATACATTTATAATTATAAATGCAGAAGCTTAAATTCACATATTAAAATAGAGACTGTCAGAACAATTTAGATGAATAGATAATACTCAGCAGTTGAAAGGAATGCATTAGCTATATATCTATAACTGTAAATAAATCTCAAGAACATATTGTTGAGCAAAAAAGGTAAGTGAAGTGAGTGGTGGTTATTTTGCAGTGGGATGTTTTTATGCAAATGACATACAGATATAATAATACTATATGTAGTGTGTTCAGCTGCAGTTTATGTTTCTTGTCATGCCAATTAGCACATATATGACTAGTGACTAAGAAAACAATATGTTGCAGCAATTCATTAGTGCTGCTTCTCCCAACATGTTAACATTTTGTGCCACCATTTGACAGTGGCTGATTCAAAGTTTACTATTACAGCCAGAGCCAGCTACATAGAAACTAATACAGGGTAGTACATTTTCTGATATTCTTCCTCTCCATGGTGTTCTCTTGGCCTGATTTGGCCACCTGTTCTGTCTTTGAGACGCTGATGGTGCAGTACTTTCTAATCTTTGTTCATTTTTTTCATTTTGCCCTTGTCTCTCTAAATCAGCAGCCTCAAACTTCTCTTGCCTCCTCTTTTATCAAGCTACTTTTTATTTTAAAATAAAGTAATAACTGGGAATACTTTTAATTGAGCGAAGTTTTTATTAAAATTATTATTGCTTTTATTGGTTCTCTGATTACAAAGTTGCATGGATTTTCAGTTGTTTCTCCCAGCTGTGTTTTCCCCATAAACCCTATGTTGCTAAGAGTGGCATTTGCACAGACTGCTATCTTGTAGAAGGCAAGACTTTTCACTCAAATGCTTACACAGGCACACACGTAGCATTAAAGGTGAAAAGCTTGCATTTGTAGATAATAAGTATGTTTATATAACAATTTAAAAAATCTATAAACAAATATTTATATAAAGTGTAAACTTTCAAAAGTTACATAGATTTGTGGTAGTGGCAGTTTCTGAAAATGAGGAAAGGCAATATAACGATCAATGAGTATTTCAATTTCTTCCACAAAATTATGTTTTTTCATACAATAGAACACTTGGAGATAGATATGGCAAAATTTGGGGTGCAGTAATGTGTGTTTGCTATATTTGTACTTCTGTATATGTTTTAAATTCTCAAAATTATAAAAAGAAAATAAGTAAGCTATGTTAATGTTTTGTTGCTATGTAAATATTATTTGCTTGCAGAATCAGATAATATATCATGAATTTAATTCCTTATTTGTATTTTTCTTAATTTTAATTGCCTTTATTTTTCCTTACCCTATTTGTGTTTATTCTATCCTGTGAGTTTTCTTACATTTCTCTACTAAGTTAGAAATCCTAACCAGAACCCTTTCTTCCCAGGCTCTCAGTCCCTTCTGCTACAACCCACACTATAGTACTGTCACATAGCTCCTATTCATTTCCCTCACTGCTTTACTGGATAGTTTTTAATTTTTGTTTTCTTCTGGCTTCTACACCTTCCTCATTTTCAGTCCAGTTCTTTTTTTTTTTTTTTTTTTTTTTTTTTTTTTTTAAGAAAAAAGCTTTTATTTCAGGTTCAAAGGTGCATGTGTAGGTTTGTTACATGGATGAACTTGTGTCATGGGAGTTTGTTGTATAGATTATTTCACCACTCAGGTGTTAAGTCTAGTATCCATTAGTTATTTTTCCTGATCCACTCTCTCCTCCCACCTTCCACCCTCTAATAGAGTGTATCTGTTGTTCTCCTCTATGTGTCCATATGTTCTCATTATTTTGCTTTCACTTGTAAGTGAGAGCATGCAGTATTTGTTGTTGTTGTTGTTCCTGCATTAGTTTGCTAAGGATAATGGCCTCCAGCTCCATCCATTTTCCTGCAAAGGACATGATTTTATCTTTTTATAGCAGCATAGTTTTCCATGGTGTATATGTACCACATTTTCTTTATCCAGTCTATCATTGATGGGTATTTAAGTTGATTCCATGTCTTTGCTTTTGTGTATAATGGTGCAATAGACAGTTTGCAAAAGAGGAAATACATGGAGCCAACAATCATATGAAAAACAGCTCAACACCACTGATCATTAGAGAAATACAAATCAAAACCATAATGAGATACCATCTCACATCAGTCAGAATGGCTATTTTTAAAAAGAAAACATAACAGGTGCTGGCGAGGCTGTGGAGAAAAAGGAACAGTTATACATTGTTGGTGGAAGTGTAAATTAGTTCAACCATTGTGTAAGACAGTGTGGTGATTCCTCAAAGACCTAACACAGAAATACCATTCAACACAGCAATCCCATTACTGGGTATATACCCAAAAGAACACAAATATTTCTATTACAAACATGCATGCATATGCTCATTGCAAACCTATTCCCTTTTTTTTAAAGCACCACCTTCAGGTAGCCTCCTAAGCAAAGGTGTAGGTAACACATATTTTATTAATTTTCAAATATCAAAAAAGTCTCCATTCTATCTTGGATAAATGTTTATTGTTATTACACAGAAGTATGAAGCAGAAAGAAGTGGAAACTCTCCTTGAAAGGATACAATCCCTGTGTACAACGGCAGATTGATTCCAGGACCACCCCTTAATCACCAAGTGCCTCACATACTTGAATCCCACAGATTTCTGCCCTGTGGAACCACCTATAGAAAAAGTCAGCCTTCTAAATATGCTAGCTTCATATCCCATGAATATTGCATTTTCCATCCATGTTTGGTTGAAAAAAATCCACATATAAATAGATCTGCACAGTTCAAACCTTTAGTTTTCAAGAGTCAAGTGTATAGTCAAGGATTTTTACATATATTCATTCTCTATGGACACCTTCCATTTCATTTACTGCAATGTAGCTTATGCCATTAGGCAATTTAAAAATGCCAGAGTATCTTTAGTTGTATTTTGGGGAATGTTAGGATATATGTATATATGTAAATATTCAGTGGATTGCAGGTGCAGTCTCTTGAAGTGAAATTACTTAAGCATTTCACCATTAATGAGTATCCACCTGGGCTTTGTGTTCTGCTTGTATCCAAGTTGCAGAATCTTCTTTAAGACAATTCAACATTTCCCAGAAGACCTACTGAAGGTGTTTGCTGTTCTTTAGCCACTTTGCTGCTGCTCATTGAACACCAGTGCTATCACAGAAAATAAAACCCTTTCTTTTTGGATCCTAAGCTTACACTTTGGCTTCAAGGCAAAATGTTTGTTTGTTTGTTAGTTTGTTTATTTATTTATTTATTTATTTATTTATTTATTTATTTATTATTGCAGTTACTTGAGTTAAACTTTAGCTACTATACTTTGTATCTGTCTCATGATAATTTACAATTTGGCTCCTTATATCACCACTTATGTACTCGAAGCTCCCATCAGGTTTACCTCATTTACACCTCAACAAGTTATTTAGGCAGTTACCTATTCTTAGACTAATAATAGGCTAGCTGTTGAATTAATGAGACTAAATGATGCTCAAAAAATAAACATCCCACAAATGGCAATGACTTATGACCACAAATGGTTGTTTCTTTCTTATGCTACATGTGCATTTTAGGCCAGCAGCAGCTCTGCTGCAAGACTGTGCTCCATACATTGTCTTCATTCAGAGTCCTCATCTGAAACATTGACTAAAGGGATAGCCCCTACCTGAGACATTGTTGACCTTATTATGTTTGAGGTAAAATGGAACATACAGAAGAACTTTGCAACTGTTCTTAAAATTTCTTCTTAGAACTGGCCATCTCACTTCGATTCCCATTTCATTGGCTAAAACAAGTCACAGGGCAAAAGCGAGTGTCCACAGTTGGTCATGGATAATTCACCCAGAGGGAGTAAGGCACAGCTATTTTAAACAGACTAGATTGTTTAAAATAGTCAGCTATTGACATTTCTGTAACTGAGTTTCTGTTCAATTTTTCTCATTATCTATTCCTTTTCCCATCTTTTCACCTCCTTTTTTTTGACTCCAATAAACCAAAATGTCCTGATAATTGACCTGCATATATGTGTTCTCTTCTTTGTCCTTAGCACTCCAACGTGTTCAGACCCTCATTGTGTCTCTCTTAAACAAATTACTCAAGTCCTCCAACTGATCTCTCTGTTTTTGGTCTTGTGCCCTTCACGTCTGCCCTCCATTCATTCACACATTGATCATGCCAATCACCTGCTGAGTACCTGATCCCTCGTGGGATTATGAAGACCTTCCTGATGTGAGCTCTGTGTCTTCTCTAGACTCATTTTTCCCCAATGATAATTCATTGCAGTATTCTATGAAATGGGCTTCCACGCTACTTCCTCACCCATTAACTTGTATAACTGTTAGTGAGATATTACAAGCACAACTTTCCTTGGAAAGACCTTCCTAAAGCTTCCAGGCTCTCCAAGGTCCTGACATATATTGTGCATGCTACGATTGCTCCACTTACAATATTTGTGATAATTATTTTTTTAATGCCTGTCTTCCCTACTGGACTGTAAACTCTTTAGAGTAGGGACTCTAAAGCTGATTTTTACTTAGCTTTGTGTCCTGTAAGAGGCATAAGGTGTGTCTTAATAATCTTTGTGCTATTGCACACAACACAGTATCAGTCATAATAGATTCCAAGTAATTTTGCTTAGTAAATAAATGGACTTAAGCACACACACACACACAAAAAGACATTCCCTTCTTCAAACTTAAAAATCTACACTAATTGTGGAGTAAAGACTTATTTTACACCTGGATTGAACCAGGTATAATAAACATAGTGACTTTTATAAGTTTTATTTGAAGAAGTAGGGGAAGTGAAATGTATGTCAGCATCATTCATTCCTTTTACTTTCTCCCTAATAAACAAAGCTGCAGCCAACAGTATTAAAAATATTTGAATGCAGATTTGCTTATACATAAAATTCCCCATGGATTCTGTTTGCTAATGTCCTAACATTTCCCTTGGTGCTCAAAATTCGTCAGTATTGAAATGAATAAGTAAGTGCAGTCATGGTTAAAACCCCATTAACACAGACAAAGTCACAGAAACCAGTAGTGGGAAAATAGTTATACATTTTCAGATAAAGCAGATTCCATCTGTGGTGTATGAGCTGCATTTTACATTGATATTGACTCAAACTAGGAGTTAGATATAAAGACACATCTGTATTAAACAATTTCCAAATATAAAAGAGTATTTTTACAAGAGAGATCCTTACATATAGAGTACACATAACTAGGACACATTAAGGTATTATTGTTAACAATAGAATGGTAGTCTCACCACATAGTATCTCCTAGCCTAGCTCCCAGTCTCCATTTTAGTTTAAATATCCAATTGAATTTATCCCCTTGAGGCTTACAAAGTACAAATAAAGGTGTGTATTTGTTCTGGGTGAATAACAGGCAATTTGATTTTGGTATGCAGCGTATTATGTTTCTGATAATGTCAGTCATTATTCTATTTGATGTGTATAGCATTCTTAGATTGATATGTTTAAAATTAATGAAGCATTTGTCCTCCCTGTGAAGAAATTAATAAGGAAGTTTTATCCCATGAATTCTGTAGACATAATTAAAACAAATCAATTTTATTTTGGAGTAGATATTTTCTGAATTCAAAGGCATCCTAGCCATTTATATGAATTGATATAACAATCAATTTGAAAAATAATGATAAGTAATTTTAAATTGTAACCAACTAAATATGCTAAGAATGCTGATAGTAGAGTTTCATTTCTGGATCTCAAATTTGATACAAGCTTCCCCCAATTTTGTCCTCTAGAGGAATGATGCATTGAATGCCTACCACTTACTGAGAATCTTCTATGTGCTAGATTCTAGGGTAGTTACTGGGTAAATATTTATTTAAAGTTCAATAAGTATCTAATTTTTTCCTCATGTCACAATTTGCCCAAGAAAAATGTTATATACAGAGCTAACTAGGAGATACTATAGTTAATAAAGGTTGCAGCTATTCTAAGAACTGAGTGTGAATTAGAAGGAACTACTCTCTGAGTGCATAAATTAGAACAAGCTCTTCCTTCAAACAGAAATAGTCCTATCACTAAATGGTTTAGAAAACTGATGGTATTTTGAAATATAAAAAAGTGCCCTCATCCTCCCCCTTTTTTCCCCTGGAGGATACAGGCCTATGCCAGGATACAGGCTTGGCAAATGGAATACAGATTTGGATTTATGTTATCTTTCTTGCCCCTCAGTACTTTTGTGCAGTGTACAAACTGCAGAACTGAACATGATGACTCCATAGTTAATGGTTCTCAGCATGAGAACTCTAAACAAGCAATTATATTAGAGAATATTCAGGGAAGTCACCCCAAAGATTGGGATATTTGAATATTAAACATGAGACTCAGAGTTTATTTTTGACAACTGAAGAGAGGCACTTTCAAAAAGAAGGAAAAAGGTGGAAACATCGAATTTTTGTATTTTGCATCATGGCAGAAAATTTGTTGCAATAAAAGATTTATAGTTGTGCCTGGAAAGAAAGGCCTTTGCCTGCTTATGAAGAGTTTAGAAAACCTTGATAAGAAGTTCAGACTAGACCAAGGAGGTGGAAATACTTTTAGAAGAAAAATTAGGAAATACTATAAGGGATACTTGAGTCAGTAACACATCACCTTTAGCATCACGTAGAGATAGAATAAAGACAAAACTGATTACTGCCTTGTTTTGTCCTATAGCAGACAGGGCTGTCTTTTTAATTAAAAAGATTGAAACACGCTATATAAGTTTAAATGACACCACTGTAAATAAGAATCCAATGACCCATTTCAAATTTTCATAAAAGACATTTCCATAAATGGGGCTGTTTTATTTTTATTGTCAAAGTAATAGGTAAAATATAATAATTAAATAATCAAGTTATATAGATAATAAAAAATATGTGAGTAGAAAATCATGAATCATTCATAAAGTCCTACAAAACTTTAAGAGAATGTCAACTTACAAGCACTATACTTTGTTTAACTAAAGTTTCTGCATGCACAGACACACACACACACACACACACACACACGTATGTATATGCAGTAACACAATCGTTTTCATGCCAGTTTAGTCAATCACAGGTACTTCTAAAACGAATGCTATTTACATATACTAAAAAAGGGATGAAGTTTTGGTCAGGTCTGGTGGCTTTACAATCAAAGAACAATATTTACTTTTCTTTTTTCTGTCAGTACCACATCTTACTTTTGACTGTTCTGTACAAATTTATCTTCTACAATACATTTTAAATTTAAATTCCTAATGTTTATTTACATTAACAATCAATTTACTGTGAGCTCACATTGACATGTCACCAGTGCATGACCCTTTAGAATAATGTATTACTTTGAGTACATGATCTTACTTAATGGGGAAAATTAAAAAACAATCCACTTTGTACTAAAATCTATAATAGATTCTTCAGCCTGATAGAATTGCATGTTGATTTTCAAGTTTATAAACTAGAGTTGTTTTATAAATACCATCACATTATATTCTGCATAATGTTCAGGAAATTATTTAAGGGTCACAATAATCTTTTCTTTAAACAATAGAAAGTGTGTATTTTGTCCTATGGGTGATAAAACATTTAATTTAAGAAAAATTAATCTAGCAGAAAATTAGAAGATAGATTGGAGAAGTATGAGTTTGGTTAAGACATGTACCTAAACACAGGAAAAATTGTCAGTAACAGCACAGCCAACCCACATGGAGACCTAAAGTGTCATTCATTGCTGTTAAGATTATAATAGTAGTTACGTTTTGTCTTGAGAGAAGGTCTGAAGACCTAATAACAATTTTAATAATCTGCATGGGTATGACCCAGCCCCTCTTTCCATGTCAAATTCAAACTCTCACAAGACAATTAATGTGGTTGAATTCATCAGTCATTATCCAAGACAGAGTGCTTCTGTTAAACAGACCATAAGCCTCTTGGATCACTTCACACTATCTTTAGGATGGGTGTCCATTGCTGACTTTATCAACTATGCCCATGGTGGCAATCCAATGTGGCACCAGGCATGGTAACTACTGCATAAGAAATCCCTCAAAATGTATTTGTGACTATTCAAGGCAATTTAGGGATTTTCACATAAGCACAGTATAATTAAAAGGCTCTGTTTGTGGTCTTACGTTAGATGACACTGACAAAATAGCCCAGATAATGGGGACTTTTGGTAGATTCAGTTACTGGCACAATTTCTCACTCCCTCCAATACCTATGCCCTTTGCTATTTATTTTAGGTTGAAAAAATGTTTTAGCAGATAATATTGGTACATTCCTCATTACACCAATGCGGTTGTAAAGTAAAATTTTTAAACGGAGGAAGGAGTCCACTAAGGGAAAATATCTAGGGCCTGCAGAAGTCACCATTAGGCCTGCTTGGGCAGCCATGGTTGGCTTGGGTAAGGGTCGATGGGGTACAGGCTGGTGCTCAAACTTCTTTCGGCCCTTTAACCTTCTAGAGTTCCCCCATTTCAGCTACTTTAATGTGTCTGCTTTTAACTTTCACTTGTGCAGTCACACAGAACTTGTTGCAAAATGCTGTATGTTTTTCTTGGGGAGCAAGCCCACAGCTGTTCATTGGATTCTCAGAGGGTTCCAGAAAGATGTGGCAATCTTATTTAAGTAATCCTTACAGCTACAAAAAGCTGAAAGAGGAGCTGTGATACCTTGGAGGCATTGTGATGACATTAAAGTGGCCAAGATGACACAGAGTTGTACAGTGATGACATAAGAGGAGTGTGGTGACATGACAGATGAGAGACAGAGAAGAAAAAGCCTGATTCTTTTTTTTTTTTTTTTTTTCTTCTTGAAATGGGCTCTGTTGCCCAGGCTTGAATGCAGTGGCATGATCTTGGCTTACTGTAAGCTTCACCTCCCATGTTCACGCCATTCTCCTGCCTCAGCCTCCCCAGGAGCTGGGACTATAGGCGCCCACCACCAGGCCTGGCTAATTTTGTTGTTGTTGTATTTTTTTTTTTTTTTTTTTTTTAGTAGAGACAGGGTTTCACTGTGTTAGCCAGGATGGTCTCGATCTCCTGACCTCGTGATCCACCCACCTTGGCCTCCCAAAGCGCTGGGATTACAGGCGTGAGTCACTGCGCCAGGCCAGCATGATTCTTTTCTGGTTTCCCAGCTGGGTCCTCCAGGCAGTGATATTTGGATCCAGTCTCAACCTCTTAGGACTATAAGGCAAGTGTAGGAGACGTTTTTCATAGGGGATTTCCACAAAGCTGTTTTCAGAGGCAGTTCATGGGCTTGACAAAAATCCTAAATTGCAAAACCATTCTTACTGGTTAGTTAATGAGGGTACCCCCAACTGAGAGATGTTGAAAGATGATGAACACTGACTTCAGTTGTTTATTCAAGACTGTGGAAACATTTTGTGGTTTTTCTTTCTTCTCATGATCTCCCCAACTGCTATTTAGTAAGATTTTATTTCATTTTCTTTCACAGGTTCAAGATTCTCCATAATCTAATTTACTGGCTTCTTGCTTTTATGTGTAGATACTTTTCCTCCACCCCTGCAAAGTCATTTTGTGAAGCTAGGTACCTGCTCACACACTGATGCTGGCATCTAACAAAGGATGTGTCCTTAGTTTAAATAGCTGCAAAGGATGAAATTTCCCACTTACTGTCAATATTGACTTGTTTTTTGGTATGTAGGAAAATATACATCATGAAATGTAACATTTTGACTATTTTTAGGTGTACAGGTCAGTGTCATTAAGCATATTCACGTTGTTATACAACTGTGACTATCATCCCTCTCCAGATATAATTTTTGATAGTTGACCTTGCAGTACTTTCCAGTAAAAATGCACCTCACCTCTTGGCTTTGGGCCTGGTTGTGTGATTTGTTTTGGTAAATCACATATTTGTTTGCCCTTTTACATCTCTGCTATTTACACGAGAGAAAACAAACAAAACAAGACACAACATTCTCAAAGAGAGTGAAAGATCAATGAAGCAGACCCAGATGGGACATTCAAATTACTGCCATCCAGCTAAAGCCAGTCTACATCAGCTGAACCCCAACTAACTCATTGGTGAATGGTCAATGGTCAAAGTAAATGCTTAACTGTTGTATAACAAAGAGAGTTTTTGGTTTGTTACACAGCAGGGGATGACCTATGCAGGCCTAAACTTGGTTTCTGGCAGTGGGGGAGAAGAAAAGAAAAAAGATCATGCTCTTCTTCTTCTTCTTTTCTCTCTCTCTCTTTTTTTTTTTTTTTGATGGAATTTTGAATGTTGCTCTTGTCACCCAGGCTAGAGTGCAATGGCATGATCTCAGCTCACCGCAACCTCCACCTCTTGGGTTGAAGCGACTCTCCTGCCTCAGCCTCCCGAGTAGCTGGGATTACTGGTGCCCACCACCATGCCTGGCTAACTTTTTGTAATTTTAGTAGAGGTGGGGTTTCACCATGTTGGTCAGGCTCGTCTTGAACTCCTGACCTCAGGTGATGGACCCGCCTCAGCCTCCCAAAGTGCTGGGATTACAGGCATGAGCCACTGTGCCCGACCTGCTCTCCTTCTTGAAATACTTTCTTTCCTTGGAATATATGACACTATGGTTTCATGTATATTGTTCTACGCTTCTGGGTGGTATTTTCAGTCTCTTTTCTTTCTACAGCTTAGTGTTGAAATTCCTCAAAAATCATCTTATGCTCTCTTCCTTTCTCAGTTTATACTCTGTCTAATCATTCTCACTTATTCACATGGCTCTCACGCTACCAATATGAGATGACAGTCAAATTCCCAGTGGGGAATGTTTGTTATTTCATCAATAAATGTCATGTTAGATGTAGTCTTCTGTGGTGCCCTTTATTAGATAAGGAAGTTCAATTAATTTCTTGTTAGCGTTTTCTGATGATATCAATGACATAGCCTTATTGATCTCTTTTATTCTCTTAATGTAGTATAATACAATGATGCATTTTCATAATTAAAACCGACCTCATATTCATGAAATAAGCTCCACTTAGTCATATTATATTTTTTTATCAGATTCTTTTAAAACTATCATGTTTAACATTTTTATATCTATGTTCCTGAGGGATATTGGCCTATGTTGTTTCTTGTAGTGTGCTAGCAAGAATCAGTCTTATGCTAATCCTACAAAATTAATTGGAAAATATTCCATTTGTAATGTATTTTCTGAAAATGTTTGTGTAAGAATAGTTTTATTTCTTCCTAAAAGATTTCAAATAATTCACAATGTGGTCCCAGACTTTTATTTTTGGGAAAGTTTCTATTTATCTGTTAATATTTGCACAGACCTAGGATTATTTAGAATTTAACTTATTTTTGTGTCAGATATAATACTTTGTATTTTTCTTGTGTCTGATATAATACTTTGACCTTTTCCATTTCATCAAAAGTATCAAATTTATTGTTATACATTTGTTCTAAGTATTTTATCTTTTTCATCTCTAAGGATTTGTAATAATGTTACATTTTTATAACTGAGATTGGCAATTTGTATTTTTTTCTTTAGTTTTTCTTGGGTTCATATATTTTCTTATTAACTTCAAATTACTTATTTTTGAAACTGTTGATTTCTTCTATTATATATCTGCATTGTATTTTATTGATTTATGCTCTTAGGTAATTATTTTCTTCTTGTTTCTTATCTTTATTTTGTTATTATTTCCTCACTTCTTTAAATAAAAATTTAGGTAATTTATTTTCAATTTTTCCTCTGATGTTTTGAAAAATACACTTTTGCGAGTAATTTTTTTTTTTTTCCTGATCATCAAAGAAAGAGCCTTCCCCTGCTATCTTTTACTACCTTTCTTTCCTGAAAGGGAAACACTTCTTCCTTTTAATAAAATGTTCTTATCTCAGTGTTCTTATCTCAATGTTCTTATCTCACTTGTTTTATTCCATCGTGAATGGGAACACCATTCCCCTAGTTGTAAAAATATAGGTACCCGTAAGCACGCTTGAAACATTCATTTTTTTTCCTTCTCTGCTAGTTCCCTCAACATGATTATGAAGGCTGGTAGCTTCTACTTCTTAAATGTATGATGAATCTATTTACTTCTCTTTGTTTCTCCTCCTAAATATGTCTTTTAAAAAGTCTGTGATTTTTGTGTTGAATTACCTTAAGTCTTGTAATCACATATATTTTAAAAATGTGTGTATATCTCCTCTACTTTAATTCTTCTAATGAGGTGGAAAAAGCACCATTACCAACTACACATACACAGTAATACTACAGATTTACATATTTTTGAATAGCTGTTTAAAGACAATTCTAAACTATGACTTAGTCTCAGATATCAGAGATTTCAAAAGTATAACTTGCTACTATTTCTTGTCCCACTAACTTTTAAAAACATCTGATCTTGTAGATCATTGATAAAATGTGAGAAGTGTTAAATATTCTTTATTTGGTATTACATTAAGTCACACTAAAATGCCTCTCAATAATTGACAGATAGCATTTTTTGATACAGGGAATTCTAATTAGATTGGCATAGTTAGGACCAACAATATTAAGCAGACATTGTTACCGTATCTTCAGCCCTTGCCTTTAACAAGCGAATGAACACAAATGATAATACAGGTAAGTCTTGTTTCATTCTGAGACAGTGGAGGTGTTTCCCATTTATTTAAATATATTCATATAAGGAGTTATATAAATCTAAATATAAAACCAATTTCCAATAGGTGTTGGGATGGCATTCACCATCTTTGTGAACAGTTGAACCTTACTAATCAAGTCTAATTATATCTGGAGAGGGGAAAACAGTCGTAACCTTTTCTGAAGTAGAATTCCTATCAAAATTTAAAAAAACTTACCATATTAATTTACTTACAAGTCAGTTGTAGTTAAGTCCGGACTTTTCGACGAAAATATTCTTTCATTCATTCATGATCTGAATTCTGGTGTATGAGGTCAATTGAATTGAAATACACATAAAAATGATCGTGAGACATTTCTGTTTTATTAAGTGGTCAATTATCACTCATTAGTAGCTTTTGTGAGATAAGCTATCAAGTCTGTGCTCTCTGTCTTCATAATGCCAACAGAGGTCATTTTTGATCCAGGGATGTACTGCTTGGGATTCTTCAAATCCTCCATCAGTGTATCCTCCCCACAGGTGATGCCTTTTTTCTTATAGGCATCTGTGTAGAAAATTCAACAGCTTGACCTATCTTCTGCCCAAACAGACCATGGAGATTTGGTCCAGTCTTGTGCTTGCCTCCCGTTCCACAGTGTGGCACGGTACACACTTCTGAACAAAATTATTCTTTTCTCAACATCACTCATATGTAATTCTCTCTTGCATAGCTGGAGCTATGAATGTTTCTACTGCTCGGAAACTGGGCATCCTGCTCTCTAATCTAAATATGTCTTAAATTTATTTACCTCCCAATATTTTACAAAGACTATGGAACTAGGTTTGAATCTCTTTCCTCCACTTTCATTTTTTCCCTTTCTTTTATCTCTTTTAGGTACAGTCTGCCAAAGCATTATTTTTAATGCATAAAATGACCCGTCAGTGAATTCCAAATTCTCTTAGAATATTAAAACAGTAACAGAACCAAATTCCTTATATGCTCTAAACTTTGCTTTCTTCTGATTTTCCAGTCTCCTATTTTGCTGTGCTTTCAATTGTTGTCTGTGCTTTGGATAAAATAGTCTTTTCTCACTTTTCCAATTTGCCATCATTCTTCTCAAATCTAATCATTTACCTGAGCATTTTCTTATATTAATGCGTTCCTTTCTTTCGTTGTCTTAAAGTTTCTACTCAAAATCACTTCTTACAGAAAGCCCTTTTGACTCTCCAGACAAGCGTACTCTCAAATACAACCTCACAGTTGTGGGTTTTTTTCTGCTTAGCACTTCTCAAATTATAAATAAGAACTTTAGTTTGACTTTTTTGTGCAATTTCTAGAATGTGCATTCAATGAGAGAAGCAATCATATTTAAATTGTTACTTGCTATGTTCCTAGTTTGCAAGCAGAAATTTGAACATAGTGGCATCCAATAAATGTCCAAGCTTGATATAAATGGACCTCTCAGAAGTTTATCTGGTCTAGTGGACACAAGTTTTTTGATGGGGGACAAATATGCAAGGAAGAATATTCCAATTATGAGAGATTTAGGAGGGGGCATTCTTTGGCTCCCTGTACATTATAATTGTACTATATTATAATTATATATAACTGAATTTATAATAATATAAAATTAAATAAAACTAAAACTCAGATATTGGCATCTATTGAGTGTTTACCATCTATCTGGCACTATGTTAAATACATTACATATACTCTCATTTAATTCTTACAACAACCTTACAAGAGATTGCCCAAATTTTATAAATGAAAAAAAAAAAATAAGGGACAGAGTAACTTTCCTAAGACTATAGAGCTAATAATAGTAGAGTAGGATTTGATCTCAGAATGTCTTGCTTCACAGTATGCACTGTTAATTACTATGAAAATGTCCTTGGAGCATTGTTTTTCTTAGGATCACCAATAGGATCTCAAGGGAAGCCAACTGATAGTTTTACTTTTTCTTCTCTTTTTTGTTTGTTCATTTAATCCATGAAGTGGCAGCCCTAATTATGATGTTTTAGTGTATAATCCAGTGAGTGAACAAGAAAGCAAATACATTTTGGTTTAACCCAAAAGGTATTCTGCAATAGTCAACATTCTTATGCAAGTATATTAAGCAACAACAACGACAAAATTAGACTTACATCTACAAGAATGTCTGGGCTTTAGAAATGCATGGATAGGTGGACTCAGATAATGTCATTAGGACTCAGTCCTTCTTCATCACTTCCTCTTCCTTTTTTGTGTTTTCATGCAAGCTTTTTCATGTGGTGGCAAAATGACTTTCCAGACAATTGTACTTATAGCCTATTACCTTAACAATCAAAACAAAAAACCAACCAGCTCTTTTCCAATGATTCAAGCAAAAGTGCTAACTAAAGTTCTTACTGATCTTGCCTGGGTCACATGCTCATCTGGAAGCCAGCCACTGTGATTGGGATCATGAAGTAGTTTGATTGAAAACTTGTAAATCATATGCCCATCATTGGAATCAGAGATGATATATCAGTCCATTTCCCTACACCCCAGACTGAGAGTGATGGGGAATAGTTTTTCCGAGGAGAATTGGCACGTTCTTTTGGAAATGCAGTGAATGAATAATAATCAGACAGAAACTGCAGTTGATAACTACACATACTGATTAGGAGAAATTAGGGAGTTCCTTTGCTTGACCTCAAGTTTAAGTTACAATGGCAATAATATCATTTACAAGCTTAGAACTGTTAGTCATAGAAGAGAATAAAGGTAATGGTCTCCCATGGTAGTTTCACCAGGACATTGATACTCTTGTGACCTAAAATAGTTTTCAACGAATTATGATTATCTCCACTGAATGCCAGAAATTTTTTCTCCAAAATCAGATGTTCTGCATGGAAACACTAACCAAAAGCCTATTTCTCATTATTTTAAGCAGGAAAAAATGTAACTTATTTCATGAAAACTCACACCTCAACAAATTTTCTAAAATGCAACTAAAATATAGAGAAATGCCCACAAATAATAACACTTCATCATATTCGAATATAAAAACATAAAACATGACATCCTGATCACCCAATAATTAATAGAATTTGGAATTAGAGATAAATTTTACATGACATACTTTATTGGCACTTTTTGAAAATCTCTTCACCTGATTTGACATTGTAATAACTCCATTTGGAATGTACTTCCAGATTTTTTCTCTTCTTAATTAAAAATATTGTATTGAGTTTGAGGAATAAAAATTTACATTCTTTGTCAATATAAAAAGTGACCAAAATTATTGCTTTGGCAGATATATCTTGTATAAAATTAGGGTATGGAAAAAGTAAAGAGGCATTTTGCTATGAAAATGTTAAATGGTGATATTTCTGCAAGGTTTTTATAGTGTACTTATTTTGGAAAATTGAGAAAAGGTTTTTCTAGGAAAGAGGCATGACAAAGTAGGAAAATGGCTAGATATTGACTATATTCTATTTGAGGCTTGGAATAATGCTTGGCAAAAATAATAATAAAGTATGTATACTCAAATCCTGAAGTTTCAAAGTAAATGGAAATAAGATATAATTTCTGCTTTTTTTCACAACTGTTATAAACAATGTGTAATACATTTAAAATGAACAGCCCTTGCCTGGGCCAAAATGTTAGAGTAAGTAATTTAAGTAAGCAAGGGAAAAAGGAAGTATGATACTTAAAAGTTTATCACATCAACATAAGGTAAAAGTTAGTAAGAAACTACTACCAGCAACAACTGAAAAATGTCTTCCTGAATTTTTCAACAACTGCAGTTCTGCAGTCCTTAGGTAAAGAAAAGTGTTCATAGCCTAGCAAACCCGTCAGAGGTAGCTGTGAGAGTGGTAATAAAATGTTCAGATTGGAGCTGGTAGCTGAGTGAAGAAAGCAAAAACATTAATGTAAACCACTTTTGAGAATAAAATAAACAATTTTTAATGATATGTCTTTTTTTCACCTCAAATGTCTCTGACCAAAGAAAGAGAAATACTCCTAAGTCCTAACATAACGGATGAGAGGAGAATAATTACTTTATTAGTATGCAGTGGAGGAAGAACAGTTTATTGTTGCAAAAACCTACATTCTCTCAATTTCCAGGGAGCTAAGGAGGATTTTTTAGGGGAATGGGGATGGGAAGGTCTATGTTCTATAAGAATCAGTCCCTTTAGTGTTAAAATAGGATACCTCAAACATTAGGGCTGCTGTTAATTTTAAATTAGATTAAAATTGGAGAATTTATACCTTTATTACCATTAGCTCTACTCTATTTTGCTTATGTTAAAAATTAATTGTGGAATCACTTCCACATACTATCCCAATAAAACAAGGAGCTAAATTACAATTCACACCTATATTTTAAATATTCTGCTCTTGTCATTTTAAATTTGTTTTTTTGTTTTGTTTTGTTTTGTTTTTCTGTATCCATAGAACATCAAGAAAACAAAATATAAACCCATTTTCAGACTTTGTTGAGAACCAACTCTGTGGTTGGAGCATAAACCAATGACACCACACTTAGATAGCGACAAATCCCTGGCTGTTCACATTGGCTCACGCCTGTAATCTCAGCACTTTGAGAGGCTGAGGTGGGTGGATTGCTTGAGCTGAGGGGTTCAAGACCAGCCCAGGCAATATGGTGAAAAACTGTCTCTACAAAAAATGCAAAAATTAATGGTGGCATGCACATGTAGTCCCAGTTACCTGGAAAACTGAAGCAGGAGGATCACTTGAGCCTAGGAGGCGGAGATCTCAGTGAGCTGAGATGGTACCACTGCACTCCAGCCTGGGCAACAGACTGGCACCCTGTCTCCAAAACAAAAATAATTATTTTAAAAAAGGGACAATTACCGAAAGAGATTTTCAGTTCTCTTTTTGACTAATCAAAAGTCATACTCACAGGTTTTATCTTGGCTCTCTTACTCTTAACCCAGAGAAACTCTCTAAAGTTGCTCTGGCATGGTGATCTCTTTTATGACTTACAGGCTGATAAATTCCGAATTGAGATAGACTTTTTCAGTGATGTCAACTCATTCTTTCACCATAGCACCTTAGTATACCATCAAGGAGACCTTCACAACTGGTAGTCACACCAGGTGTCTGAATATATCTCAGGTTCCCTGAATGGCAATTGTCTAATTCTTTGAGGCCATCTTTAGGGATCTCAACAAGTGAATTTCACAAATTCCATAAACCCTACAAACTTAGTGAAAATTATTTTATTTCTTACTGTCAAATCAGGACACAGAGAAAAACATTTTATTTAGCATATCTGTTTAATTTCATTCATTTGGGATTTTTTTTGCTCCACGTTTCTACCTTATCGGGTCATCCATACCAAAATTATTTCTTGCATGTTTTCTTTCTCTAACTAACAATTTAACTTTGGAACTTTAAAAATTTTGAAGTTGCCTGTGGCCCCTGAGTTTTCTTGGAATTTAGCTGTTCTATTTACCCTGTGCCTCCTTCCTTTTCTGTTTTCTCATTAACTTCTGTAGTTCCTGGAATGTCTCATGGTGTTATATGCAAGCCTAAATTTCTGAAACAGAGACCCATAATCTGAATGCTTTACTTCTCCACTAGTGTTCACAGTAAAGTACTGCAAAGGAATCACTCGGTGAATAGTTATATTATGGAAGAACTGAGAGCGAAGTCATATATTCCCATCTTGACAGCAGCTTTCTACATGCTGGTTCCACTAACAAATTGTTAAGAATGAGGATTTTAGACTATAAAAGAGTTTAGGCTATTGGCTATCAAAAAATTCACTGTGGCTTTATTCGGCCTATAATTGGCAGTTTAACCCAACACAAATGTCTATCTCAAATAAATGTAAATAAATTGCCACAAAATTTGTTTACAAGCAGACCAAATCATCCAGAATAAACACTATGTTTCTAATAAGCATGAGGTTAAAAAGACAAGTGAAAGGGTGGTAAAGAGAGAGAAAGAAAGAAACAAGACAAATTCAACAGCTTTCCTCACTAAGCAATCTTTTAGAAATAACTCATACTGACACTAAGAAAATATGTATGGGGATGAAGTGTAGTTTTGTTTAAAGTAAATACTAAATTACATCTCAAATAATTTGGGTAATATTATTTTTATTCATAGGCTTCAGATAAAATAACGTTTTGTAGTTGTAGATGTACTTTATTTGAAGAAGATGGACAAGGATCTTAGAAGTCTTTTCAGTAATCCATAATGAAAGTATTCAGTTTCCCAAGGTTATTATTCTTTCATTTCACCAAAAGACAAAATCCTTATTTAGTCTTTTCAGATTTCCTGGTAGGAGATTTAAGGCTTTATGTGAGCAAGTCAATACTTTCTTTTGAACATCTTGCTGATAAGTCTTCTTTATGAGACACATGATTAGGCCTGAATTTGAACAAAAGGATTCATCAAATATGTCTCTGGGTTTCTTTCATTTGAAACTCTGAAATTTTATGTAACATTGGTGAAGTAACCTTTTTTTCTGCTTCATAAAGATTACTTGGACTTAATGTAACTTTTATGGATTTTTTTTAACCATTATAAAAACAAGTAGTTATCTAAAAGAAAAAAAACCTTTGAGTTTTATTCTAATGATTTAATGTGGATCAACTCACTTATGGGCCTTTTGCAAACATTCTGGGAGAAATTGATTGATTAGGCATTAATTTCAAAGTGACTAAGAGGCTTTTCTGTAGGCCAAAAGAGATTTTGAACCTAAATTAAACAAACATTTTAACATAAAAAAACTTCCATCTTAGCTAATTTGTTTTAATTCGGTTTAACTCAATGTCAGTGATCAGGTATGAATGATTTTAGTTTGGTAGAATGTAATTACATTAGTCTCAAAATATTTGTCCTTAGAATATAGCATAGAATATTTTATGTATAAAATTAGATATAAAATGCTCACTGCATATGCAATATATATCCTCATTTGCTTCTCCAGAAAACATTGATACTTTTTTCAGGTCTCCTCATATTGCCTTTTTAGCTGCCATTTCTTCAGCAAATTTTAGTGAACTTGGGAAGCCAATATAATATTTGGCCACATTTCTCTGTGCAATCAGACCATGATGCTCCTTAAATTTTCTCCTCCCTAAGCTTTCTTCTCTTTGTATGTTCTTCTGTATGTTTGGAATATTTGGATTTGATAATGTGAAGTATTTTCCCAATCTTTGCTCATTTAAATATATTGTGAATAAACCTAAACCAAGTCATTCCTAGAGAATCCAAGACAAGTCTTTTTCTGACTAATGGCTAAAGTTAATAACAACTCATAAATTAAGATGTTCTGTAATTTTAAAGAGTACAAAATGAGTGTCATCATAAATAATATGAGAGCAGAAAAATTATTGAAAGTTTAATATAGAGAAGCTAAGAAGTTAGGACTCAAATGTGGTTTATTTCTATAATACTAACACCTCAATAAAGGGACTTTTGTCATGTCATTAAGGTTTATTTTATTGCCAGTAAGACTTTGATAGTACTATAGTGTGAGAATTTCCTTTTCTATGAGAAATTTATAAAACTGCTGTCAATTTTCATTTACATTGTTTAAAATGCAGCTTCTAACGGTAAAGAATTTTAGACTGCTGCTTATTTTTCAAAATTCTATTTCTTAGTAAGCTTTATTTTTTAGAAAATATATTTCCTGAAAAATTATAGCGCTTCATTATTCTACATATTCAATGTTTGCTATTACTAGCATGTCACATTTATATGATACATGTGTAAACAATTAATAAACCAATGTTAATATGTTTTGTTAGTATTACTTTATAAGGTCATACTTTATTCAGATTTCTTTACGTTTTACCTAATGTCCATTTGTAGTTCTAGTAGTCTAGTAATGTGGTATCTATTCGAGATACCACATTACATCTAGTTGTCATGCCTCCTTAGCCATTTGACTGTTTACAGTTTTTCAGACTTTCTTTTCTTTAGATGACCGTGACAGATGACTAGTGGTTGGGTATTCTGTAGAATGACCTTCAATTTTTTTTTTTTTTCCTGGTGTTACTCTTGATTATACTGGGTTTATGTGATCTTGGGAGAAAAACTACAGAGCTAAAGTGCTATTATCATCATATTACAGTCAAGGAACATACTATCCATGTGACTTATCACTATTCATGCTACCCTTGGGTAGCAATGAGGTAATTTTTATTCAGTTTCTCCATCTAAGGTTGCTCTCTCCACTCTCTCCTTGCCATATTATATACTCTTTGGCAAAGAGTTACTCAGCACACAATGAAGAAGTGGGCAGTTACAGGATAACTGCATTAAACTATTTTGGATTCTTTATGAGATATTTGTTTTTTCTCATCCCCTTATTTAGTGATTCGATCAACTGTCTATATTAGTATAGGCTCATACATATCATTGTATATTTTGAGTTGTAGTTGTAGTTCAATACTCCTTTGTTTAATTTGTTTTTTTCAAATTGTTCTGGCTTCAACTATTGGTAGCCCTTTAAGTTGGCTCCATGTCTCTTTGACATATTCCTATCATTATTTCTTTTCTTTCTTTTCTGTTTTTCTTCATTCTATTTATTTATTTTTTTTTTTGTCACTCCATGGCACTACAAGTTGATCCAGAGTTGACTCGAATATTTTCTGATGCTAGTCCTAGATTCAGCTGGTTCTGCAAAAAGCTCTGACTCTGCGTTATTGAAGAATGCTATTGGAATCTAAGATCCAAGTGCTAGGTGTGCTTCTTGCTATTGTGTGTAGTTGCTTCTAGGCTTTCCAGCTGACAAAGCATAAAAATGTAGGTGTATACACTATATATATATATATATATATATATATATATATATATATATATATATATATGATTATTTCTGTATACAACAATTTGTGTCTATGCTAGACTACATATGAGTTCATACTGTCTCTAACACTAATCCATTGCCATGCAGATCATTCTAGCCTCTTCCCCTTCTTAATATGTAAACTCTCAGTCCAACAGTGAGAACCTAGCTCTCACCATCTGCCATCCATAAGCTTAATTATTCAAATCCAGTGTACATGTGTAGCAGTATCAGAATTGTTAACTTCATCCTCATGGAAAATAACTTTATCAAATATAGTAGTGTCTATGTATAGTTTCTTTGAACTCTAGTCCTATAGACTCCACTTTTGCCACATCTTTTTCCCCTACTCCCTTTATTGAGGTTGTTTCATACACATGTAATTCGGTTAGATTGTTTTGTCACTTTTCTGAATTCCATTCTTGTATCCTGCAACCTCCTAAATGATTATTTAATTCATATGTTCTATATGTTTGACAAAGACATAATGTTATATATCCACAATTGTAGTATCATGCTTCATTGTTTCAACCTGCTTTATTTCCCTGCAAACTCTTGGAAAACTCTCAGTTCTTTGTACTTTTGCTATCATTTTAGTCTTTTCAGGACATTATTTAGTCAGAATCATAAAGTATGTAGCCTTTTTAGATGGGCTTCTTCAACCTATCAATACACATTTATGATGCATCGAAGTTGTTGAGTAGCTTGATAACTCATTTTTTATTGCTGATTAATATTTCATGGTTTGTTTCTTCATTCACCTGTTGAAAGACAGCTTCATTGCTTGTGGCATCTGAAAATTATAAATGAAACTATTATAAGCATTTACCTGAAGGTTTTTGTATGGATGTAAGTTTTCAAGTTAGTTAGGTCAATGACTAGGAGTGTAATTGCAATTACTGGATGATATGATAAGAGTATGTTTAATTTCGAAAAAGACTACAAGATATCTTTCAAAGTAGTTGTATCATTTTGTATTTCCACCAGCAATGAATGAGAGAGTTCCTGTTGCTCCATATCGTCAGCAGAATTGACAGGTTGTAATTTGTTTGTTTGTTAATCATTCTAAGAAGCATATAGTTGTATCTCATTATAGTTTTAATATTACAAATGTTGTTATAAATTCTCTCATTTCTTATTTGTCATTCGTGTATATTTTTTGTTGATTTCCAACAACATTTCCAACAACATTTTTGTTGATATCCAACTTATTAATTTTTTTATTTCATATGTCTTGGAGTTGGTGTTTTATCTAAACATCCATTACTGAACCAAGGTCACATACATTTTTTCCTAGAAGTTTTATAGCTTTACATTTCGCATTTAGGTCTTTCATTTATATTGAACTAATATTTGTGTAAAGTAGGAGGTCTGTGTTTAGTTTCTTTTTTTGCATATAGTACATAATAGCTCTAACACCATTTTTGCAAAGATTATCTTTTCTCTTTTAAATTGCTTTTGCTCCTTTTTCATAGATGAGTTGACTATATTTGTGTGAATGTATTTCTAGTTTTTAAAATTTTGTTCCAGTGATCTAGGTATCTATTCTGCAAATAGAGTAATATCCCAGTTACTGCAGTTTTATAGTAAGTTCTGAAATTGCATTGTGTAAGTCTTCTAACTTTGTTAATCTTCTTCAGGATTGTGTGAGGCTATTCTAGGTCTTTAGTCTTCAATATAAATTTTGAAGTCAGTTTGTGATTATCTACAAAATAATTTGCTGGGATTTTGATTGTGATTGCAATAAATATATACATTATTTTGGGAAGAATTTAAATCTTAATAACTTTTACTCTTCTAATCCAGGAACGCAGACTATATCTCTATTTATATATTTGGATCTTTTTTGATCTAAATAAATGGGCACTTGGGTTGGTTCCAAGTCTTTGCTATTGTGAACAGTGCTGCAGTAAACATATGTGTTCATGTGTCTTTATAGTAGAATGATTTATAATCCTTTGGGTATATACCCAGTAAAGGGGTTGCTGGCTCAAGTGGTATTTCTGGTTCTAGATCCTTGAGGAATTGCCACACTGTCTTCCCCAATGATTGAACTAATTTACACTCCCATCAACAGCGTAAAAGCATTTCTATTTCTTCACCTCCTCTCCAGCATCTGTTGTTTCCTGACTGTTTAATGATCGCCATTCTACCTGGCAGGAGATCATATCTCACTGTGGTTTTGATGTGCATTTCTCTAATAACCAGTGATGATGAACTTTTTTTCATATGTTTGGTGGCGGCATAAATGTCTTCTTTTGAGAAGTGTCTGTTCATATCCTTCACCCACTTTTTGATGGGGTTGCTTGTTTTATCTTATAAATTTCTTGAAGTTCCTTGTAGATTCTGGATATTAGCTCTTTGTCAGATGGATAAATTGCAAAAATTCTCCCTCATTCTGTAGGTTGCCTGTTCACTCTGATGATAGTTTCTTTTGCTGTGCAGAAGCTCTTTAGTTTAATTAGATCCCATTTGTCAATTTTGGCTTTTGTTGCAATTGCTTTTGGTGTTTTAGTCATGAAGTCTTTGCCCATGTCTGTATCTAGAACTGTATTGCCTAGGTTTTCTTCTAGGGTTTTTATGGTTTTAAGTCTTATGTTTAAGTCTTTAATCCATCTTGAGTTAATTTTTGTACAAGGTGCAAGGAAGAGGTCCAGTTTCACTTTTCCTCATATGGCTAGCCAGTTTTCCCAACACCATTTATGAAATAAGAAATCCTTTATCTATTGCTTGTTTTTGTCAGATTTGTCAAAGATCAGATGGTTGTGGATTTGTGGCATTATTTCTGAGGCCTCTGTTCTGTTCCATTAGCTTATATATCTGTTTTGGTACCACTACCATGCTGTTTTGGTTACTGTAGCCTTGTAGTATAGTTTGACGTCAGGTAGTGTGATGCCTCCAGCTTTGTTCTTTTTGCTTAGGATACTCTTGGCTATATGGGCTTTTTTGGGGGGTTCCATATGAAATTTAAAGTAGTTTTTATACTAATTCTTTGAAGAAAGTCAATGGTAGCTTGATGGGGATAGCATTGAATCTATAAATTACTTTGGACAGTATGGCCATTTTCACGATAGTGATTCTTCCCATCCTTGAGTATAATATTAGACAGATCAGCAACAGAGAAAATTAACAAAGATTCTCAGAACTTGAACTCAGCTCTGGACCAAGCAAACCTCATAGACACCAACAGAACTCTCTACCCCAAATCAACAGAATATACATTCTTCTCAGCACCACATTGCATTTATTCTAAAATTCACCACATAGTTGGAAATAAAACACTCCTCAGCAAATGCAAAAGAATGGAAAAATCATAACAAGCAATCTCTGAGACCACAGTGCAATCAAATTACAATCAAGATTAAGAAACTTACTAAAAACTGCACGACTACATGGAAACTGAACACTCTGCTCCTGAATGAGTGTTGAGTTAATAACGAAATTAAGGTAGAAATAAATAAGTTCTTTGAAACCAACCAGAACAAAACACAACCTACCAGAATCTCTGGGAGACTGCTAAAGCAGTGTTTAGAGGGAAATTTATAGCACTAAATGCCCACAGGAGAATGTGGGAAAGATCTAAAATTGACACAATAACATCACAATCAAAAGAACTAGATAAGCAAGAGCAAACAAATTCAAAAGCTAGCAGAAGACAAGAAATAACTAAGATCAGAGCAGAACTGAAGGAGATAGAGACACAAAAAAGCCATTCAAAAAATCAATGAATGCAGAAAATGTTTTTTTGAAAAGATCAACAAAATAGGTAGACCGCTAGCCAGACTAATAAAGAAGAAAAGAGAGAAGGATCAAATAGACACAATAAAAATGATAAAGGGGATTAAAGGGGATATCACCACTGATCCCACAGAAATACAAACTATAAACACCTCTATGCATCGTCATTTTTATTCTTTCATATTTAATACAATTTTTTCATGACTCATGACATCTTTTATCTTTGTGATTGTTCTATGTAAACAGAAAAAAATGTATTTTGCTGTTGTTGGATGTAGTTTTCTATAAATGTTAATTTGAATTTATATCCTTATAGTAAGCCACTGTCATAACTCAAGACCCATCACTCTTCTGCACAGTTGAAATAGGAGAATTGTATCATGATATGTGAGGAGACATCACACCTTTACATCTTCAGTTTTTGATAGTAGCTCAAAACTTTTTGTTCTTCTAGAAGTATGCTCTTGTTTTATATTTAACAGAGAGAATGTCTGATGGTTTGAAGTAAAATTTTGATCCTTGGAGATTAAATAATTTTGGGCCAGTATCCAGTTTTGTTCTATGTTCTCTTCTCCAATGTATAATCCTTTCTGGTAAGTGGCTGGAGGTCTCTCTGGAAAAAACTAGAGCAAAGTTTTATAATACATGTTTTTCTCAAGGAAATCTTGACTTCTCATTGAGGAGACTTGGGTTTGTAAACTGGGTCAGGACTTCGACCTGGGTAAAAGTTCATAACTCTCTGTTGTGTTATGTTGGACCACTTTTTCTGAATGAAACCTTATAGAACAGAGAAGAGCCCAGTCCCCTTGCAGCATAATTTAAACCCCCAGACCCAGAACGGACCTTACCATTCTCGGTTATATGAGTTAAATAATTACATTTTATTTCTTATATCATTTTAATTTATGTCATTATATCTTACACATGAAAGAATCATTATACTGACTTCAAACTGAAATTAATAAGTGCAAATGTCCTAAATTGTATACATTGATTTCTACTTGAGCAGTTTCTCATGGGGACAATTGAACAGCTTCTCCAGGACCTATAACAGTTGAGAATTATCTGTTCAATGATGATTAATTATTTTCCTAAAGTCACTGAGCAGGTTAAATCCTAAGCACTGATATAATGGTATTAGGGCCTTTACGTAGAGTCACATGGCCTTTGGGTAGAGCCAATTGTGAATGAGATCATACCCTGGTAAAAGGAACCCTAGAGAGCTCTCTTTCCCCTCTTTCTACCGTGTGAAGATACAAAGAGACATCAGCAGTCTGCAACCTAGAAGACAGCCCTCACCAGAATCTGATCATGCTGGCAACACAGTCTCAAATTTCCATCCTCCAGAACAATGAGAAATAAATTTCTGCTCTTTATAACCCCTTCCAGCCCATCATACTCTGTTTTAGCAGCCCAAACTAAGACCCTGACTCTTTCTCCCTCAAACTTTTTCTCTATCTATCCCTTACACAAAGGAAAAAAAAATCTCAGTTTTAATACTGCCAAAATCTTTGTCGACTATTTCACAGAAAATATCTTAGTCATAAAATTTTTTGTGGAAGGGGAGCATGTAGAACAGGCCTGAGGGGGAAAACTGTTTCATCACTTAGGTTCTCAATAATATACATCGTTTATATAAATTTGCTTTGTCTGCAAATAGAATAACCTTGCTGGCAAGTACTTATGTAGGCAATGAATCTAAATCTCCTTCCTTGTGACTTTATTTTATCTGAGAAATCTTTTGAAAATCGTTCTACAAAAAGTCCTTCCTTTCACTGCTGTGACAGGAAAGAATTGAGAGAATCAAATAATTTTCTGTTTGCTATTGTCCATCATCTGACCTGTAAAGAAATAAATATCTTGAAATAAAAAATAATCTGGATGATTTTATGTGAGAAAAGTTTTATACATAGTTGAAAAAACAGCTTCACAGAATCTTTTGTTATGGTCAAATTCTTCTATGAATGGTAATTCTGCTCAAGAGTTTTTTTTATTGATAAGTGTTTATGTCTCTAGTTTATGCCATTTTAGTCTGGATGCATAAACAAAATTCTTAAATTACATTCATTATCCTTAGAGTAATTTGAGAAAGACTTTTACCACTTTTCTTCATAATATAGGATGAAAATGTGTTATTTTAATTAATCCTAGAAACTATAAAATGAAACGGCCACACCATTATTCTTTGTTTAAAGATATAGTTTCATTTTTTTCTTTTTTCTTTTTTCTTTTTTTTTTAGTGAATAAACCTTCCAAGCCACCAACTTCCTATGGGCAGGAAGTAGGCTGAGAGAGTTATTTAACTGTAAAAGGAAAACGGTTTCTTTCTTTTTTCTTTTTTTTTTGGTGGTGTTAGTAACTTTTATTGAAGTGGCAGTGTACAGCAGTAGAGGTACTGCTCCTTGAAGAGCAGGGCTAACCCACAGGCGATGTGCCTGGCATAGCTGCTCAACGGGTGCAGCAAACCAACAAGGTACATGTATACGTATGTAACAAACCTGCACATTGTGCACATGTACACTAGAACTTGAAGTCTAATAAAAAATAATAAAACAAGACAAAACAAAAAATAAAGCAGGTATAAATATAAGTGCAGAACTGTCATATTTGCTTTTAAGATAACGTTTAAGGAAGCCTTTACATACGCTTCTCTGTCATTTAATTCTTAGAAAACAATTTAGAACTCATCCTTTAACTTTTTCACCTTACAACAAAAGTCTTATTCTTTGTTGAAAAGCCTTTCTTCCTTGATAGAAATGTAATTTTAGTTTATCTACATTGACATTTGAATTTGTATGCATTCATTAAACATTCAGATTGCATAAATAATGCGATCTGTATTTTAACAAAGAAAGCTTTCATGGATGAATAACTTCTTCACTTGGCATTATGACAGCTATTGAGAATTGGAAATTTTTGCATTAAAAAAATTGTCTGAAAATATCTTTGCCAAAGGAAAGACTATAATGGGATAACTCTTTAAAGAATCATTTTTAAATATGTTTGATAATTTAGTAATTTTATGAATATAAATATATAACATATTTTACAACTTTTTGGGAGAACAGATTTATTAAAAATATATTTATCTGTGACTAAAACATGTTGTGTTGTACACATTTTTAATGTGTGTACACTCTTTCACTCCTAGCACAACTTCTGTTACGCTCTAAAAAGACCCCTGTCCTTCTATCTTTTTAGTAGCAGAGCACTGAACTTCTATTTGTACAGTAATTCATGCTGCAGTTCTCTTGACCTTTCTTTCCATGGTTTGTTGTTCAGCATGCTTAATCTACTTGTTTTCTTGACCAGTAGCCATCACACACCTTTCACCCAGGACCTGGGCATGTTGTATAAAATTCTTCATGAATTTGTCACAGAAAATCATAAATACATTTTTTCAAAACATTGGCATGTGAGAGAAAACAGAACAGAATAGCTATAAGCTTAAACTCTGTTTTACTGTTCTTTGAAAGTCTAAAAATTAGTACAATGTCTGCCACGTAGTAGGCACACAATAAATATTTGCTGAATGAATAAGAAAGATAATATGTACACAATGAGAAAATCGGAAGAAGAAACCATAGAAAGTGTGACACTACTTTGTATAGAAAAAAATCTGAAGAAAATATAAATCAAAAGAGCAGGACCACGAAAAGCAGCCAGATGGATCTTACCACATGCCTGGACCACAAGATAGGCAAGGACAAAGAAAGACGTGAATAGCGATTATGGGAAGATTTCTTGGGTAGCTAGGATGTGCCAGGCATTTGAATATATTCACGTACTCATCATTAATTCAATATATATTTGTTAAGCACCTACTAAGTATATGTCATGCACTGCTTTGGGGGCTTGAGATACATCACTAAACAAGGGAGATAAAAAATTCTGCCCTCGTGTAGCTTCTCCATATATTTAGATGGTATGCAATAATCCCAATAAACAAATAAATTATCCACTATGAAAAAGACAAAATGTCCTATGGGGAAAATAGAACTGGAGAATTATCTAAGGGGGTCAAGTGTACTGACAGAGTGGTCAGGAAGGTACCATTGAGAATATGAGGTCTGATTAGAGGAATGGATGGGAGATACTCAAGTGTATGATCTGGAGGAAGATCAGTCTATGCAGAGGAAAGTCTTAAGGAAAAGATCCCTAGGAAGAAGCTTTCCTGGGGTGTGGGAGGAACAGCAAGGAAGCCAGAAGGAGTGAAGCATAGGGAGCAAGGAGAAAAGTAGCAGAGATTAGGTCAGATTTAATGATAGGGTTGGAGAGTGGAGAACAAACCGTGAATGTTGTAAGGTATTTGGGTTTAACTCTGAGTGAAATGGGAAGCAATGGGATGGGTTAGAGTAAGGGAGTAAGTTATCTGTCATTTGTTTAAAAAGAATCCCTTATTCAGTCCTTACAAATAACCCACAAAGCAACATTTCATTAATAATGGTGTTAGCTGCAAGAACTCAGCTGAAATTGGATTTAACAATAAGGACTGATTTTTGTCAAGGAATGGAGGATTTGGAGGAAGGTGGTTCTGAAGATGGTTTAGTGAATTAATAATGCTACCTCTGTGGGTCTGTCGTTCTGCTGGTCTTTCCATTCTACATGGTGATAAGGTAGTTGCTAGAACTCTAAGAATCATATCCTCACATAACTGTTCTCAAAGGCAAGAGTAAAGAAAGCTTCTCACTCTTGATCTTGCTCATGCTGTCTCTCTCACTCTTTTTCAAGGAACAAAATCTTTTCCAGAAATCTCTGGAATCTGTTCCGTGAAGTTCCTTTGAACTAAATGGATCACATATCAAACAATAAGCCCATTACTAACTCAGAAGTGGGAATAAGATTAACAACAATCAAGAGATATCACCTGATGTGGGACCTTGCTATCTGATACCTGAATAAAACTAGAATTATGCTAAACAAGAATAAGAGGAACTGGCTGATGTGTAGGCAAGTAATAATGTCTTCCAGATGCAGTGAATTTTGTTACTGTATTTATAGGTGAGTAGAAATTTAGAGAGTCTTTGTAACTTTCCTAAGGCAATACAACTAGAAAGGACAAATCAAAGATAAAACCCAGTCTATCTGGATACAAACTCATGTTTGCTTTGCTAAATCAAGCTGACCCCTTTGTAACTATGCCACACTGCTGTGGGGAATTGTTATAGGATGACCTTTGTCTTAATAGAAAGTACTGTTAATTTATAACTGTTACATGAACCTTTCAATGCTTATTGACAAGCATATTTTCTGTTTAAACAGAGGCCGTGTATAAAGCCAAATACTAGTTAGAAGTTGTAGGTAAGCAGAGTTTTTCATAGTAGTCTAGTTACAAACCACAGAACTCAGTTTAGCTAGCTGAATCAGAAACAGAATTTAATAAAAATGTATGGTCTCTATGCTTTCAAATTTGTTAAGCTATGTTTTATGTTCCAAAATGTGGTCTGTCTTGGTGAATCTTCCATATGAGCATGAGAAGAATGTGTATTTTGTTGTTGAAGGAGTTCAGCTAGTTCCACAGAGCTTAGCTCAGTTCACAGAGGTATTAGTTGGTTAATGGGATCATAAGTACTTAAATAAAGTTTATTGTCTAATGTTCTTTAGATGTGGCTGAACAGGGCAAAACATGTTTCTACAATGACTCCATTTTTTTTTTTTTTTTTTTTTTTTTTGTACTTCCAGTGCTGGCCAGATGTTTACCATTCTATTATTTTGATTGACATATTATTTCCTTGGTTAAATTTAGATAGTCAGTCCAGTGAAGGACAACTCCTGAGAGCTATTTCTGTAAGAACATTTATTTGTCTCTGATTTTGTTTATCAGGTGAGCTATTACGTTTTAACAGTAAGTCAATAATGTTATTATTTTATTTCCCCTACATATATGCTGTCTTATTTTAAATACTGAAAACAAGCTAATTTCCCAGATGATAATATCTTATTTTTGCCCTACCCCATATGCCATTTTTCATATTGGGCTCCCTATCTTTAGACTCTTCTGGAAGTAGAAAAACTCAAATAATCAAACCTATCCATTAATTGATTAGGAAAGTATTCTGAAGCTCTTGATTTAATAAGGCTTGAAAATTGTCTTAAATTTCCTTTATTCCTACTTTCTTTGCTATCCCATTATATGGGTGAATGTGACCTGAGGGTGGTCAGTAAATCCTCGTTGATTGGCGGGAGCGCAAATATTCATTGCCATAAAATAAAGATGCCTAGTGGGAGACAACGGAGGTCGAAGCTTTTCACCCTAAATGAAATATTTTTGACAGTTTTTCTTATGAAAGAAGTTAATAATTTTAACAGGAGCTACAGTAATATTGCTGGCTTTTTCATATTACTGGAATATGTAAATGTAAGAAGTCTATTTTAATAAGCTCTTTTTAAAGGTATGAATGTGCCCTTTTGATAGGAAGAATAAAAATAAAAGATAATTAGGTTTACTGCTATGAAAGAACTCACATTTCCACCCTGGGCCATAGTGAAATATTCTGCCCAAGTTAGGCAGCTTGATCTATCCAAGAAAATTGCATTTATAGTATTCCTCGAGCAAGAAAGTTTAGAAACTAATGTCATGACCTTAAGCAAGAATTCTAAATCTAGTAAGAGCCTGTTGTAATGTAAGAATGTGATATAGCAGATGCATTTTAATAACACTTATTAAATTTAATATATAAGAACATTTGTACTTGGAATACGTTGTTGAAACCTTTGAAAATAGGTAAAGGTCTTTGATTTTTAATCAGAATATTAACATTAGAAGAAATATCAGGTTTTTTTTTTTTTTTTTTTATCTTTCAGGATGCTTGCCCCTTTGCACAACCTCTGCTCATGGGTAGACATGTTTGGATGGGAAACCAGTCAAAACTTTGGGAAACATAATGTCACAGTAAATTTGTGTCTAGTTATGATGTGGCCGTGATAGCCAGGGTTGGTTGCCTGTGACCCAGGGTCTTTTTACATGTGTCAGTTTGTTCTGATTAAAAACCTTCTTTGTACTCTGACAAACCAGTTCCATTTCTATTTTCTAGTTCTTCAGGGGCTCAGCTGTCTTGAAACAACAAATCTCCAAGTGACTGGATTCATGTTCTCAAATTTCTGTACCTTCTCCTGTTGATGCTCTTGAACTTCCACTGTCTGCTTCTCATTTTTGCTTGGATAGAAAGCCTGGTTCTGTTCTAGGAATCACTTTGTATGTCTCCTTTCAGTATTCAGTTGGGTGTTATCACTTAGCCTCGATCCTACTATGCTTAAGAGTGTCTTAATCATGAACAAAACTATCTTTTAAAAATGAATGGTAATTTCAATAAATTGAGGTTTGAATCTATCTTTAGGGGATCTATTTATTTGTTTTGGGAAACAAAATGATACTCCCTGCAGTAAAATATTAATAAATACATAAAGAACCTACAACTTATGTGGTCCTTTGAGTTATATAAAGAAAAAGTAAATATCCTTCACCGAAACAGATATTTGAAGATGGAGATGTTCAACAAGTTAAGCTGCTCTGTATTTATAGAGACATTTGCTGAGTACAGTTTCAGTAGTTTCACCTTTAAAGATTGTTTCTTTTAACAGTATATTTATTTTAAAAGTGTGGATTTAAAGTGTCCTATAACTTTATTAATTCCTTTTGCTCTTAAGAAGATAAGTTGTATGTATTCTTACTGTATTGCTCAAAGTAGTTTGGGAAGAGAAACTAGAAAGACTAAGGAAAGTGTAGTCTTGTTCTTCTCTTTAATAGGTAATTAAAAAGAGAAACACTAAGAGGAACTGGCCAGCACTTTTTCATCTTAGTATAAACTATACTACTGATTCCCTATACTTAGACTGACAAAAATCATTTGGTACTGATCTAGTAAGTTCCACATTATTTAATTGTCCTACTTGAACTAGAAGGAAAGACAATCCCCTTGTAGAGACAATCCTTTTTCCCTTAAAGACATATTTCTGATGTCAGTCCTTCTGGAAAAAAATTGCTCTTGGGGTTATGTTGCAGAACTAGGGAAGGGTTAGTAAAAGAGAGAAGCTAACATGGTCTGAATTTGTTGCAGTTGCTGTCACCCCTATAGGACGCTCATGCCCAAGAGCAGTGATATGTTATAGAAGTGATATTATAGGAGACAGGCCAAATAGCAGAGATCTTGAGGGCATTTAAATACATGAAACATTTGCTGGTAGAGGTAGTAGTAGTAAGGGAGCTAATATTCTGGAAATCAAGATTTTGAGGCCTGAGTCAGTGTAATTTGAATATTCAATAAAAATATACCATTCCTTTGGAACTGCAGCTAGTGATGCCTGGAAATTTAAGCTCTAAACCATCTTTTTTTCTGGACTGATGACCTTGCTTTTAGTCTTAGTTACAGACTTATGCCTCAATGTCAGAATCCCTCTTAAACATATTGATAAACTATTAGTTCTCATTAATCAAATAGAGTTTTACATTTTTCTCTAGCTGGCAAGTGAAGTTTCAAGACATTTTTAAAAGTTCTAGTTCTCAGTGAATTTAAGGAATATTTTCCCATTACTGTTTGAGTTCATTTTCAAATTTGAGGATCTACTATGAGTTTGTTCTATTTAAGAATATGCTGAAATGCTAATTCCTCTGTGAAATCTATGTCCTCGGAAAATGCATTGTTACTCTTTTAATGGTCCATATTATTATTTTTCTTTTTATTTTTTCTTAGAGACAATGTCTTGCTCTGTCACCCAGGGTGGGTGCGGTGGTGTGATCATAGCTCACTGCAGCCTCAAGCTCTTGGGTTCAAGTGATCTCCCCTTCTCAGTTTCAAGTAGCTGGAACTACAGATTTGTGCCACTCTGCCTAGATAATTATTTTATTTTACTTTTGTCTTTGCCTCCCAAAGTACTGGGATTACAAGCACATGCCATCACTTATGGCTAATTATTTATTTATTTATATATTTTTTGTAGAGATGGGGGGTCTCACTATGATGCCCAGGGTAGTCTTGAACTCCTGACCTCAAATGATCTTCCAGCCCTGGCTTTTTAAAATGCTGGGATTACAGGTGTGATCCACTGTGCCTGGCCTCATGTTACTTTTTTATATCCTTTTTATTAACTCAATTTTTATCGAATGCCATATTACTGCTATTATTGTGCATGTCCTCTATGTCCTATGGTACAATAACCTCAAGAACAGGAACTATAATTTCATTTGTTTCCTGATTTACTCAGCAAATATTAATTGTGTGCTATGTTCTTGCGCTCCTTCCTCTTGCAATTAACACAGTGTAGAAGGTACATGCAGCCAGTGTCCAGTAAATGTTGCTGAAGAGCTAGCAAAAGAGACTATCTTCATTTCCTCAAGCTCCCTGGAATAGCCTCTCTCAATACACCCTTAACGAACAGAATGGAAATCAGTGGCATTTCTTTGTGTGTGTGTGTATTTTTCTTAATTAAAAAAATCACTTTGAAAATATCAGTTAGATTGTAACTTATTTCTAAGCAAGTGCTTGGAAATTTGTTAATGTGGTATAAAAATCTTGCAGGAATTACAGACAGCTCGTCTGCTAATTAATAGTTATGAGACTGAAGCAGACTGTATTTATTTGTTCCTTTCAAAGACACCCTAAAGTGACATGGCAAAATTCGCTGGTGATGCTTAGGAATACTAAAAATGAAATTAAAATGCATCTAATTAGCTGTCACCTTAGTGGCCGATGGCTTATTTGGAGGAAACACTGATGCACTTCTCACTGCTCACAAAAATCTTGTTGACATTGCATAAACATTCAATTATTCACAAAATATACACTGTCAGTGCCATACAACTACCAGCATTGCAAAGGAGATGGAAGAAAAGGAGAAATTAGAACACAATAGAATTTTAAAGTACTGTGTAAACTTGTCACAGACTTTGATTTTCCTATATTTAACTCAAAAGTTTAGACTTTCCACAATTTTAATTTCTTCTGCAAAGTATAAATTAAACAATTTATGGGTCGAAATAAAAACCTTGGCCAATTATGTGTTTAAAATATTTCTTCTTTTCTAGGTTGTGAATTCCTTGAGGACGGGAATTGTGTGTTTCATCTCTGAAATTCTAACATTTATACAATTCCTGATGAATAGTAAATTTGTACACTCCCCGGGATATAGTAAAGGCTTACTGAATGTTCACCGAATGAAGTAATAATTTGATATTTCCTTATTGATGTCTTCATTCCAAGCCTTTCTATCTGTATAAACATGAAACATTTTATTGCTTGTTTTATTTTAAAAATGTCTCCTCTAAAATAAATTAGGGATAAACAACATGAAGTACTTTTGAACTGAAAATTGCACCCAAGCTATATATGCTATAAGATGATGATTGGAGCTTTTAAATATTATCTCTCTTTAGAAAACAATTATCTGTATGTTGGTTGTGATTCAGAGGGGTATCACAGGAAAATCTTCAATCATTGGAAGCCCCACTGTGTGGGAAAATATTGAATAATTGCCTGAAAAAAATTATGAGGAATGGCATTATTATATTTCCTCTGAAAACTAAGATAGTATCAGTGCAGGGAGTCAGCTAAAATTATTTAACTGAGATATTTATGCTGGGGGCAGATATAGTATACAAGGAAGTAAAAGCACAACAATCTGCAGTAGAAAAAGAAGAACTGTAAAAGCAGGGAGCCTAGACTACAGAGAAGGCAAGTAGACTCCCATTGTAGAGGGCAATGTAATGGCTTTTGATTCAAAGACCCATGGTTCAGCTTCTATCTTTTCCCTCATAATGAGTCCACGTTGTTGAATACATGAAAGTATTGGAATCCCTGAGATAGGGCAGCTTCCTGAACCCTGGAATCCTATAAGAAGCACTCCTAATCCCATTCAAATGGTCAAAAGATAAGTCTGATTTTTTTCTTTCTGTATTTATTATTAACTGTGGAAAATATAAAAGTGACGTGCTAAAGATGGCTCGTACTAGCCTAGGAAAGCCTTTGTGGTTGTACATTCAATGCTATGATATTGAAATTGGCCAGGGTGGGAGTTTTTACATAATAAACAATGACAAATACTACAAGTTAGAATTATGGCTTTTTTTTTTTTTTTTTCTGGTTTAACAGAACACTACTGAAAAAGTATGTAAACTTAATTAGAGCTTTGAAATTCAAATCAGCTATTCATGAGATCTCTTACCAATTTTCTGCATTCCTCTTCTGTCCATCCTGGTTCCCCACTGCCTGCAGTATAAAATCCACTTACCTCAGTATAACATTCAGAGCCCACCATGCTCTTGTCTCTACTTATTTCCCCAACTGCTTGAGCCGCATATACAAGAAGTCCACGTTTTTTTTGCCTCTATAAACTTTTGCACCTGTTGGTCTCTCTGCTTAGAATAAGTTTCTCCCATGTTTGTGTTCCACTCATTCATTAAAACTCAGCTCCCATATCTGCCATTCCTTACGAAAGCTTTCTCTTGACCTCCCCCAACTACCAACACCAGCTAAATTAAGCATCCTGCTTGTGGTCCCATTGATACTCTGATTACCTTTATTATAGCATATTTCTGACGTGGAGTCAGTATTCATTTTTAATTGTGGCTGTAATATATTATTACAAATTGTATGGCTTAAAGTAGCAAAAATTTATATTTTTTATAGTTCCGGAGAACAGAAATTTCAAATGAATCTCGCTGGGCTAAAGTCTAGATATTGATGGGTGGGGCTCTGTTCCTTTCTGGAGGCTTTAGGGGAGAACCTGCTTCCTTACTTTTTCCAGCTTCTAGCATACCCAAACTCTGGCTCATTGCTGCTTTCATCTTAAAAGTCAGTGATGACTGATCAGTCTTTCTTGCATCACATTATCCTGACACTGATTTTTCTGCTTCCCTCTTCCAGATTTAAGACTCTTGTTTTTACATCCGGTCCACCTAGATAATCTAGCACAATCTCCCTACTTTAAGATAAACAGATTAGCAACTTTAATTCTATTAGTTATCTTAATTGTTCTTTGTCAGGTAACATTACAAAGTTACAGATTCTAGGAATTAGTACATGAAGTTCTTTGGGAAATTTTTTTTTTTTTTTTTTTTTTTGCCTATCATAGGGTCATAAATATTATTTAACCTGCATGTGTATAGCCCCAGCTTCCAGTACTGCATAAGTGCTCCATGAATACTTTTCCAATAAATTACTAATTACAAATCATCAACAAGTCTTTCATATAATCTTACAAGTTTAGAATTAGGAACAACATTAAAATTTAGCTCTTTTACATTTCTTGGGCTGTAGTAGGAGCTTGAAAAGCTTATTGATTGTGTATCTCTGCATAAATTTTGGTACCTGCTCTTTTAAAACTTTGCTACATAAAAAGTTATTGACTACATCACAAATTACGGCAATATATTTAGAAGTACTCAACATTTATTAAAATTCATTGGACAAATCTTCTTAAACCACTAAACATTCTCATAAACTGTATTTTCGAATATCTCAGGAATCCACTGCAGTTTTTTACGTCAACATAAATGTACCAATCTCTAAACAGAAATCAGACTTTTTAAAAACATAGAATAAACCAGAATTTATAATTGATTTTTTCCTTGTTAACATATAAATCAAAAATAATGTCATGTTTGAATAAGCCAAAAAATCTACCTGCAAGACCCTTTGAAGTAAGAAATCAGAGGTTATTTTTCACAGTGAAATATGGATCAACAGTTTGTTTGAACTGATTTCACCAAGGTGGTCAGGAGGTCACTGTAAAATTAAAAAAACTAATCTTGTCCAATGGTCAGGTATCATATGTATTCCACCTGCATCAGTCTACATGACATGCAGAAAGATAATATTCTCATATTTGGGTAAACTTTTACTCAACAAGGTTTGCTGCTTGATTCCCTAGCTCTCCATAACTATGCTTCAATTTTATGGAATGCATATTGGAAAAGCTGATTGTAGTTTAAATATGTGGATTAAGGCAATTTAACATCAGAGCATTGCTCTTCAAAAAGGCTTTTTACACGGCGTTTTAACATTTTAAAATTATATTATACAATACTAGTGTATTGATTTCAATAATGTCGACAGTAGGGTTCTGAGGAGGCAAATTAAAAGAGGATATAAAAATTCAAAGAAACTATTTACAAAGACACGGAATTTTTCTATCAGCAAAGTCAATCTATTATATTATTAACAAAGCTAGATGGATAGTCAATCAGCGGATAATTTTTGGGCTATTCTATATCTTATCTAGCTCAAAGTAACTTGAGATTATATTGCATTTACCAATATGTAGGCTTCCCCATCTCGTAGGTATTAGAATCTGTGAAAAGCTGCCTCTTCCCACTTATGTGATCTGACTTTTTTTGCAAGTAATGTTTTTTCTTGTTTGTCTCTCCAGGTTTTCATCATGAAATTGTTCATATTAAGTGAAAAATATGCAAAGTTCTATGCTACACTGTGTGAAGAAAGATAAGCAGAAATGATCTAGCACTCTCACTTCTATAATCTTCCCAGTTCTGGTACAAGTTCCTGATTGTGTAACTTTGTTCTTTATTTCTTTGGCTTTCATGCTTGTAGGATTGCTTATGCAAATTACAGATTATTGGCAGGCTTTTTGATCACAGACAGTATAATGAATCAGGAATTCATGAAAGTGAAACTCAGGATAGGCTGTTGAACTTGGAGCTTCAATTTAGGAAAAGATGATTATTTATACAGTAAGTCCTTGGTAAGTAATAGGTTCTTGGAAACTGCAACTTTAAGAGAAAGAATGTACAGTTCTTTGAATAACATCCTTCCCTTTATTGTCATTTTCTATTATAATGTTGATGAGAAAACATATTGCTTTATTACATGTAGTTTTCCTTAAAGTCACAGTTTCCAAAAACCGATTGACAAAGTTAACTGAGGACTTACTATAGATATATCAACTCTCTTATAAGATTAAATGAAATTAACTACTAGTGATAAAAATGTATCTATTGTACATTCCTCTCTATACTGATTGAAAAGTGTAATAGTGGAGAATAGGATCAATTTTGAAGTAAAAAAGCAAGGGTAAGTCCACGAGGGAAAGTCAAGTATTAAAACAATAGCTGCAAAAGGCAAGAGTATGAAGCTCCATTAATGTTTTTACTATTGTACCCAAAGTTAGGAAGCGAATACGAGAATACCCTGAAGACAAAGGTTAATAGTCATGTTACAAAAAGAAGTTCTCATATATTTTATCCCAGTATGGTGTACACAAAGGAAATTTGGGATAATGAATGACTAATCCACCAACAGCCATCCCAGGAGACGATAAATAATTTCTTTTGATTATAATTCTTAGATAAGATTAAGATGCTGATTTTATAAACATTCATTTTTCCTATGAACACATTTAGTCTCTTTACATCCTTAAGTATAACCATAAAATAAATAGTAGTTTATTTCTGTGATAGCTTTTTCTTTAATAGAAAGGTGGCATGTGGTCAATTTTCGATTGATTATATAGAATGAGTCCCAGATCACTTTGTTTTTATAGCTCAATTAACTCTTTGGGTGAATTCCCAGTCATATGTAGCTTAAAGTTGAGGCTGATGTTCCAGATAAATTTCAGGTTTCAAGTTTCAAGACATAGATTGGGTATCAATCATCTAATTAATAGCTCTATTTATCAAGCACCTTCTATGAGTAAGATATTGCACTAGATGAGATACATGTGTTGTAGTAGTCAGGGTTTTCTAGAGAGACAGAACCAATAGGATATATGTGTATGTAAAAGGGAGTTTATCAAGGAGAATTGACTCACAGGATCACAAGTGAAGTCCTATGATTGGCCATCTGCAAGTTGAGGAGCAAGGGAGCCAGTAGTGGGTTCAGTCTGAGTCCCCAAGCCTCAAAAGTAGGGAAGCTACCAGGGTAACCTTCAGTCAGCTGCCCAAGGCCTGAGACCCCCTGGCAAACACTGGTGTAAGTCCGAGAGTCCCAGAGCTGAAGAACTTGGAGTCTGATGTTCGAGGGCAGGAAGCATTCAGCACAGGAGAAAGATGAAGGCCAGAAGACTCAGCAAGTCAGATTATTTCACCTTCTTCCACCTGGTTTTTCTAGCTGTGCTGACAGCAGATTGGATGGTGCCAACCCACATTGTTGGTGGGTCTTCCTCTCCCCGTCCAGGGACTCAGATGTTAATCTATTCTGGCAACACCCAGATAAGCTCATAAACAATACTTTGCATCCTCCAGTCCAATCAAGTTGACAATATTAACCATCACATGTGTGTGTGTGTGTGTGTGTGTGTGTGTGTGTGTGTGTGTAGATGTATATATATATAATTGTATTTAATGCTTAAAACAAGATTACTGAATGCATAATATTATAATTTGATAACAGATGAAGAAACAGGTTCTGAGAGGTTTAAGTAACCTGTTGAAATAAGTCACACAGCTAGAAAATGTTGTCGCTGAAGTACCAATGCTGGATTATCTGATTCTGAGTGGAAGCTGTTGCACAGCATCATGGCCTATGTTAGCCTGGACCCTTGAACATTTGGAAAAGAGTTATTAAAATCTTGTTAAAGTGGTTTTACACTGTCAAGTAGTTAAGATATAACTAGGTTTCCCAGAATTTCCTTTTCTGGGCAGTTCTGTGGTGAAGGCACCAGTTCCTGCATACAACTCACATTAATGAGATTGGAGACCATGAAAGGCAAATGTAATTTCTGTTTGCCCTTGTGGGTTGCATTTTTTTCTTGAGGTTGCAGGATTTTTCTGGCTTGCCCTTTGTTCTTGCCAGTTTTTCTTCCTTTCTCTTGGCTCTGCTGCCCTACTGTGCCTCTAGAGGCTCTTCCTGATTGGAAATAAACAACCTTCCACAGAGTTCTCCTGTAGCCATGATTGGACAAGGTCTAATCTCCTTAATAAACCATATATTCTACCTCACACCTAGTGGTTCTGCTTGCATGATGGAACTATGACTGCCACACTTGTGAAATATGTCTTGCAATGGTCATGATAGATTATTTCTGGAATGTTCCAACTATGTATCTTTGAAGCAAACTATACCCTATCTTTGTTACGTTACAAGTTAAACAAAATTATTGCTTCCCTTGCTCAAAAGTGAATGATTTTAAAAGCTAAGATAATCTCTCTAAAGCTCATTTGATTGACCAAGTACATCAAATATATTAGAACCATAGTATGATTTACTTTCTTAAATTTACATTCATGAAGTCAAAATACCAGCTTGGATTATTCCTTGACTCTTGACTATGAATCTTGTGTAAGCCATCCAAATTCATTTGTATAGGATCAATTCTAATCTTTATTATTGAGTGTTCTGTGCTTTGTATTAATTAAGGTGATTGGCTTGTAATTACTCCATTTACTTATGTTCCTACTCAGCTTCTACATAACGAACAATTACCCTGCCTTTAATACCACCAGAAATGTATTAAATCCACATCTACATTGACTTTAAAATATTTAAAATCTATGTGATAGATCAATATGTGTTTTTTTTTTCCCCCTTCTGGGTTACACAGAAGTAGTTTAGTTTAGTATCTCATTTGTGAGTTTTTGATTATGCACATGGATTTGCACAACATCAGGCAACAGATCTAATTAGAAAGCCCCACTGTGTGACAAGAAATTAATAAATAGCACTGGAATGCATCTAACAGGTGTTTCTCTTTCCCCTATTTTATCCTTTATTTAAGTTTCAGAAGTCCTTCTTTTTGTGAAGAAATTACTACATAACTGAAAACAGAGGGACGTTAACCTGGTAGTAATAACAACTGGTAAAGTAGTCAGAAATATAACAGCTCCATTTGTGTTCTATTTACTGTTTAAAACTATCCCTCGTGCATTAACTTAATACTCATAAGAAACCTATGAGTAATCAGCTATTATTAGCCTTATTTAAAAGAAGAGGAAATTGACTCAGTGACTTTAAAGATGAAATAACAGAGCAAAGAGATCTTGAGCCGAGATTTGAACTGTGGTCTCCTGATTCCATATTTAGTGCTCTTTTCTCAACAAGTCAAATTTTGACTATCTTTAGCATTTTAAAAATGTTTTCAAAAACTTTAAATGAGAAGCAAATGATATAATGGAAAGAGCAAGTATTTTAGAGTTTTATTGCTCTCTCTTTAAATCAAACATCTGTGATCTTAACCAAGGCCTTGTGACCTTGATTGAGTAATTTTCCTGATTCACTTGTCCTGATTTCTAAATGAATCATAACATTTAACTTCAATTTTATTGTGAAAAAACTCTCCCAGCATATTTTGTAGTATGAAATCAAATCATTGCTTATTAATTTTGTAGATGATTAAAATGTGATTATTAGTATCAACAAATATTTGTTTTGAGTATTTAGTTCTAAAAAATTTGAATCCCTAAGCAATTACATTATTTTTAAGGTTATTTTTATTTTTAAAGGTATGTATGTAAAATAATAGGGCAGTGGTTCTCAAATTTTAGCAGGTATTAGAATCACCTAGAGGGCTTGTTAAAACACAGATTGTTGCAAGATCAGAATTGGCCATTAAGTATCTCTAAGGCCGACTCCAAGAATTTGCACTACCAAGTTCTTCATTGATATGGATGTTCTGGAGCAAGGACCACACTTTAAGAACAGTTGTTATAGGGTATATCTCAAAGAAAATAGAATATGAAAAAGAGAACTTACGATGGGTCCAGAAGAATACTTGTCACCACTGCTGTGAGAAATAAATCTGTGAGAAGAGACCTGACCTCCTTGAAGAGCTCTTGATCACTCTTCCCCATAGGTAGACCTTAGAGTGGGGCTATGGTCACTGAATTAGGAAACCTAAATACAATGGAGTAAATGGACCCCAGGGTGGAATGGATCAAATGACACTTGTTCAAGTGACAATATGTTTCTGTAATAGACAGCAGAGTCAAAGTGGCAATCAGAGTAGTTTGATTCAAGCTGACCTATGATCTTGGCTAATTGAACATAGTGTTCTTAGAAGTGAAATATTAAAGTTTATAATATTAACATTAGTTTTTGTTTGTTGATTTGTTTTAAGCTCCTTATAGACTCTGGATATCAGACCTTGTTGGATGCATAGTTTGCAAATATTTTCCTCCATTCTGTAGGTTGTCTGTTTACTCTGTTGATAATTTCTTTTACTATGCATAAGCTCTTTAGATCAATTAGGTTCTAATTGCCCATTTTGTTGCTGTTGCATTTGTTTATGAAGACTTAGTCATAAATTCTTTGCCTAGACCAATGTCTGAAAAAGTATTTCCTGGATTCTTTTAGGATTTTCATGATTTCAGGTCTTACAGCTAAGTCTTTAATCTATCTTGAGTTAATTGTTATATACGGTGAGAGGTAGGAGTCCAGTTTTATTCTACTGCATATGGCTAACCAGTTTTCCAACATCATTTATTGAATAGATTATCCTTCACCAATTGTTTATTTTTGTCAAATTGGTTAAAGATCAGTTGGTTGTATATGCACAGTTTTATATCTGAGTTCTTTCTTCTGTTCCATTGAGCTATGTGTCTGTTTTTATATCAGTATCATGCTGTTTTGGTTATTGTAGGCTTGTAGTATGATTTGAAGTTGGGTAATGTGATACCTCCAACTTTGTTTTTTTGTTCAGGATTGCTTTGGCTATTTGGGCTCTTTTTCAGTTCCATGTGAATTTTAAACTAGTTTTTCTAATTTTGTGAAGAGTGATGTTGGTAATTTGATAGGAATAGCACTGAATGTGTAGATTACTTTGAGCAGTATAGCCATTTTTATAATATTGACTCATTCAATCCATGAGAATGGAATGATTTTGTATTTGTTTGTGTCATCTATTATTTCTTTCAGCAGTGCTTTGAAGTTCTCCTCGTAGAGATCTTTCACCTCCTTGGTTAGAGGTATTCCTAAGTTTCTGTAGCTATTGTAAATGGGATTGCATTCTTGATTTTTCTCACCTTGAGTGATGTAGGTAATGGGGATCTTGATTACCCCCTTTTTCCCACAAGATAACCCATTGGTTTGTTACATTTATGATATTCTGCTGATTCGACCTAGTGAGCAAGAAGTAATAACTGTTCTAGGATTACTAGTAAGATATTTACATGTCAGGGGTAGGAAATAAATATGATAAATTCAGAAGCTTTCTACCTCAGTGAATTCTGTAGTGTCCTTGTGATGTAGGTCATGCCAAAATATCACATCTAAGGTAAGAGTAATTCGTGTCCAATAGGCTTGCTGTTAGAGTCTTTGGCAGGCCCCTATGGTGAATTGCAGTGTAGGCCTTTAAAATTAGGGTGTAAGCCCTGTCATTCTCTGCAGATAACTGCTCTCTTTTTGAGGATCTAAGCCTTAGTAGAAACTGAACACTTAACCATGGGCCATCAAGTTCTCATCTGACTAAAGCTGCTCGTCATGAATTTGGTATTATTCTGACCAACAAGCTGTAAAGTTGGGCATGAACAGCAGCAAATAGAAGTAAGTATGTGATGAAGCTGGGCAGGCCCTGAAGGCACAAGTAAGTTGCATGAAAGAGTGGCCCAAATACCTATGGTTGAACACTCCACCTACACAGCATTCTTTTTCTCCCAACCTTCACCTACAGCCTCATGGCGAAGTCCCAGTGACCAGCTGGCTATATATAAACCAGTTACAGAAACAATAACTTTTTATTTTGTTGTTAATATTGTGTGTATATGTAGCAAATATCTCTGGTTTTCTCTCCCTTGTTCTCTTGTCATGTAACATAAGATGTATTAACTTTATATTGTAATATTTAATATTGTTAATTTTACATCATAGGGCTTAAGTTATCAAGGAGAAGAGTGAACATCACTGAAGGACCTTTCCTCTTCCAGGTAAGGGGCTAGTGTGTTTTGTTTGTATGGGGTATATTTGTATAAATTTAGGTGGAATTATGACCTTTTTACTGTCTATATTTGATGATTAAGTGTAACTTAAAGAAATTCATATCAATGCAAGGTTGACAAATAGTGGACTTGCGATGGTTAATTTTTTGTGTCAACTTGACTCAGTCATCAGATGTCTGGATATTTGATTAAATATTATTTTGGCTGTGCTTGTGAGAGTACTTCTCAAAGAAATTAACATTTGATACAGTAGGCTGAGAAAAACATATTGCCTTCCCCAGTGTGAATGGCTCTCCTTCAGTCAGCTGTTCTATGTGTGGAACAAAAAAGCTGAAGAAATGAGAATTTGCTCTCTCTGCCTGACTGTTTTTGATCTGGCACGTGAGTCTTCTTTTGTATTTGGACTCAGACCCAGACTGAAATTTCCACCATTGGCTCTCCTGTTTCTTAGGCCTTTGGACTGGCACTGGACCTTGTATGATTGTTTTTCTGCTTCTCAGGTCTTCAGACTCATACTTGAACTACACAATTAGCCATCCTGGATCTCCAGCTTGCTGACTATAGAACTTGGGACTTTCAGGTTCTGTAACTATGTGAGCCGGTTTCCTGTAATAACTCTTTCTCTCTGTCTCTGTCTCTGTCTCTGTCTCTCTCTCTCTCTATATATATATATATATATGTGTGTGTGTGTGTGTGTGTATATGTATGTGTGTGTATATATGTATGTATATATATATGTGTGTATATATATACACACACACATATAAAATCTGTGCACACACATACACGCATAGGCACACATCTTATTGGTTGTGATTCCCTGGAGAACCCTAATACAATGCATATATTTATACATATTTCTGTATGTAACCATCTGTATTTATATTAAGCTAGACATGAATCCATACAGTTATCTTAACTATAACCTTTATAACATGGATAATTATAACTTCCTCAATTTGCTTATCCATAAACTTCCACTACAACATTGAAAAACCTGACTCCATCCATCTGCCATCCATTTACTTAATTGTTCTATTCTAGTATACAGGGATAGCAGTATCAGACTTGTGAACCTGTATATCTTTGGAAAACAACTTTATCAAGAACAAATTGCAGATGCACAGATCCTTGTGTCTTTTGTTTCACTGAATTCATCATTTCCACAGTTGCTTACCTAAGTATCTTTCTCTCCCATCTTTCTCATTGAAGTTGTTCCATCCATTTGTAGTACAGTTAGATTCTCTTGTTACACTCTGCATTTCTTCAGATTCTCCCAAATTCTGATTTTGTTTTTCAATTTGCACACAGTAAGATTAGTTCTTTGTGCTATATAAAGATCTATGGGTTTTGAAACATGAATAATGTCTTATATCCACCATCATTGTATCATAGAGAATAATTTTTCTGTTGTAAAAATCATTTGTGCTCCACTTATTTCTTCCTCCTGCCTCTCCTTTTTCTCTGGCAAGCACTGGCCATTTTTCGGTCTCTCATAGTTTTACTTTGTCTAGAATCTCATACAATTGGAATCAGACAATATGTAATTTTTTTCTATTGACTTCTTTTATTCCACAAAATGCATCTTATTTTCCTGAGTTTTTTTAAACACTTGGTAGCTTACTTACTTTCATTGCTGAATAATTTCCATCGTATGAATGTACCCTAGTTTGTTTATTCATTCACTTATTGAAGAACATCTTGGTTGCTTCCTGTTTTGATTTATTTTTAATAAGATTTCTATAAACATTGGGATGTGAACATACGTTTTCAAACCAATGGGATAAATATGTAGAAAAATTGCTGGATCTGAATTTTATAAGATACATGTTCAGACTAGAGATTGTCTTCCAAAGTGTCTGTAACATTTTACATTCCCAACAGCAATTAATTCACATTCCTGTAGCTCTGCATCTTCTCTAACATTTGGTACTAATGTTCATTTCACCACTCTAGTAGGTGTGTAGTGATATCTCATTATTGTTTTTATTTTCAATTTCTTAATGAGAAAAGATGATGAACATACCATTCACATGTTTATATGCCATTTGTATATTTATGTGGTGAGGTATCTGTTTAGGTTGTTGCTCATTTTTAATTGTATCTTTGCTTTCTTATTGTTGAGTTTTGAACAGTTTTTGTATATTATGGACACAAGTACATTATCAGTTATGTGTTCAAAACTCATGTGTTGAAATCCTAACACTTAAGTTGTTGGTATTAGGAAGTGGGGGGTTTTGAGAAGTGATTAGGCCATAAGGATGGAACTTTCATAAATAAGATTAGTGCCCTTACTAAAAGAGGCCCTAAAAAATTCCTGTGCCCTTCTCACTATGTGAGGATACAATTAGAATGTGCCCTCTATAAAAATGAGAGCTCAAAATCACAAGCATTCTCATACACTAGTAACAGACAAACAGAGAGCCAAATCATGAATGAACTTCCATTCATAATTGCTTCAAAGAGAATAAAATACCTAGGAATCCAACTTACAAGGGATGTAAAGGACCTCTTCAAGGAGAACTACAAACCACTGCTCAGTGAAATCAAAGAGGACACAAACAAATGGAAGAACATACCATGCTCATGGATAGGAAGAATCAATATCGTGAAAATGGCCATACTGCCCAAGGTAATTTATAGATTCAATGCCATCCCCATCAAGCTACCAAGGAGTTTCTTCACAGAATTGGAAAAAACTGCTTTAAAGTTCATATGGAACCAAAAAAGAGCCCGCATTGCCAAGACAATCCTAAGTCAAAAGGACAAAGCTGGAGGCATCAAGCTACCTGACTTCAAACTATACTACAAGGCTACAGTAACCAAAACAGCATGGTACTGGTATAGACCAATGGAATAGAACAGAGTCCTCAGAAATAATACCACACATCTACAGCCATCTCATCTTTGACAAACCTGAGAAAAACAAGAAATGGGGAAAGGATTTCCTATTTAATAAATGGTGCTGGGAAAATTGGCTAGCCATAAGTAGAAAGCTGAAACTGGATCCTTTCCTTACTCTGTATATGAAAATTAATTCAAGATGGATTAGAGACTTAAATGTTAGACCTAATACCATAAAAACCCTAGAAGAAAACCTAGGTAATACCATTCAGGACATAGGCATGGGCAAGGACTTCATGTCTAAAACACCAAAAGCAATGGCAACAAAGGCCAAAATTGACAAATGGGATCTAATTAAACTAAAGAGCTTCTGCACGGCAAAAGAAACTACCATCAGAGTGAACAGGCAACCAACAGAATGGGAGAAAATTTTTGCAATCTACTCATCTGACAAAGGGCTAATATCCAGAACCTACAAAGAACTCAAACAAATTTACAAGAAAAAAACAAACAACCCCATCAAAAGGTGGGCAAAGGATATGAACAGACATTTCTCAAAAGAAGACATGCATACAGCCAACAGACACATGAAAAATGCTCGTCATCACTGGCCATCAGAGAAATGCAAATCAAAACCAGAATGAAAAATAGGAACACTTTTATACTGTTGGTGGAATTGTAAACTAGTTCAACCATTGTGGAAAACAGTATGGCGATTCCTTAAAGATCTAGAACTAGAAATACCATATGACCCAGCCATCCCATTACTGGGTATATATTCAAAGGATTATAAATCATGCTGCTATAAAGACACATGCACACATATGTTTATTGTGGCACTATTCACAATAGCAAAGACTTGGAATCAACCCAAATGTCCATCAGTGGCTGACTGGATTAAGAAAGTGTGGCACTAATACACCATGGAATACTATGCAGCCATAAAAAAGGATGAGTTTGTGTCCTTTGTAGGGACATGGATGCAGGTGGAAGCCATCATTCTCAGCAAACTATCGCAAGAACAGAAAACCAAACACCGCATGTTCTCACTCATAGGTGGGAACTGAACAATGAGATCACTTGGACTCGGGAAGGAGAACATCACACGCTAGGGCCTATTATGGGGAGGGGGGAAGGAGGAGGGATTGCACTGGGTGTTACACCTGATGTAAATGACTAGTTGATGGGTGCTGACGAGTTGATGGGTGCAGCACACCAACATGGCACAAGTATATGTATGTAACAAACCTGGATGTTGTGCACATGTACCCTAAAATTTAAAGTATAATAATAAAAAAATTAGTTAATTAAAAAAAGACTTTAATAATAATGAAAGTAGCAGAATAAATGGAATTAAATTATATGCAACTAATAGCAAGATATTGCAAATGTCTAAAATTAAGACCAAATTCACAAAATTTCAGATTAATTTATAATTTGAATAAATATCTACAATGGAAAAAAAAAGATTAAAAAAATAAAAATGAGAGCTCTCGCCAGACAGTGAATCTTCCAGTGCCTTGATCTTTGGTTTCTCAGTCTCTAGAATTGTGGGAAATGGATTCCTGTTATTTCTAAGATACCTGACTTGTAGTATTTTGCTATAGCAGTCAAAAAAGACTAAGACACTATTCTTTCTGTGAATGACATTTTCTTCTTGTTCAAATTTGAATATATTTGTGTGTGTCTGTTTCTATGCCTTTTATTCTGTTTCATTGATGTGTTTGTCTGTTCCTTCATCAATACCATGATGTCTTTATTGATTAGTTTTACATTGTTTTAAAATTGGTTAATATCAGTCATCCAATTTTGTTTTCCATCAGAGTTGTGTTGGCTATTGCAAGTCTTTTGTATTTTCATGTAAACTCTAGAGTCATTTTCTTGATATCCACAAAATAGTTTTCTGCGATTTTTATTAGAATTACATTAAATCTATAAATTTAGATGGGAAGAACTGATATCTTAAGAATATTCAGTCTTATAATCCATGAACGTGGAATATCTATCCTTTTATTTGGAACTTCTTTGATTTCTTTCATCAGAGTTTTATTGTTTACCACATAGAAATCTTGTACATATATTGTTAGATTTATGCATACGTATTTAAATTGTGGGCTGTTGTAAATTATATTGTGTTTTTAATTTTAAATTGCAGCTGTTCATTGTTGCTATATAGAAAAGAAATTAATTTTTGCATATTAACATTGTATCCTGTGACCTTGCTGTATTACTTATTAGTTTAGTAAGTATGTGATTGATTATTTAGATTTTTCATATAGACAATCACATGTTTGTCTGCAAACAAAGACAGCTTTATGCTTTCCTTCTCAATCTCTCTCTCTCTCTCTCTGTGTGTCTCTCTCTCTCTCTCTCTCTCTCTCACACACACACACACACACACACATTTTGTTGACTTTGACTTAATGTAAATCTGTGAAATAAGGTTTTTCTGGTACAGTGTTAAATAGGGGCGCTGAGAGAGGACATCTTTGTTTTGTCTGTATCCACTTTTTCAGCAGTAAGTATGATGTTAGCAGTAGGTTATTTTTAGATGTTCTTTATTATGTTGAGGAAGTTCTCCTGTATTTATGTTTTATTTAGAGCTTTTATAAAAAAAAGATAAATGAATGTTGGATTTTCTGAAGTGTTTTTTTCTACATGAATTGATATAATCATATGATTAAAAAAATTCTGTTGGCATGATGAATTGCATTAATTAATTTTTTAATGTTGAATCAGTCTTGCAAACTTGGGATAAAGTTATGGTATATAATTATTTTAGATACTATTGAATTTTATATATTTTTGTGTTTGATTTGCTAATATTTTAATGAGATTTTTGCATCAATATTCCTCACAGATATTATTCAATAATTTTACTTTCTTGAAATATCTATATCTCATTTTTTTATCAGGGTAATGTTGGCTTCATAGAATGAGTTAAGAAGTGTTTACTTCAGGCCGGGTACGGTGGCTCATGCCTGTAATCCCAGCACTTTGGGAGGCCAAGGCGGGTGGATCACGAGGTCAGGAGATCAGACCATCCTGGCTAACACAGTGAAACCCTGTCTCTACTAAAAATGCAAAAAATTAGCTGGGCGTGGTGGCGGGCACCTGTAGTCCCAGCTACTTGGGAGGCTGAGGCAGGAGAATGGCATGAACCTGGGAGGCAGAGCTTGCAGTGAGCCGAGATTGCGCCACTGCACTCCAGCCTGGGCGACTGAGCGAGACTCCGTCTTAAAAAAAATAAAAAATGTGTTTACTTCAGTTCTCACGAAGAGATTGTAGAGAACTGAAATTACTTTTTCCTTCAATGTTTGGTAGAATTTAGTAATAAAATCTCCTGGGCTTGGTGCTTTCTTATCTGAAGGATTACTAATTATTGATTCAATTATTTTAAATAATGTATGCTTATTTGGATTCTATATTTTTCCTTGGATAATGATATGGTGTGTCTGTGTCCCCACCCAAATCTCACTTTGAATTGTAATCCCCATAATCCCCACGTGTCTAGGGAGACAACTGGTGGGAGGTGGTTGAATCATGGGGACGGTTTCCCAAATGCTGTTCTCATGATCGTGAGTGAGTTCTCAGGAGATCTGATGGTTTTATAAGGGGCTCTTCCCCCTGTGCTCTTGACACTTCTCTCTCTTGCTTGCTGCCATATAAAATGTTCCTCTTCCCTTTCCACTAGCATTGTAAATTTCCTGAAGCTTCCTTAGCCATGAGGAACTGTGAGTCAGTTAAACTTCTTTTCTTTATAAATTACCCATTCTTCAGTAGTATTTTATAGCAGTGTGAGAATGAACTAATACAGATAAATTTTGGTAGCTTGTGTCTTTCAAAATTTAGTTCATTCCATCCATCTAAGCTATAAAATTTAACTGCTTAGAGATATTTATAATATTTCAGTATTAGCCTTTTTATGTCCATGGGATAGAATCAGTGGTGATGACCTTTCTTTTATTTATGATACTAGTAATTTTTATCAATTTTATTTTTTTGTTTTCACTACAGGATTATCAACTCTATTAATATTTTAAAGAATTAATGTTTGATTTTGCTAATTTTCTCCTTTATTTTATGTATTAAATATAGATATTTGCTTTACTTTTCATTATTTCTTCTTATTTATGCTTATTTTAGTTTAAATTGTTTTTCTTTACATGGTTTTCAAATTGATTTTAGATTTTTCTTTCTTTATAACATATGCATTTACTGTTATAAACTGTCTGACAATTGCTTTTCCTGCATCTCACAAATTTAGCCTTATATTTTCTATTTATTTTATAAATTTAAAAAATTTATCTTCTGACGTTTTTGCACCATGTGTTATTTTATAGTGTGCTGTCTAATCATCAAGTATTTTAGGATTTTTCCAGCCAGCAATCTTTCTGTTACTGATTTCTAGTTTAATTCAATTGTAGAGTCTGAAAACACACTTTGTATAATTTCTATTTAGAAAAAAAATTTTAGGTGTCTCTTAAGACATAGAATGTGCTCTTTCTTGGTGAATGTATCATGAAATGTTGAGGGAAATGTTTGCTTTGCTGTGGTTGCATGGAATATTCTACAAAAGCCAGTACATCAATTTAACAGATAATATTGTTTAGGTCAAGTATACCCTTATCGATTTTCTGCCTGCTTGACTTATCAATTACTGAAAGAGGCATGCTGAGGTTTCCAAATATAACAGTAGATTTGTCTGGTTTTCCTTGTTCTATCAGATTTTTGCCTCATGCATTTTGACACTCTCATTTTTAAGTGCATACATAATGGTATGGTTTGAATGTTTGCCTCCTCCAAATATCATGTTGAAATTCAATTGTCATTTTGTGAAGAAGTGATTAGATTATGAGAACTCTGCTCTCATGGATGGCATAAATGTCATAATAAAATAACATAATGGCCTTCTCTTTGTCCTGCTACCTTCCACCATGTGATGACGTAGCAAGAAGGCCCTTACCAGATGCCAGCACCTTGATATTGGTCTTTCTAGCCTCCATATCTGTGAGTTAATACATTTTTGTTCATTATAAATTACCCAGTCTGTGATATTTCATTATGCCAGTGCAAAGAAAGCAAAGACACATGTTAAAGATGGTTATATCTTTTTGGATAATTGAACCATTCATCATTATGTAATGACACTTTCTCAGTGATAAATTTTACTGTTCTTAAGTATGTTTTGTCTGAAATAAATACAACCATACCTGATTTTATTGAACCTCACTTTATTTCACTTCGCAGATATTGTAGATTTTACAAATTGAAGATCTGTGACAACCCTACAACTAGCAAGTCTATTGATGCTACTCTTCCAGTAGCATGTGCTCACTTTGTGTCTTTGTGTCACATTTTGGTAATTCTCTCCATATTTCAGTCTCTTTTATTATTATTATATTTGTAATGGTGAAGTGGGATAGGTGATCTTTGATGTTATCATTGCAATTATTTTGGGGCACCAGGAACTTATAAGATACTCATATAAGATAGTGAACTTAATCAATAAATGAGTGTGTTCTGACTGCACCACTGATTGGCTTTTCCCTAATCTCCTTTCTTCTCTTTGAGACTCCCTATTTCCTAAAACAAAATAATGCTAAATTAAGCTAATTAATAACCCTCAATGGGCTTTAATTATGCAAGTGAAAGGAAGAGTTATAAGTCTCTAACTTTAAACCAAAATCTAGAAATGATTAAACTTAGTGAAGAAGATATGCTGAAAGCAAAGACTAGCGAAAGCTAGGTTTCTTGAATGAATCAGTTAGCAAATTGTGACTGCAAAGAAAAATGTCTTAAAGGAAAATAAAAGTGCTACCTTTTTATTATTATTATTGTTATACTTTAAGTTCTGGGATACATGTGCAGAATGTGTAGATTTGTTACATAAGTATATGTGTGCCATGGTGGTTTGCTGCACCCATCATCCTGTCATCTACATTGGGTATTTTTCCTAATGCTATTCCTCCCCTTGCCCCTGACCTCCCAACAGACCCAGGTGTGTGATGTTCCCCACTTTGCGACCATATGTTCTCATTGTTTAACTCTCACTTATGAGTGAGAACATGTGCTGTTTGGTTTTATGTTTCTGTGTTTGTTTGCTGAGAATGATGGTTTCCAGCTTCATCCGTGTCCCTTGCAAAGGACATGAACTCATCATTTTTTTGACTACAGAGTATTCCATGGTGTATATGTGCCACATTTTCTTTATCAAGTCTATCACTGATGGGCATTTGCGTTGGTTCCAAGTCTTTGCTATTGTAAATAGTGCTGCAATAAACATACATGTGCATGTGTCTTTATAGTAAAATGATTTATAATTCTTTGGGTGCATACCCAGTAACGGGGTTGCTGGGTCAAATGGTATTTGTGGTTCTAGATCCTTGAGGAATCACCACACTGTCTTCCACAATGGTTGAACTAATTTACACTCCCACCGACAGTGTAAAAGAATTCCTATTTCTCCACATCTTCTCCAGCATCTATTGTTTCCTGACTTTTTATTGATCACCATTTTAACTGGCGTGAGATGGTATCTCATTGTGGTTTTGATTTGCATTTCTCTAATGACCAGTGATTATGACCGTTTTCTAATATGTTTGTTGGGTGCAAAAATGTCTTCTTTTGAGAAGTGTCTGATCATATCCTTCCCCCACTTTTTGATGGGGTTGTTTGTTTCTTCTTGTAAATTTCTTGAAGTTTCTTATAGATTCTGGATATTAGCCTTTGGCACATGGATAGATAGCAAAAATTTTCTCCCATTCTGTAGATTGCCCGTTCACTCTGATGATAGTTTCTTTTGTTGTGCAGAATCTCTTTAGTTTAATTAAATCACATTTGTCAATTTTGGCTTTTGTTGCCATTGCTTTTGGTGTTTTAGTCATGAAGTTTTTGCCCATGTCTATGTCCTGAGTGGTATTGCTTAGGTTTTCTTCTAGGGTTTTTATGTTTTAGGTCTTATGTTTAAGTCTTTAATCCATCCTGAGTTAAGTTTTGTATAAGGTATAAGGAAGGGGTCCAATTTAAGTTTTCTGCATATGACTAGCCAGTTTTCCTAACACCATTTATTAAATAGGGAATCCTTTCCCCATTGCTTGTTTTTGTCAGGTTTGTCAAAGGTCAGATGGTTGTAGATAGTGGTGTCATTTCTGAGGCCTCTGTTCTGTTCCATTGGTCTATATTTCTGTTTTGGTTCCAGTACCATGCTGTTTTGGTTACTGTAGCCTTGTAGTATAGTTTGAAGTCAGGTAGCGTGATTCTTCCAGCTTTGTTTTTTTTGCTTAGGATTGTCTTGGCTATGGAGGCTCTTTTTCGGTTCCATATGAGGTTTAAAGTATTTTTTTCTAATTCTGCAAAGAAAGTCAATGATAGCTTGACAGGAATAGCATTGAATCTATAAATTACTTTGGGCAGTATGGCCATTTGAATGATATTGATTCTTCTTATCCATGAGCATAGAATGTTTTCCCATTTGTGTGTGTCCTCTCTTATTTCCTTCAGTTGTTGTCTTTAGTTCTCCTTAAAGAAGTCCTTCACATCCCTTGTAAGTTGTATTCCTAGGTATATTATTCTCTTTATAGCAATTGTGAATGAGAGATTCACTCATCATTTGGCTCTGTCTATTATTGCTGTATAGAAATGTTTGTGATTTTTGCACATTGATTTTGTATCCTGAGAGTTTGCTGAAATTGCTTATCAGCTTCAGGAGATTTTGTGCTGAGATGATGGGGTTTTCTAAATATACAATCATGTTCTCTGTAAACAGAGACAATTTGACTTTCTTCCTATTTGAATACACTTTTGATAAACTTAAGAGAATTAAGGATGTTTTAGCCAACAAAATTGTTATTTAGTTTTCAAGTCTTGGTTTGCAAAAACCTCAGGATAGGGTTATGACTGAAAGCAACCTAGTTTCCTCTTACCTTGAGTTAATAGCTTAGAGTAGGTACAAAGGAATGTAAGGGAGATTATCTAAAGAACTTGTTTACTCATTTGGTCCTAAGACTGGCCTTTGATCATTCCTAAGACTGCTCTCTCTGGGTAGGGTAACCAGATTAATTACCCATAGGTGTGTTGACTCAAGGCCTTTGTCATTAAATCTGTGCTAAATAAATGCCAGCAAGGTCAGCTAGTTGGCACGCCACTGCCACAACTCTTTCCGTGTGTGGCCTGGCCTCCTGGCCCACTCTTTCACTGAATATTAGTGTCTGAGTACGTTATTCATCCATTGTGCAGCCTGGGTCTGAGGGTCAGACCCCAGCAGAAGGGGTGTTGAATTTTACTGAAGGCCTTTTCTGCATCTGTGGAGACAATCACGTCGTTTTTGTCATTGGTTCTGTTTATGTTATGGATTACGTGAACACACAAATAATAAGAAAACAAAACAGTCTTATTGCTGTTGTGGGAAAATACTTATTGCTGTTGTGGAGAAAGTTATAGTAGTCTGTTTAGAAGATCGAGCTAGCCACAAGATTCATTCAAGCCAAATCCTCAGCTAGACTAAAATTATAACTCTCTTCAATTATAACTCTCTGAAGGCTGAGAGAGTTGGGGAAGCTGCCAAAGAAAAGTTTGAGGCTAGTAAATGTTGCTTCATGGGCTTTAGGAAAAGCAGCCATCTCTGTAACATGAAAGTGCAAGGTGAAGCAATAAGTGCTGATGCAGAAGCTGCAACAAGTTTTCCAGAAGATTTAGCTGAGATCATTGATGAAGGGGGCTACACTGAAAAACAGATTTTTGTGGTAGACAAAAACGTTTTATATTGGAAGAAATTGTCATCTTGGATTATTATAGCTAAAGAGGAGATTTTACTACCTGACTTCAAATCTTCAAAGGACAGGATGACTTCCTTGTTAGGAGCTAATGTGACTGGAGACTAAGTTGAAGCCAATAGTTATTCACCATTTAGAAATTCCATTATAGTTACCATTTAGAAATTCCTAGGGCCCTTAAGAATTGTGCTAAATCCACTTTGCCTGTTCTCTGTAAATGGAACAACAAAGCCTGAATGACAGCACAACTGTTTACAGCATGGTTTACTGAATATTTTAAGCCCACTGTCAGGGCTTACTGATCAGAAAAGAGTACTCCTTTCTGAATATTACAGTTCAATGTACAGTACTGACAATGTACCTAGTTACTCAAGAGCTCTGAAGAGATATACAAGGAGATTAATGTTAGATCCCATTTGTCAATTTTGGCTTTTGCTGCCGTTGCTTTTGGTGTTTTAGAGATGAAGTCCTTGCCCATACCCATGTCCTGAATGTATTGCCTAGGTTTTCTTCTAGGGTTTTTATGGTTTTAGGTCTGACATTTAAGTCTTTAATCCATCTTGAATTAATTTTTGTATAAGGTGTAAGGAAGGGATCCAGTTTCAGCTTTCTACATATGGCTAGCCAGTTTTCCCAGCACTATTTATTAAATACGGAATCCTTTCCCCATTTCTAATTTTTGTCATGTTTGTCAAAGATCGGATGGTTGTAGATGTGTGGTATTATTTCTCTGAAGGTTCTGTTCTGTTCCATTTGTCTATATTTCTGTTTTGGTACCAGTACCATGCTGTTTTGGTTACTGTAGCTTTGTAGTATAGTTTGAAGTCAGGTAGCATGATTATCAACTGTTATATTCAGGATAATTAAATTGTGACTCAAAAAAAATTATTAATTCATTAATAATTTAATCAGTAATAAATGCATGCACCTGGAGTATACTGAAAACATTCAAAACTCTAGTTGAAGGATTTCCTTGCTTACACATAAACTACATTTTAGATGAATCACTATAAATATTTATCACTAATTTTTAAAATTATCGAGTTGCCTAAATTAAGAGATTTATATACTGTGTGAAGAAGTATTACTTGTGCTCCCTCATATATCTGTTTCTTCTCTATTCCTGGGCATATGCAACCTTTTTTTTTTTTTTAGTATTCTTGATAACTGACCATGTCATGAGTTCTAATTAATGGGCTGAGAGCAGAAGGGATGTGTGCATTTTAGACTTGGTATTTGATTCTCTGAGTTTTATTTCTCTACCACATAAATTGTGGATGCTCATGTTGAAGTTGAGTGCCACAATATAGAAACAGCCTGAAACACTCAGCCACTGTGTGGAGAACAACTTCCCTCAAATGTCATTAGACCCTTAGCAGACTTTTTACAAACAAGAAAAAAGATTCAGTTTGGTTAAGATATTTAATATGGAGGTTGTTTGCAATATAACTCAATCAATCCTATCTAATACACTGTATTTTCATATAGCTCTTTTGATGGCCAGATTTTGGATTTTTTTCAGCTTAGAAAATATTTTGCTTCATTTTCTTCCTTTGAGAATTATTTATACTTTGTCTATTTTGTTCTGTAATATAGATAAAGAAAAAATACAGGTTTTTGATTTACAGTCAAAGTATAACGTGCATGAGTATGTTCATTGTCTCCTCTGGATAGGTGTTTCTTATGTTTTGTAATTTATTTTATAGTTTCTCTAATTATTTTCTTATGCTTTTTCTTTTGGAACTAAGGGACACTTGAGTTAGACATATTCTTTATGGGGAACTGTCATTATAGATGTATATAAGATTACTCTCTTTTAGTAAGCTGTTTCCCTTCTTTAATACAGATATTCACTCTAAAGTATTTGATCTATTTTACTGGATACGTGTCTATACATATCCTTTTAAAAATTTATTATTTTTGTTCATATGTGTTTTTAGTTTACATAAATGTATTGTGTCATATCTATGATTTTATTTCTTAATTTTTCTCTTAACATGCTCTGCTTTTAAGATTTTTCTATTTCTAAATTTATATTATTAATTTATTTCATCTGGGACATAATAATACATGGTGTACATCTATCATATAAATATTCCTCTAATGATAAACACAAATTACCCACTATTATAAATACTTTGCTAAGACATATTCCTATGTGTTTACTATGGGCTAGTGGAGGAATTGCCCTACTGTGTATACATAGGAGTGGAATAGCTGGTTTATATGGGATACTTGATTAATATTTCACTAAACTATTGCCAAAATTCACTGGGTATGTATGGGATAGTTGGTTAATGTGTCACTAAATTATTGGCAAAATTCATATCAACATGGCCATACTAGTTGACTATTCTATCAGTAATTCATGAAGCTCCCTGTCCCCAAGCATCCTTACTAACGCTTGACATTATCTACTTTTCAAACATTCACCCCTCTGATGAATGTAAAGAACAATATAATTTATGTTTCATTTTGCATTTATGTGCAAAAGTTGATTATCTATACATATACTTGTTAGCTTTTTGTTAACCATCCGTAAATTGCCACTTCATATCTTTTGTTCTCTTTTTGTTGTTCGTTTGAAGAAGGCGTATGCTGTATAATGATTTTACACATTGTAACTATCTTCTTCCATTTAACTTTAATATGAAGTTCTTCAATTTAAGAAGAATTTTTTTTTAAGTTAATTCACTCTGAATTCTAAGAGAACTTTTTTTTTTTTCTTTTTTAGACAGTGTCTTGCCCTGCCACCCAGGCTGGAATGCAGTGGTGCAATCACGGGTCACCACAGCCTTCCAAGTAGCTAGGACTAAAACTGTGGCACCACTATGCCTGGCTAATTTTAAAATGTTTTGTATAAAAATATGGCCTCTCTGTGTTTCCCAGGCTAGTGTCAAACTCCTGGGCTCAGACAATCTTCCCGCCTCAGCCTTGCAAGTGCTGGAATTACAGGAATGAGCTTCAACTCCCAGCCTAGGAGTACTTCTTGATTTTTATCTCTTAACTTTACTGGTATGATTTTTACAATATTTACTCTGCTATTTTCATTGTGGCTTATAATTTATCAATTAAGTTTTTAAATTCTGAACAATCTTTTTGTGATTTCAACTGGTTTTCCCTTGATGATAATCTCTATATTTTTAGATACAACAATTAAAAATACTAGCTAGAAGTATTCTAGCATTTTACTGTGTTTCCTGAAATTTTTTTTTTGTAAATGAGCCATTTTCTTTGGTTTTTGAAGGGTAACCCACTATGTCTCTTTTCAAAGTTCTGATTACTTTTCTTTTAAAATGGTCTTAAATTTTAAAACAAGTTATTTCCTTCTGCTGTAACTCTGAAAGTTTATTTTAAAATGTAAGTTAAAATGTCCCACTTTTTTTTTTTTTTTTTTATTATACTTTAAGTTCTAGGGTACATGTGCATAACGTGCAGGTTTGTTACATATGTATACTTATGCCATGTTGGTGTGCTGCACCCATCAACTCGTCAGCACCCATCAATTCATCATTTATATCATGTATAACTCCCCAATGCAATCCCTCCCTCCTCCCCCATCCCCCCTTCCCATGATAGGCCCCAGTGCGTGATGTTCCCCTTCCCGAGTCCAAGTGATCTCATTGTTCAGTTCCCACCTATGAGTGAGAACATGCGGTGTTTGGTTTTCTGTTCTTGTGATAGTTTGCTAAGAATGATGGTTTCCAGCTGCATCCAGGTCCCTACAAAGGACGCAAACTCATCCTTTTTTATGGCTGCATAGTATTCCATGGTGTATATGTGCCACATTTTCTTAATCCAGTCTGTCACAGATGGACATTTGGGTTGATTCCAAGTCTTTGCTATTGTGAATAGTGCCGCAATAAACATACGTGTGCATGTGTCTTTGTAGTAGAATAATTTATAATCCTTTGGGTATATACCCAGTAGTGGGATGGCTGGGTCATATGGTACATCTAGTTCTAGATCCTTGAGGAATTGCCATACTGTTTTCCATAATGGTTGAACTAGTTTACAATCCCACCAACAGTGTAAGTGTTCCTATTTCTCCACATCCTCTCCAACACCTGTTGTTTCCTGACTTCTTAATGATTGCCATTCTAACTGGTGTGAGATGGTATCTCATTGTGGTTTTGATTTGCATTTCTCTGATGGCGAGTGACGATGAGCATTTTTTCATGTGTCTGTTGGCTGTGTGAATATCTTCTTTTGAGAAATGTCTGTTCATATCCTTTCCCCACTTTTTGATGGGGTTGTTTGTTTTTTTCTCGTATATTTGTTTGAGTTCTTTGTAGATTCTGGATATTAGCCCTTTGTCAGATGAGTAGGTTGCAAAAATTTTCTCCCATTCTGTAGGTTGCCTGTTCACTCTGATGGTAGTTTCTTTTGCTGTGCAAAAGCTCTTTAGTTTAATTAGATCCCATTTGTCAATTTTGGCTTTTGCTGCCGTTGCTTTTGGTGTTTTAGACATGAAGTCCTTGCCCATGCCTATGTCCTGAATGGTACTACCTAGATTTTCTTCTAGGGTTTTTATGGTATTAGGTCTAACATTTAAGTCTCTAATCCATCTTGAATTAATCTTCGTATAAGGAGTAAGGAAAGGATCCAGTTTCAGCTTTCTACTTATGGCTAGCCAATTTTCCCAGCACCATTTATTAAATAGGGAATCCTTTCCCCATTTCTTGTTTCTCTCAGGTTTGTCAAAGATCAGATGGCTGTAGATGTGCGGTATTATTTCTGAGGACTCTGTTCTGTTCCATTGGTCTATAGCTCTGTTTTGGTACCAGTACCATGCTGTTTTGGTTACTGTAGCCTTGTAGTATAGTTTGAAGTCAGGTAGCGTGACGCCTCCAGCTTTGTCCTTTTGACTTAGGATTGTCTTGGCAATGCGGGCTCTTTTTTGGTTCCATATGAACCAAAGACAAGAACCACATGATTGTCTCAATAGATGCAGAAAAGGCTTTTGACAAAATTCAACAGCCCTTCATGCTAAAAACGCTCAATAAATTCGGTATTGATGGAACGTATCTCAAAATAATAAGAGCCATTTATGACAAACCCACAGCTAATATCATACTGAATGGGCAAAAACTGGAAAAATTCCCTTTGAAAACTGGCACAAGACAGGGATGCCCTCTCTCACCACTCCTATTCAACATAGTGTTGGAAGTTCTGGCTAGGGCAATCAGGCAAGAGAAAGAAATCAAGGGTATCCAGTTAGGAAAAGAAGAAGTCAAATTGTCCCTGTTTGCAGATGACATGATTGTATATTTAGAAAACCCCATCGTCTCAGCCCAAAATCTCCTTCAGCTGATAAGCAACTTCAGCAAAGTCTCAGGATACAAAATTAATGTGCAAAAATCACAAGCATTCTTATACACCAGTAACAGAGAAGCAGAGAGCCAAATCAGGAATGAACTTCCATTCACAATTGCTTCAAAGAGAATAAAATACCTAGGAATCCAGCTTACAAGGGATGTAAAGGACCTCTTCAAGGAGAACTACAAACCACTGCTCAGTGAAATCAAAGAGGACACAAACAAATGGAAGAACATACCATGCTCATGGATAGGAAGAATCAATATCGTGAAAATGGCCATACTGCCCAAGGTTATTTATAGATTCAATGCCATCCCCATCAAGCTACCAATGAGTTTCTTCACAGAATTGGAAAAAATTGCTTTAAAGTTCATATGGAACCAAAATGTCCCACTTTTTAAACTCAGTTTCCTTCTTTTATTCCCTCCCTTATAAGGTTAATTTCTTTGCTCTCTTAACTTCTCTCTGTCACTTCCACTTAGTACTAATTTCTGTCACCAGCTACTCTTGAGAATACTCTCAAACTCCTTCTCCTTTTTAGTTAAAACCATGTAGTAACTACCTGTGCCCAAAGATCATTCCAGTGCTTTTATACCAAACCTGTGACTTTCTAAACATCGTCATACTTCAACCTCCACATTCTTACAATTGTTGGCCCTTTCCGCATGCTTAAATCCTACACACTCCTAAGTCATTTTCCTCATTTATAGCCTCCTTTAACTCCTTTAATCTGGTTTCTATACCCTCCTTATCTGGTTATACAGCTTTCTGAATCTACTCTTGTTATAATATCTTTCTCATTATAACTGTAAGCATACTTGTCTGTATTTCCTGTTACACTTGTCAGTTCTGAAAAAATAAACTTTCTTTTTTCATCGATGTACCCTCAAAGCCTGTCTTATTGCCTGGCACATAATTGGTTTCCAATAAATATTTGTTAAATGAATAAATAATGACTGGATGAGTATAAGTATATAGCAAGCTTCAAAGATGCATTTTCATTTGAGTTGTTTCAAGTCTCAGTTTTCCTCCCTCATTTGGTAAACTAGGAAGATATCGACTTATACATTGTGGATTTCTTTCCAGATATGTGGAAATCACATTTAGGAAGAAAATATTCCAAGTAGAGTAAAACAGCGCCCAATAATGTCTCTTCACACACCGCCCACAGACACACCATGCAGCAGCATTTTGTAAGTAACTTCCTCCATAAATGTTAAGGAATTATTGACTTATTGTTGCAATCCCTCTGGCGCGATAGGTTTTATTTTTTTAGAATAAGGAATACATCTATGTAGCTATACAATGGTTTGTGGAATAGTTTTTCCTCTGAAAGCGTTGCTTCCTTGTTTTTAAGTACATCTCATCACAATATTTAAAGAAATCAAGAAATGTCAGTAAAGGTGTAAAGCAAAATGAGACTTCAAATATTGAGTTGTAAAGGTTCACATCTCTTTAAAAGCTATCTCCTTTTAAAGCTAAATCTAAAAATGATGTATGTCTTGTACCATTTCAGATAAAAAAGAATGACTTGACTATTTTGGAAAGAGTGCTTTTATAGGCAAAGTAATATGATACCTAATTTAATAATATGCAGAACGTAAAACTCATGGGCATATCTTCCTCCCAAGAATGCTTACAGCTCAAAGGGGCCTCTTAGGGTCAGGGCGTAGTAATTGGTAAAGAGAATTGGTAGAGATACAGCTCTGATATCAAAGAATATTTTCCTAGCATGAAAAAGAAGCTAATTGAAAAAATGTTCTGGATTACAGCACGATTTACCCTAAGGTCCCTAGATTTAGAGCGGTAGACAAATTGGAAAGTGATTGTCAACTTGCTACACACTGCAACTTAGCATTTAAGATGCATTTAATCATTGAGCTGAGTTTGATCATCTCTCACAGAGAGAGATACATACTTTAAGTAATATGTGTATACTATAAGTAATAAAATGCCCATATTTTTCTGACATTCAGGCAATCTAGTTTTACTGTATAACCATACATGTCTGTATGTGTTCCTTGCCTAATCTAATATGATTTTGAGCCAGTGAAATATGCCATGAGAACTTCTTGACATGAGGCGACCAGAAGCGGTAGAAACAACACTAGAATCAAAGTTAAGATATTTATGTGCATATTCCAATTTTGATAATTATTTTAGCTCCTTATTAAATCATTAGATCTATATTGTATCCTCCAATGATTATATCCTTTCTTATTGGATCACTTAAACCCTGTTAATCCCAGTTTCTTCATATGTTAAATAAGATTAGAAATACTGTCTGGCTTTACCTAGGAAGTAACATTTATTAGAGCTTTTAAGAAACTGAGAAATATTTTAGAAATATTATTATTAGTCAATAGTATCAACAATTGATTTGACTAAGGTTTTTTTTTTTTTAATTTAGGCTTTATTTAAATTGACTAAATCAGACATCCTCTGGTATTATATATGCTGTTTAACTAATTGGTGGGACTAAAATCAACAAATGATACAGTATGCTAATGGTTATGACAAGTTTTAAATATATCTGCTTTACCA